>NW_026000205.1:4184499-4196165 GCF_001458135.2 Marmota marmota marmota
GCTCTCCCCCCCCCCCCAATTCTTACAGGGGCAAGTTTCAAACTGACTCCTCAGTCCAAGCTGACCAGACTGTTATAGCTCTGATCTGTGGGAACTTGATTGGGACCATAAATTACAATGAGCTGGAAATCAGTCTGGAATGGATAAACTGCTCCATCTGGTGTCCCTTGTGACTGAATCTGCTTTCTCCTGGTTCCACTGTGCCTCTGGGTCCACAGCAACATCTGAGGTCCTAGGTGTGCCCATGGGTGGCTATGTCAGCCTCTGGTCTAGAACAGAACACTGTTTATGAGCATTTGAGAGAGTGTTTGTCTGGTGACAAGGGCAGCTGAATTGTCCCAACACCTCAGGTTGGGTCACCAGATTCAGCCCCACTGGATGCTCCTAGGGTTGGCTGTGTGCCTGGGTCTACACAGCCACTTTCCCAAGGGCAGGATAGCTACAGCTCATGACCTTGACCCAGAACTTATGCATCCCTGGACATTTCCAGTGATTTGTCACATTTCATTTTATCCTGTGATTCCATTCTTGCTATTTAATTTTTGTGTTTGTTAGTGTTTTTATGTCTTTCCTGATGTTGTAGGTTTTATTCAAGTTTGTTTTAAATGCCTGCCTTTCTCCATGGAAAATAGAGACTGATTCTGGCTAACAAACCAGGCAGCAGCAATTTTCTTTTCTCCGAGCTCAGGAAGTCTGGGTGAGGACTGAATGTGGGAAAATCATGAGGGTTAGTCTGATTCTGTATTGAATAAGATTTTTTTTTTTTTACATTGAACACAGGGGCACTTTATCACTGAACCATATCCCCAGCCATCTGAATTTTGAAACAGGGTCTCACTAAATTGTCTAGGGCCTCACTAAATTGCTAAGATTGTCTTTAAACTTGCAATCCTGACTGAGGTTCACAAGTTACTGGGATTATAGGCATGCACCACCATACCTGGTTTAGAATACTGAAACATATAAACAGACATAATTACATACTTCACACATAGAACATAACTATGAGTTAAAAATTAAAAAATAAAACAACAGAAAGATGAACACCAAATACTCTAGTACACCAATCATCCATATTAGTGTGCACCGAAACCTCTAGGGTCATTAATGAAAAATATAAATTGTGTCCCACTCCTAGAGATTCTGACTGTAGACCTGGGGCTCCCAGGAATATGGGTTTTCAAAAAGCATCCAGGTGACTAATAAATAATAGAATTCATGATGTCCTGGATACAATAAAATGACTGGAGTCTGTGAAATACTAGGTAGTGTCTCTGGAGGGATATCCAGAGAGGGGAATCTCCACTCAGGAAAAATGGGGTCCTTGGCATCTATGATGGAAAAGAACTTTAGCACACACCAGTCAAAGATACAGACAGATTTACTTAGAAAAATACACATTCAAGGGGGAATGCAAACTATCTCAAGGGAAAAGTGCTCTTTGGGGGTAAAAAATTCACACTCAAGGAAAAATGAAGGGTGACCCTTAGCAGGACAGTAGCAAAAGCTGAACTAAAGGTGCAGGAGAGCAGAGATACACAACTGTGTCCAGTTTCTCCAGTGCATTGCTTCCACATTGTGCTACTTTTGCAGGAAAGGGCACAGGCTATGGACAGGGGCTGGCTTGCTGACTCTATTCCAGTTTTGAATTTCAAAAGTCCATGAGTGCTTCCTACATTCTAATGGTTCATCCATGCTTCTATTTGAGACTCAGGGTACCATTTCTTTTCTGTATCCCCAAATTCCTATCTATATCTTCCCACCCTTTGGACTCTGTAAGATTTGCAACCATTTATTCTCAAGTGGTGATGAAGGGTGAGTGATTCTCCAGAGCTGTGTGGAGCTGGCATGGGTTGATGACCCTGCCTAACTGAGGATCTAGTCTCTGCCTGATCTAATGGGGATAGAACAGACAGCTGTCAGTCATTGGGATGGGTTGAAATCCTTGCCCCGTTCCTGGATTGCATCATGGAACTAGAACATGCAATTTAGAAGATACAGAACTTACTAGAATATGAAGTATAGTAACCAAAGTCCCCACTAGTGGTAACACCCAGGTGAATTTAGGCAGGAAAGCATTAATAATTTCCCATCTGTATATATCTCAGGATCTGGATTTTTTTAAAAAAACAGTTCTGTTAAATGAGACTTAAGTCAGTACAAACTTATGATTTTAGCAGAGTCTCCTTTGATATTTATCACCAGAAATAAGGACACCTCTTAGTTTTTATAGAAGAGTTCAATGCTGTTAAACTTCCTGTTTCCTGTTGCTCTCTGGCCGTGGGCGAGATCAGCACTCCAGATGCTGGGCACCCCTCTACTAATCTTTCACAGCATTTACCGGCTATCTACTGTTGTAGATTTTCTAGTCTGAAATAGTATATGATTTTTTTGTAATGGTTTTCAGGCAGAAAGTGTGTTTACAAATGCAGAGTGATAAGGCTGACAAATTCTTTTAACAAGGCCTCTGGCCTGGGGCCAGTGAGTTTCACAGGGATATTTACATTTCAAAGAGAAGAGAAGACGTTGCTAATTGGTTTCCAGGGAAACAATTTGCCAAGAAAAGGGAGGGGGAAATTTCCCTTTCTCAGGTGCTGGTTTTTGCAGAGTGTTCTTGATTTTGTATCCAGGCCTAGGTTAATTTGCCCAGAACAGTGAAAAAGTTGCTTTTTTGTGGACTTTTGCAGATTGTGAACTTCTGAGCCCCTCCCCCTACACACTAGGTATGAAGTCCAAAAACTTTCTAAACTCGGGGTTCAAGGGAATTGATTGATTACAGCAAAAGCTTTCCCTCTGGACCTGGCTGCAGCCTATAAATAAATCTGCTTTCTGCTAATTCCTTGGTGTCTAATCTTATCTGTTCCTACGACAAGGGTACATCTCAAGTTATGTTTAAAAGAAACATTATCTCTCCCCTTCAAAGGTCTATTCCTGACTATCTATCTATCTATCTATCTATCTAAGCATTGAACTCAGTGCCTCATACTTGCTAGATAAGCACTCTACCTCTGAGCCACAACCCCAGCCCCTCATAAATATTCTTTGAGTTTTCTTCCATTATTATATTAGTACATTTCTCTTTGATTTTACTTTCCTGCTGGTGTTCAAGACCAAGTAAATGATCCCTGTGTTGGCCCTAAATTATCTTCTTTCTTTTCTACTGTTATGCTCAACTTAGAGCTGGACACAGTAATGCATGCCTGTAATACCAGTGACTCAGGAGGCTGAGGAGGAAGGAGGATTGCCAGTTCAAGGCCAGGCTAAGCAACTTAGGAAGACCCTACACAATTTAGCAAGACCTTGTCTCAAGATAAAAAATAAAATAAAAAGGATCTTGGATATACCTTGGTGATAATGTGCCCCTGGGTTCAATCCCCAGTACCGAGAGAGAGAGAGAGAGAGAGAGAGAGAGAGAGAGAGAGAGAGAGAGAAGGAATGAGTCTCACACATATCCTGAGGATAAATAAGTCAGGATCACCCCTTATTAACTACTGAGATATAGCTTACATTATGTAAAATGACTACTAACACTATAGAAGATAGAACATAGCAACTTAGCAAAACAATTTAATTACCTCTGTCAATGTTAGGTCAACAGTCATGATTTAATGGCACAGAATAAGTTCTCCTTAAATTTATATTGCTTTGGAAAATAGCAGTTATTTAAATCTGATACTCATTATTAAAGTCTCATGATTAACAGGAGAGACATACATCAAACTTAAAAAAATATTCGGGTAAAATTGCAACTTAAAAATAAAATTCATTGTTATCTTATGTCTACAGATTATTAAGAATAGAGAAAATGAAAGACATTTAAAATAATATAAATCCTGAAGGAAATAAAAGCAGGTATGACAACATATTAGAAAGATCTACATTTATTGCCAAAAGAAATAATCTTTTTGGTAAAAAGCATTCTACAACATTTAATTGATGCAAATGACTTTTGAAATTAGCACAAGATTCATTTAACAATTTTGAAGGGCATTTTAATGAGAGAGTGAGCTAAGCACAGTGGTGCACTCCTGTAATCCCAGTGACTCAAGAGGCTGAGGCAGAAGGATGGTAAGTTCAAAGCCAGCCTCAGCAATTTCGTGAGGCCCTAAGCAACTTAGCGAGACCCTGTCTCAAAAATAAAAAAGGGCTGGGGATATGGCTCACTGGTAAAGTGCCCCTGGGTTCAATTCCCAGTACCAAAAAAGAAAAATGGAAAGAATGAAGCATCGCCTTGATTAGAACATCATGTGAACTCATTTTAATATCTATCTTTAGATTATTTGTGGACATAGAAAGCATTGAATATTGTATCTTAAATATCTGGAGATAAACATCCCAACTGGTTAGCAGGCCAAAATATTGGTTACTAAAATTTAAAGACACCCTCATTGCCAACCAATTCAAGTTATTGGTCTAGATTTATTAAGATCATGTGAATCATGGGCCTAACTTGGCAGGTTTCAAGTTTGAAATTACTTATCTGTAAGTCAATTTATACCATGCAAACAGAAAATATATAAGTATATAAGCATATAGGCACATATGATAAAATTTCAAAGCTTAGATTTGTCATTTGCTAGTTTTTGTTTGTTTGTTTTTGGTACTGGTGATTTAACCAGGGAAGTGCTTCAGCCCTGAGTCACATCCCCAGCTTTTTTTTTTTAATTTTAAATTTTGAGACATGATTAGGTAAGTTTCCTAAGGCTTCACTACATTGCTGAGGCTGGCCTCAAACTTGCAGGGATTAGAAGTTTCCACAGCCATGCTTGGCTCATTTGCTAGTTTTAGAAGTCAGACTTTTGCCCTGATATCAAAAGCATGTCTGCTATGCTCCCTTTGGCAGCACACAGACTAAAATTGGAGTGAAACAGAGAAGATTAGCATGGCTCCTATAGAAGGATGATTCACAAATTTATGAAGCATTCCATATATCTCTTCATTTATAAAAGAGAGAGAGAGAAGAAAAGAGAGAGAAACCATATCTGTATATCTTAAATTTGCATTTTCCAAGTTGAGACCAGTAGAAACTTTGCATCTTAAAGCCAGCAAAGCTCAAATAACAAGTTTCTTTTCAGAGACAGAAAAACATCTTCAACAGTTAGAAAAAATTAAAATTCTTTAAGTCAGATAAAATAAAAGTATATAATTTAAGCACAGAGAATCAAAAAAAGAAGTGAATTTACAAGAGGCAAAAAAAAAAAAAAAAAAAAGGCTCAAAATAAAACAAACTTTTGACCATTTCATTTAGAAGCCTATCTTATGACAGAAGCAAGGACTATGGCTCAGGAAATGTTTTGGGTCAATAAAATGTGCTGTTCTTAGGAATTACTCCCCACTGTCTCACCATTGGGCTGGACAATCCTTCCTATATGTCTCAGAAAATCCCCAGGCACCAAGGAGTGAGCAGGGTGGCTCAGGATGAGAGGGCAACCAGGCCCAAGTGTGCACCTTCCAGAAGATCTGCCATAGTTCCCTGAACCCAGAAAGAAGCTGTTCTGAAGGAGAATCCCTATCTTAGTAGGTAAATCTGTTGCTGCAGTCATCAGAGTTTAACCCAGTTGAGCTGATTGTCAAGTTAATTAATTCAACCAGTATGCACTCTTATATGTATAGGCCACATTGCAATCAAAACTTCTCTGATGCGCTCCTAGATAGACTTGATGCTTTTCACTTTCATAACAGAGATCTCCCAAACAAACACTCCAGCTCCTTATGCCTGTAGTGTATATTCTAGACAAATTGACTTGTCAAAAATAAGGCTTTTTCCATTAAAAAAAATAGCTTAAGAAAAAACTCTGAATTAATTTCAAAGAAACCCCTAATTTGCTAAAAAGACCCAACAATTGAGAACCAACAACTCCACATGATTTTCAGAGAAATCTTGGATTGCTTAGAAATCCCTGGATGACTGGAAAGAAGGGATGAGGGGGTCAATGTGCATTGCCAAAAAAACTAGGGAACAACCAAACTGTGGGCTCAAACACCAAAACAGCTTGTCACAGATGTCTTTCGTGTAACATGGCAATAGATTACAGAACAGAGGACACAGATGAGGGGAGGCCCTCACAGTTGGGGATGGCTGGGCAGGGTCTCCAATCATGGTGGACCTGAATCGATGTTTCTGGTGGCCACTGGTCCATCCACAGGTAGACAGATCCCCGTCAGCCTATTTCCCTCCTTACAATCCTGTAAGAAGGAAGATCCCCTTTTATCCTTTAGTTCCAAGTGAGGTTGAGAATTAGCCCTTAAATAATTGTTTAAGATAACAACCCTTGAAAACCTGTTTCCCCCCCACAAAGGCAGCCAAGTGGTAAAACCAGGTAGTCTATTTTTTTTTTCTATTTTCCTTCTTATTTATAGAACAAGTCTCCATTGTCTAATTTTTTGGGACAAAGTCATGGTACAGGAAAAAAATTATTTTTCTTTATAAATTCTCTACTTTAAAATAATCCAGATTACTTAATATGTACCTAAGGGATGAGTTCTCAAAGATAGACAGTGAATTAGCCGTGATATTATAACTTGCATGCTTCAAAGTTTTTTTGTGTGTGTTTTTCTGGGGGAAAAATATAGGCCTCTATAGGGACCAGACTCTTTTTTTTTTTTTTTTTAATATTTATTTATTTTTTAGTTCTTGGCGGACACAACATCTTTGTATGTGGTGCTGAGGATCGAACCTGGGCCGCACGCATGCCAGGCGAGCGCGCTACCGATTGAGCCACATCTCCAGCCCCAGGGACCAGACTCTTGATCTGTCCCATATTCCCTTGAGGTACTCTCTGAGCCCCCACCAGGATCAGACTTTTTAGTCTTTTCCCTGCTGCCCATCTGACCAGTGGCCAGGGGTCTCTGCCACAGGGATATAGCTGAATGAGCAATGCCTGTCCATTTCTTAAAAAGATTCTTAAGGAAGATTCCTGCTTCCAAGCATGTCCAGGAGGCCCAGGATCCTCCACTTCGGGTCCTCAAGAAAAATAAGGCCCTCATGAAAAGACTGTCCCTGAAATCTCAAGTAATTTAGGTGCACTTGAGAAATTATGATATTTAAAATGGCAAGGGCATAAGATCTAGAAGGCTGGGGTGTGGCCCAGTGGGAGAGCATTTGCCTAGCATGTGCAAGACCCCATCCCCAGCACCACCAAAAACTAAAAGAAGGATCTTATAATAGAGAGGAAGTCTGTGATAGAACAGAGTTGAGCAAACTTCAATGGAAGAGGATCTATTTACAGCTCACGTCCTAGTCTGAGTAGTAAACTTAGATCACTTGTTTTAAATCTTATAGTAGAATTTAACAGACATTTCTTCTATCCTTTGATTTCTGGGGGACACTCACACATGGTTTATGCTCCAGTATTATTAAGATGATACAGATCTTACAAGAACAGAATCAGGGGGCAGACAGTAGAGAAAATAGCTAGAGGCCTTTTCTTCTATGGTACTGGAGATCAAACCCATGGGTGCTTTGCCACTGAGTCACATCTCAGCCCTTTTAGTTTTTATTTTGAAACAGGGTCTCAGTAAGTTGCTTAGGGCCTTGCTGAGGATGGCTTTGAACTCCAGATCTTCCTGCCTTAGACTCCTGAGCCACTGGGAGGCTCCTATTTTTTTTAAATGATGCTGGGGATTGAACCCAGGGTCTCACTCATGCTATGCAAACGCTCTACCACAAAGCTACCCTCCCTTCTTTTTTAGAGACAAGTTCAGGGAGCTCCTTTATGGTTTTAGAGACTCCCAAGGCTGGTTTGATGTTAGATAATTATGGTGCCTCAATTTGCACGTACTTAAAAAATGGGGAACATTCCCTCCCTCTTGCGTGTCCCCCCCCCTTCTCCCTATCTTCTTCCCTGTTGCCATGAGCTGAGAAGCCTCCTCCACCATGCCCTTCTGCCAAGATGTTTCTGCCTTGGAGCAGCTGACCCTGGGCTGAAGCCTCTGAAACCATGAGCCAAAATTAACTTTTCCTCCTTTAAGTTGTTTATGTCAGGTATTCTGGCCACCAAAATGAAAAGCTCACAACAGACATGGGAAAATGATGCATTTTCTGAGTGGAAAAGAAAACTACCCAATAAAACAATATAGAAAAGACAGCATTTTTTTTTTTTTGTTTAAAGAGATGCACATGTACCTACTTAACAGAAAAAACAAAACAAAACAACAACAACAAAAAAAAATGCTTGTTTTTAGAAAATGAGATTTTAGGTCACTTAGGTGCCCCAAAAGACTAGGCATGGAACCACATATGACACAGCTAGACCACTCCTTGGTTTTTACCCTGAGGAATTAGTCATCTTACTATGGTGATACATGCATAACCATGTTTATAGCAACATAATTCAAAATGACCAAACTATGAAACCAGCCTAGGTGTCCATCAATGGATGAATGGACAAAAAATAAGATGGCATATGTACACAATGGAGTTTTATTAAAGTGGATCTGAAGAAGCCACCTGCACAGTGGGCATGTCACCCATCCTGTACATTCCCCTATCCTGTTAAGTGAAATAAGTCAAACTCAGAAGGCTAAGGTTATGTTGCTCTCATAATGCAGAAGCTACAGAGGAAAAAGAAAAACAGAGGTGGGGGTGGGTCTCCTAAAAAATCAAAGGGAGATCGAGGTGGGGGTGGGTCTCCTAAAAAATCAAAGGGAGATCGTAGAGGAAAGGGACCAAGGAGTGAGAGGTGGGGAGGGAGGAGGGAAGTGCTGGGGAGTGATGTTGGACAAATTATATTGTTATATTGTGTGCATGTAAGAATATGTGACAATAGATCCCATCCATATGTACAACTCTAATGAACCAATAAAAACATGGAGAAAAACCCTCCCAGAGGACATGTAGGCTTCAAGCTGCACCAGTCACTGTTTCCCATCCTCCCACACCTGTTTGAAAAGATTAGGAAACACAATCTGCATCTTCTACAAGGAAGAACTCAACCTTGAACCCAGGTGCAACCCCAGCAGATGCCCAGCCCTGTCCACATCTAACATCTCCATTCCCACTAGCTCAGTCATCACCCCTTAGCACCTCAGTCCCAGCACCACTCTCCACACACCCAGGAAACACCCTTCCCTGGACCTTCACCTTGTCTTTTAGGAGCATCACTTTGCATCAACACCTTCCTAGATCCCAAACAGCCAAAGATCACTCCCAGGGACATTGCACCCTCTCCAATGACCAAAATCTCCAAAGAATCAGTCACAACTATTACTCAAAATTATCCCCAGAAAAAACCCCAAGAAAGGAAAAGAAATACCTGCCAAGGAGTTCAGAACCATTTTCTGCAGCAGCCTAGAATGAGGGATGGGTCAGATTGGCTCTGAAATTCAGGGAGAGGCAGGGCACATTCAAATCTATAGAGACCACATGCTCTGAGTATCATCTCTCGTCATGAAGGAATTCAAAATAAAGCAATACAAAGGCAAATGTGATGCTTAACTGTGGCTTATGTTACTTAACTCAGGTTTGGAAGCCCATCACATGGAAAGTCAATGTCTGAGAGATGAGCATTTGGGGAAAAGAAAGCAAGCTTTTATTAAGGGTGCTAGCAACACAGATAGGGTCATATTAATATCTCAAGTTCCCTTGAGTTTCCGTGAAAATATAAGGTGCTCCTTTGTTTGTTTACATAGTACTGGAGATTGAACCTAGTGATGCTTTAACACTGAGCTGCATTCCCAGTCCTTTTTAATTTATTTTTGAGACAGAGTCTCACTAAGTTGCTATGGCCTCAAACTTGAAATCCTCCTGCCTTCCCCATAGCTGGAATTATAGGTGTGCACCTCCACACCTGGCCAGGTATAGGATATTTTAGATGAAGATCAGCTAGGGGATACCTGCAGAGATCAGCTTTTCCCAGGAGCTTGAATCAGACACCAGGCACTTACTGTAGCTGGTGAGCTCTGTGCTGGCATCCTCTTATCTTGTGTTAAGAGGTTCCCATTTTAAGTCCATTCTTATGAGGATCCAGCTCAGAAAAACAAGCAAGATCACAGGAATGCAGAAGGGAGGCCATAGCCTAAGGATGAGAATGGAGCAGGAGAGACAAGAGTGAGACAAAATGAAACAGCCAGTTGCTCTTACTTGAAAAGGATGGTTTTTTGGATTGTTTTTGTTTTTTTGCCTGCAAATTGTATGCATAAGTTTACCAGATCTGTACTGTGTTTTGTTTGCAGGCATCAAACCCAGGCACAATTAGTCTCTAAGCCACACCCCCAGTCCTTTTTTATTTTTATTTAGAGAAAGGGTCTTGCTAAATTGCCTAGGGCCTCACTAAGTCTGGCTTTGAACTTTTGATCCTTCTGCCTCAGGCTCTGAGCTTCTGGGATTACAGGTGTGCACCACCACACCTGGCTATACTCTTTCTTTATTTGTGCCCCTCCCTTGCTGGTTCCTTAAACAAAGATTTGGTGTGCAACTTAGAGGTGGGAGGTTAAGGGCTTCAAAGTCCCAAAGGAGGGCTGGTGACTTTCATGATGGAAGACTGAAACCTGGACCATGCCACCACACCCCTCTATTCCTAGAATGCTTAGGTCTTGCCTCACAGGGTCTTAACTTTTTTTTTTTTTTTTGGAAGGGACTTTAGCTCATTTGCAAAGATACAAAGATTTGGACAGAAGGACTTAAATACTTTGTGAAATGAGAAGCAAAATCATTATTGCATTTAAGTAGAATCATTTTGATGGACAAAACTTGACTTTCAGGATATAAATACAAAGCAATTTTTGTTTTTACACCTTCCTCTTAAATTTCTGGTGCTGGTTGTTCCTCGGTCACTAGGTAAAAGGTCAAATCTAATGAATTTTTCTGGTCACTTTTAATACATTTTTCCCACGATCAATTTAAAATATTCAGAAGTACATAAAAGTAAACACAATAACATGGATTTAAACTTATGCTTTCACTCACTTTGCACGTTCTGGCCTGCAGCCAGTGGAAACCCCAATACAGGAAAGATGTGAGCATCTCTTACTTTTTTCTCCACCTGGAACGTTTATGAAGCTTCCCCTAGTTTGTGGATGTGGTTTCTGATCTTACCATGGTGGCAACTCAGGAAGAGACTCCAGGAGGCAGTAAAATGGTGTTCTAACAATGCTACTCTCTCTGGACTTTGCAGATACCTAAAGCTGATTCTCTCCCACCGTTGGGCTTTAAATTTCTAGAGATATCTCTCATCTGACCTTCCTTTGATGAGGGTAAGCGCGTCTCCATTGTCTGATATTTCCAGCCCACAGCCACTCGGGACAGTTCTCTACTCACAGCCGGGCTGCTGCTGAGCTGGCTGCTCAACCGCACCTGATGGAGGACTGCCATTTACCCAGGTGCAGACATGTCCAGAACGCAGGCTGTGACCTGGAGACTGGTGTCGGACTGGAGGACAGGCAAGCCCAGATCCTCACAGGTGTGACTCTCAGTCAGGCTCATGCTGTCTCCAATCCACCAGGCAGTTGCACCTAAGTGTCTTGCACAAGCTATAAAACCCGGTGCACAGCGGTGGATACTGTAAAGGATGATGGAAAAGCTCTGTAAACTCAACAAGCCAAAACAACCATTTACCTGTCCAAGATTTAATTAGCAGGACCATAGCGGCCAGTCACAGAAGAGAAGGGGGGAGAGAGAGAGAGAGAGAGAGAGAGAGAGGGAGAGAGAGAGAGAGAGGAGAAGAGAG
>NW_026000205.1:4196315-4242228 GCF_001458135.2 Marmota marmota marmota
GAGAGAGAGAGAGGAGAAGAGAGAGGGGGAGAGAGAGGAGAGGGGGAAGAGAGAGGGAGGAGAGGGGGAAAAGAGAGGGGGGAGAGAAAGAGGAGGGGGGGAGAAAGAGAGAGAGGAGAGGGGAGGGGGGAGAGAGAGAGGAGAGTAAGAGAGAGAGTAAGAGAGTAAGAGCAAGAGAGCGAACACGAACAGGGTATTGATATTTATGGGCTTAACACAGGATGAGGAGAAGCAATGCGAGTGGGCTGTTACTTCTTCATTGGCTGAGAGTTCGCGCCACTTCAGGGATTGGAGGTGCACCATTCAAAGTTCGCGCCATTCACAGGGATTGGATGTGATGGTTCTCGTGCCATTCAGTGCGTCATGGACCTGAGCTCCAGGAAGAGAGGCACTCCAGGCGCCATCTTTACTAACACTCCTGAGATCCCAGAAGAGAAGCACTCCGGGCGCCATCTTTACCAACATTCCTCCCTTTTTTGTTTTGGTTTGAGGGTGTCGTACTCGATATGGCTACTTCCTGCTGAGTAGGGGCATCGTTTAGAGGAAGGGAGGGAGGTCAGTTGGTTGGAGAAGAAGGGCCAGGAGGCCCCATATCCATGCCCTGAAGGCATGGATTTCCTCCAGGGAAAAGTCTATGAACGTGCCCTGCAACTATGAAAAGAGACAGCATTAATTTCTGGCATGTCGTCCAGTCTGTAGGGCTGGTAGAAAAAAAAGCCTATGCCCAGGAGAAGGCAGATTAGAACATAAAACTGAGAACCAAGGGCTTATTTAAGTAAAGAGGGAAGTAGACCCATTCTCCTGGTTTGAGCAGAAAGGAGGCTTGTTGCTTCCATAGCTCAGAGCGTATAAGGAAGAGGAGGGGAAGAGCATATTGGTCGGGGAGGGGCCAAGGCTCTGGTGAGATTCCTGGGGATAGAAGGGGATGACGATACATTATCTCAAAGGGGGAGGCAAGGGATGGCTTTTTTGGTAAAGCCCTCATGCGTAGTAGGGCAAGAGAGAGGAGCTTAACCCAATCTAAATGAGTCTCTAAAGACAGCTTTGTTATGATGTCTTTCATTGTGCGGTTGGCTCGCTCAACCTTACCTGAGGCTTGGGGGCGATAGGGACAATGAAGGTGCCATGGGATGGACAGTGTCTTTGCCACATTCTGGGTTACTTGAGAGACAAACTCAGGCCCATTGTCAGATTGGATTCAAGTGGGCATCCCAAACTGAGGAATTACTTCAGTTAGGAGGATGTTAGCCACTGTGGTAGCCCACTTATTTGAGGTGGGGAAGGCCTCTACCCAACCCGAGAATGTGTCTATTAAAACTAGTATGTATTTGAAGTTTTTTACTCTGGGCATGTTGTTAAAGTCAATTTGCCAATCTGCCTTGGGAATATGGCCCTTAGCCTGATGAGAAGGGAAGGTCATGGGTATTAAAGATGTATTGGAATTCACTCTTTTGCATATCTGGCATGAGGCTGTGATTTGCTGTATCACTTCTTTATCCTGGGGAGTCAGAGTAAAGAAAGAGTGGAGAAAGGCTTTGAGAGTCTGTGGACTAGTGTGGAAAATGGAGTGGAGGTAAGTAAAGAGGACATGTTTAGGTGGTCTCCGTTATTGGGTAATGATGGAGAGCACATGGAGATGAGAGATCCGGTGGGGTCTGAAAGGGCGGCTGACCTGGCTGCCTGATCTGCTTTTGAATTCCCCTGTGTGACTGGGGAGGAGTCATTTTGGTGTGATCTGCAATGGATAACTCCAAGTTTTTTAGGAAGCTGGGAGGCTTGTAGTAGCTGGGTGATGTGTGTGGAATTGGTTATAGAGGTGCCCTTTGAGTTCAGGCGACCTCTCTCCTTCCAAATTGCTTCATGAGATAAGAGAATGTGGAAAACATATTTGGAATCAGTATAAAGCATAAGATTTTTTCCTGCTGCCAATTTGCAATGGGGAAAGGCCAAAGCCCAGAGCCTAGCATTCATCATCTGCCCCCTTCCTTCAGGGACCATTGTTATTGGGAGGATTTACTGAGAGGTTAATGCTTTGTTAGTCTCTCCCACCCCTCCCTAGAGGCACCATCTTCAGGGGCTGTTTTGTAGGAATATTATTTTCCATAACTATTCAGTGTCAAAACCATCACACCTCAGAAATGCTCAAGGAGATGCCCCATGGAGACTTTCAGCAGAACAGAATGCCCACTGAGTGTCTTAAGGGCATATCTTCCAGACATTCCCTGTCAAACACCAGGGAGCTAAGAATCTACTGTTTTTTTGTTGTTGATTATTAGATTATTGTCGAAGATATTAAGAGGACACAGATTAACAGCCATTTGAAGCTGTATAGAAGATGAAGGCTAGAAGGGTCCCAAGTTCAGGATCTCCCATCCTTTTGGATTTGGGCTGCCTTACCCTCTCAGCACAAGATTGCATGATCAACCTGGAATCTCTGAAGATTCTTAAGGTCATTGTTCATCACATAGGTCTGAAGATAGAAAGAGGGTCCTCTATCAAAGAGATGAGTAGTGTGGTTTCTGTCTGGTGGAATGACTCCCCTCAATAAACATCAGAGAAAGCCATAGCATGTTAAACATAATTGGACTGAACAAAGCAGTGTTGGCATGGGTGAAAAAATAAGTGAGAAGAGCATCAAATTCATCAAATTCTTCCTAGGCAGGAAGAAGTCTCCAAAAATAGTTAGAAACAAACACAATCTAGATTCTAAGGAAAAAGGAAGGACGACTCTGGAGGGACCAAGGGTGCTAGGTGCTTGGGGTGGAGCCAATATACAGGGAGAAGCATCAACAGTCAGCAGAAGGGGCCCAAGAACAGAACCAGTTCTGCCAGCTGCCAGTTATCCCCTAAGACAACCTCATTAAAAGTCGTGCAGGGGCTGGGCTGATACACAAATTGCCTCATGCAATTGTGGAAGCATCAAGACCCAAGATTCATGGTGAGGCAGTGATCAGGAGATTCAGGAGAACCATGGTTTAGTTCCAGAGCAAGTCCAAGGGCCCAACCATGGGGAAAGTCCCTGGTGTAAGTTCAGTCTGAAGGGCAGCAGGCTTGAGGCCCAGAAAGAGCTTCCATCCACTCTGAGTCTGAAGATAGGGGAAAAGCACCACCACCAATGGACCAGTTTGAAGATAGTCAAGCAGGTAGAATTCTCTCTTACTTGAGACAGGGTGTCTTGGTCAATTTGGGCTACTATAACAAAGTACCAGGGACTGGGTGGCTTATAAACATCAGAAGTTTATTTTTCTCACTTTGGATACTGTATGTCTGAGATCAGGTGCCAGGTCAGAAGGGTCACATTCTGGTGAGTCCCCTCTTCCAGGTGCACACCACTACCTTCAGTTGTATCCTCACTTGCTAGAAACAGTGTGAGTAATCTCTGGAGTTCTTTTTTATGAGCACTAATGCCAGTCACAAGAGATTCACCTTCATGACTTAATCACCACCAAAGACCCCCACCTCCTAAAACTACCACTTTGGGGTTATAATTGCAACACCTAAATTAGTGGAGACACATTATTTAGTCCTCTAAGGAGATCCAGCCTTTCATTACTCTTTCAGATGGTTGGGTGAGGTCCATCCACATCAGGAAGGGCTATTTGCTTTATTCATCTTGTAGTTTAAATGCTAACTCAACCAAAACATCCCCACAGTAACAGCCACAATAATATTTGACCAAATATCCAGGTACCTCATAGCTCAGTCAAGTTGACACCTTTTTGTTGGTACTGGGGATTGAACTCCGGGCACTCAATCACTGAGTCACATCCCCAGCCCTACTTTTTGTATTTTATCTAGAGGGTCTCAATGAATTGCTTAGCACTGAACTTTTTTCTGAGGCTACCTTTGAACTTGTGATCTTCCTGCCTCAACCTCTTGAGCTACTGTGATTACAGGCATGTGCCATTGTGCTCAGTTTTATCCATGCTTTTGACATCTAGCATTTCTGTTTTATGCCTTCTGAGGATTTCCATCACTCTACTACCTTGCCTATCTTTTCTTGCATTTTGTCTACTTTTTCTTTTAGAGGGCTATATTTGTCTGTTTTCTGTTGCCATCGCAAATTACCTGAGACCTGATAATTTATAAAGAAAGAGGCTTACAGTTTCATGGGAAAATTAAAGGAAATGGATGAGCCGAATTTAATTAGGAGATCTCTGCTTAGCAAGGGAGTGGGGCTTGGGGAATAATGAGGGAAAAGTGGGAGAAAGGGATCCTGTTACTGGAGCATGTGTGTGTGTGTGTGTGGGGGAGGGTTCTTTGTGGTTCATGTGGTTTGCCTTCCACCCTGACAATGGAGGTCTTGGAGGTAGAGGTGGGTCCTCAAAGTTGAACAAGTACTGAGAATGTAGCCTGCTGCAGTATGGCTGGGCACAATCAGGAGCCACTTGTCAAAAGAAACGAACTTTATTTTTAGAACCACACACGCCAAACAAAAAAGCTCCTCAGGAAAACCTTCAGAGCCCAACTGCCACCACAGGCTTCCCACAAGCCTCTCCCCCCAAAACCAAGCCTCTCCACCTCCCACAATCCTCCTCCTCTTGAGGCCGATTGGCTGGGTCATGTGGGCAGAGCCAAAAAAGTCCCCCAATGAGCAGCTCCGTGGTCTGAAAGGGCAGGGAAACAGCCCAATGAGCATCACCGCAGAGGATCCAATCAGCTAGAATTTGCTGGGGCCGCTGTGAGCCAATCATCAGCTGGCAGTCTGAAAGTTTGCTGGGGCCCCTTCAGCTGTGGCTCTCAACAGTAGCCCCAGTGTCCAACAGCCCAATGGCCCACCTAGTGGCATTTAGGATAGGGACTGGGAAGTTGAACAAAACTGGGCCCAATGGCCCAGCTGACCACATCTGTAGCATGTTCTGGGGTTCTTTCAGGTTCTAGGGCTAGTGATTATAGTGGCAGGTTGTTGAAATGTTTTGGCTAGCATTTGATATTTAGCCTTGTTGGCCTTTTAAATCTCTGCCATTGTACACCTCAAAGGCTACCAAGTACTTGAGTCTGTGGGTTGAGGGGAATCTTGTTCTAGCTTTTAAAGTTTAGCTTTAATGTCAAGGATGTTTTGAGAGAAGAAGCAGGTCATGAGTAAATTTTGGTCATCAGGTGACTCAGGATCTAGATTGGTGTGTTGGAGAGGGCTTAAGTTAGGAAGTTTAAAAAAGAAAAGACCTCTTAGAGCTTATCATAATGGATGGCTTTATGAGCTGCCCTTTTTAAACCTGTCAGTAAGCAGGTGATAAATTAGTCCCTTCTTATTTCCTCCAGGGGAATTATAGTCCCAATTGGTGGACTTTATTAGCATAATTTCTGGCTTGTTCCAACACTCCTCTGCACTCCTCTGAGAGGATGGTGTTGGATAGGATAATGTGCACATCATAAAGTGTGAGGTTTTAGACCTGTGTTATGTATTGCAACTCTTTGGTATATGTGCCACTGTTGGACGTAAAGGATCCTAAGCATCTCTTGATTTGTGAGAGGTCACCAAAGGAGAAGGGCATAAGGACTCTGCCTGCCCCCTAAGACCCAGCCAGAATCATCCCACCCATTAGGGGTGGCTTAGCCCTTGTTACTGGCATAGCAAGCATCACCTGATTTTGCAAAGGCAAGTTAACTGTTTCTTGAACAGAGAAGAGCAACTTTTTATTTCTCAAGGAGAGAACAGAGACCAGCAAGTCTCTATCTCTTGAGAATAAGAACAGTATTTGTAAAGTGGGGGTAGGGAAAGGAGGATGGCTGAGGTCATGCCGACAGCATTAGCCTCACCTGAGTTGCTTGAATCATGGCTGGAGCAGCCACAGAAGACAATGTGGAAAAGTGGGGACAGAGGCCTGAGGAGTCCCTGGACTGTGGGTCCATAGTGAAAGCCCTGAGCCCCTTTCTCAAAAGCACTCTGCCCTGGAAGGCCTCTGGTGAAGCCACTTTGATGGTGAGGCACACTTTCAGGTTGATGAGATGCCCCCAGAGCCTAGTGGAAGGAAGGTAAGTCACTGGGGATGTGCTGGTTCTGCAGGAACGCAGGATGCTGGAGTTAGGGAGTCATGGAAGCTTCCACCAGAATTTCAAAGGAAGGCCTGGGAAGCCAGCCAAGTGTAGCAGGGTCAGAGCCTGAGCAGAGAGCCACTGAGAGGGTGATGTAGGAGGATGAGTGAAGGAAGTCAAATCTGCAGTGGGGATGCCCGGGATTAAGAGATGCCAGTAACATGGAACATCTGCTGAGGAAGGTACAGAAATCAAGCAGAGACAAACCAAGAGAGAGGCCACGTGGCTATAGCCAGCAAGGCCATAGGGGCTCTTAGGTAGAACTTGACACAAGCAATTCCATTGAAACTGAGCCATATGACAAGAGAGAACAATATTTGGATTCCATTATCGTGGGTGAGTTCATGTGTTTTGAATGGTTTTTAAAAATGTCTTTGTATTTGGAGGAAAAAGAAGTCATTGATAATGGGAACCCCCATTGTGGCACCATGCTGCACTCTACAGAGCTTGGCCTGCTGACAAACCACAGTCCTAACCCTGTGGTTGTTGGTGTGGGTGGAATCTTATAACTTGCAGAAACCACAAATCAAGGACATGATTCTTGTTCTCCTCCACCTCTCTATCAACTCAGTGTCCTCATCCACAAATTTTCTTTCATTCAGTGGCACATGTGCCTGATGTCAAGTTCAGGAATTCAGTACAGACTGAACACAAAAGTGTATGTCTACTTGATCAGCGGGGCTAAAAATGTTACATCTTCTCTCCCAAAGCAACACACTATCCCGAAAGGCTGATTTATCTCACTTTCCAGTTTTTCTTATATACTTGGGCATCTTATCTCCAACCTAGGAGCTGGGGAAGTTGCATACAAAATAAGCAAATAAATACACAAATACATAAAAAATCTTCATTTAACTGGAGATGGGGAAGTAGACAAGGAAGATAGTGATGACTTCCATTACAGAGTAAGTGGTGTGAAATCATTTGTCCTGAAATCTGCTGGACATGAGCAGAAATTTTTGAGTTTCCTTTTTAATCACAGAAGTGGTAGTATAACATTTTGAAGATAGTAATGAAAAATTAAAGCAAATGTAGACTTTTATATCCCGCTAATATGACCTTTAAATGAAGACAAGGAATCTCATACATACAGTCATGAGTGCAGAGAGTGGACCGAACTAGTTTTTATTAAAAACTGTGAAACTGGATAAAACATATAGGACCATTAATCTCATATAGTTAACAATGGAATTATAATGCTGGTTTCTTGTTTTTCTTGGCTTTTCTTTTCTCCTTAGATTTGGGAGGCAGCTGTTGCTGTGGCACCACTGTTTCTGGAGCGATCCTCAATCTTTTGAATTGGTGTTTGAATATTGATTGTTATGGGCCAGGCTGTATGGGCAATGACCAAACAGACTCCATTTTATCCTGAGACTCCACCCCACGTAAGAAATGTTTCTCCCATGGGAAAGCCCCACCTCTGTACCCATCAAGAGTTGCTTAACATAGCATGTTTGGCAACAAAAAATGGCAATTCTGATACAATGTAAAATTGTTCTCTTTTGGGTTCCCATTTTTCTTGGAGGAATGCTGTCAGAGATTGATTGTCTAAATGTTAGTAACCATTCTTGATTTGTACTTAACTAGGGATGTTTTGACCCACTCTCCCTTCTGCTTATGGTTTAAATCTCATGCTGTTTGTTTATAGCTTTGAATCATAACAACAGCCACTTATGATTAATATGGTTTTGGACTATAAAATTTGGAGTAAAACCCCAGGAAGGAGTTGAAGAGTGTAGAGTTGCAGCCTGTCTCTTGACCTTCCAGCTGGTGGATCCAGATCATTGGCTGGTGAATATAGATGGTTCCGTCTCTTGCTTTAAGATTGACTCCATGATTTATGACAATTTTGCCATAACATGAAGATGCATTTCTCTCTCAGATACACAAATTGGCCTTTCAGCACCTTTTGGGAAGATACAGCCATGGCCTTTCCCCACATTATTACTGGATCTGGCCCATTCCATTTTTCTGACCACAAATCCTTCTACTGTACCATTCCTGCTGAACAAACTGGGCCAGAGACTTAATACTTCTCAGTTGTGGTGTGACCCTCCTCATTATAATTTTAAAAATTTTAAGTAAAAAAGTATGATGCAATTGATTCTGTGGAGATGGATAATACTTATCTCCCCCTTTTTGTTTTTGAAGTTGAATCTTTAACGTTTTACTGGCACACTCTATTGTTGCCTGTCCTTGAGCATCATATGGGATTCCTGTCTCATGAATAATGTGATAGGAAGTACAAATATGTTGGAAAAAAGAACTGGTGTGAGCCAGGTTATTATTTGATTCGAATTCTTGAGGTTTGCCTATGACACAAAAGCAGTCAGGCAATGATTAATTACATGTTTAGGAATTTTCTCCATTCAAGTGATAACAAAAATGAAGCAAGAACAAGTGTCAATTGTGGGGAGCCATTCTCACACGTGATTGGGCACCTCCCAGATTGGGTCTGAGGCGCTCTGGCTAAACTGTGTCAGAGCTTTCCCGACCCTCTCCTGGTGCCAGAGCCTGTCCGTGTGGCGGGTGTGACTGACCACTGACCCTGGGGCCAATCACTGACCCTGACCTTGGAGTGTGGCCCCCCTTGACCTTCATTGGATGGAATTCTCCCCTGAATTTCTTGTTCCCCAATAAAAGGCCACTCCCTGGCATGCTCTCTCTCTCTCTCTCCTGCTAGCCCTGAGTAATCCTTGCTGCCCTACCGGGTGGTTTGAGGCGTGAGCCAGAGAGGTGAGAGCCGTCTCGGACCTGGTCATAGAAAAAGGTAATTGAGTCTGTGTGTTTATTTTGATCTCACTAGCTAACTTTTATGCCAAGAACCTCTTTAATGAAAACAGTGCATTGGTCACATGGTGGAAGTCAATATTAACATGGGACATACCAAAAATTTAGGGATGTGAAACTGGAGTGTGTACCACACAGTGAGAATATTGGAGAACAATTTGGTGAGATTTTCCCCTGGGTAATGTGGAATCCCTTGCATAAGCTGAAAGCATTGTGATGGTGTAAAGCATGAGTGGATTTGGGCAGTTATAAGGGGACAGCCGCTGACAGGCCACAACAAGATGGTCACTTGTGGTGTTGCCTGTGTCTAAAGGGCCTAAAAGATTGGAGTGAGCTCTATGTTCAATAAGACAGAGATACTGATGCGTCTGAATTGTCTTCTGCAGGGTAGGAAATAAATAAAATAATTCTTTTGATTGTGTGTGTCCAATGGTGGCTACTGAAATGTGGGTATAGCAACTCCTATGTATAGGCACTATCACTGTAGATAGTGGTTCATCAGCAAAGTGGAGCAAGTGAGAGTTTGAAGTTCTGCGTGTTGTGTAGAGGTATAGGGGGTTTGTACAACTTCAGTATGGGCATTCTTTTGTTTTTCTTTTTTGCCCTTGCACCAGAGTTGAAATGGCTCCCAGGTGCTCCAGCTGCAAGCTGGGAAGAGGCTGCCTGATTGTAATCACACAGTGACAATGTTAAGGGACAGATAGATGACAGCAGTGGGAATATGGTGTTAAGAGAATAATTATATAAAATGAGTCCTCTGTGCTGACCTCTGTCTCTCCTGTATGCTTTCTTTACCAAAAAGCAATCTGCCTGCAGCCCTGCCTAGCCTATGTGGGCAGGATTTGTCACATTTCTTAGCAAACTGAGGCCAGGAGCAAAAGTCAGGCAGTCAGTGTAGGTGATGAATGATAGAGATGAAGAGCAGATGATAACTGGTTATCAAAGAGAGAAAATCATATTTTGGGGCTTTGTGCTCCTGCCTTTGGTCACATATACAGGGAAGAAGGGGAAGACCATAAATAAAAAGGGGGTTTCTGAGGTCTATAAAAGACCTTATATTCAGAGAAGTCTGTTTTTATCACTTTCTTAAAAAAAAACTTGCTTTCTATACTTGCCTTGACATCTTTCAAGTGTTTAACTTTAACACTGGGGGAAAAGAACCCACTTCTGATCTCCAAGACCAGTATCAGCAAAACTAAGAATTGAAATTGACTTCTGTTGTATTCTCACCAATTTGTTTTTTAGCGGTTTAATACATTTTATAGTCTCTTCCATTTTGTGTGGAATTGGATCCTCCTCTTTAAATGCTATAATTAACAACATTTAAAATAAAACTTGAACAAATATTGAAACCTGAAAATTCAATCCTTTTTTTTTTTTTTTGTACTGAGGATTGAACCCCAGGGGCACTTAACCACTGAGCCACATCCCCAGCCCTTTTTTTTGTATTTTATTTAGAGTCAGGGTCTCTCTAAGTTGCTGAAGGCCTTGCTAAGTTGCTCAGGCTGGCTTTGAACTTGTGATCTTCCTGTCTCAGCTTCCTGAGCCATGGAATAACAGGTGTAGGCTACCAGGCCAGGCTTTCAATCCATTTTTAGAACTGCTGTTAATTTTCTAGAAAAAAAATAGAAAGTGAATGCATAGTCTCCCTATACCCCAAATGCATTTTCCACTATTATTAATTACTTAAATCAGCATGGCACATTTGTTATAATTAATGAAGCAACATTGATACATTGCTACTGCCTAAAGCCCATACCTCATTCAGAATTCTCAGAGTTGCTCTCCAGAAGGGGAAATGGGAGGTCTCAGGGGAACCACTAAGGCACTTGGAACTGGTTTCCAGGAGTTTGGCCAACACGGGGAGCTGGTGGGGCTGCATGATGCTGAATGTTGGAGCTGCCATGAAACACATGAATGAGAGCCAGAGAGCCCATCAAAGCAGCTGTGGCCCAGGGACACCCTCCAACCTGCCAGAAAACACTCCTTTCCTAGACTCCCCCCTCAGTTATTAGGAGCATCCTCTCATGCCTTCTCCTCTATGGGTCTCAGACAGCTCAAGATCAGCTCCCAGAAACACTGCTCAATCCCTGAAGAGCTAGGTCCCCAAACATTCAGCCCCCAAACAACACTGGCCTTAGAACACCAGAACTACCTTACAACATGCCCAGGCAGGAAACATGACTACTTATCAGCCCCATCACCAATTTATTTTTTCTCATGCCGCAGCACTAAGTCCTGATGAATCCAAATTTAAAAAGTTTAGAGTAAAAAGCGTTATTTTAAGTTTATCTTTGGGGGATATATACCCCCTTCCAATTCCCCCACAGGGCTGATTTGTATCTTCATTCATCTGTGCTTGGACTCAGGGAGTTTTCATTGAGGAAAGGGTGATGAACGGGGAGGAGGGAATATGTGGCTCTGGAATGAGGCTACCACGTAGCCCAGAACCATAACCAAGCCTGTTGCTCACTCGTGCCCACATCTAGGGTACCCCAGAAGATGGCGGGCCAGCTCCAGGTGAGGGAGCCAGATCTATTAAACCATGGACAGCTGATGTGTGCAATAGACCACAGCACTCTTTACCAACCTGGGGGTAGAACTGCACCTAATGCCACAGTTCTAGACATGCTCTTCCAGATTTGTGGGTCTCCTGGGGCAGATGACCTTGAGACAAAAGGTGTGAACTGTGACTGCAGAACTCCTTCCACCATCAAGGGAGGCACCAGTTGGGAAGCCTGCTGGGCTCCAGGAAGGAAGGGGCATGGAGAGAGCAGAGGGAGGGCGTCAGCACCTGCCCCTCCTGAGACAGGACCCTGCTGTGTTCTCCATCCCTCCACCTCTTCTCCCAGGTTCTCTTCTACCTACTCTGCATCTATGTTTCTCTGAACTTCAACTGCAAAAAGCCTCTCTCTCTATTGGAGGGTAAATACTGGGGATTGAACCCAGGAGCAACTTTATCCCTAAGCTATTTGCCCAGTCCTTTCCATTTTTTTAAAAAATATTTTGCAATAGGATCTTGCTAAATTTCTATGTGTTTCTCTAAGTTGCTGAGGCTGGTCTTGAACTTGTGATCCTTCTGCCTCAGCCTTCCCAGTTTTGGGATTACAGGTGTGATGTACAGCCACCACAACCATCTCTCTTCATCTCTCCAGATGAAAATAGACCCATTCAAAGATGTACAGTGGATGCTCTTTGGCAGGGGCTTAGAGAGGAGTCTGGTCCTGGGATGTGGGGATGGGTAATTTATATTACAGCTGTAGGAACCAAAGGCTCTGAGCATCATTTCTTACCAGTATGAAGAGCAAAGTAAAGCAATCCAATGTTTTAATTGTGTGGTAAATTGAAAATAATGGTCTTTTCTTGACTTTTTTTTTTCCAATTGTGAAACTAAGCACAGCATATAGAACTCTTTTTATCTGTCATCCTGCCTTGATGATTCCTTAAAACAAGGGCTTGGGGTTTATGTTGGGAATTGAGGACTCGAATGCCTGAGAGAATTGATTTTCTAGCTGTTTTCCATCTTCATTGCTGGGGTATTCAGCCATGCCTAATATCTTCCCTATGATTGAACTTTGGAAATGATCTGGGAACAAACAGTAGAGCTTATTTAGGAGGCAGCCTGAGGCATTTTTCCCCCAAGGAGAAGGACTCAGTCATGTGTAGGTGCTCCTCAGCCTCAGTCCATTGCATGTGTGGCCTTCCAAGTTGCAACACTGGAGCACTGAGGACCTGCATCTCTGTGTTTTACTAACCTCAGTTCCTACCAAGATAACAACCTCATGCTAGAGACTGGTTCAGCCATAATTAGGGATTGGAGAGCACATTCTCATCTGTGCTTGGATTCTGTGCTGAATCCAGGCCCTGGGGCTGCAGGGAGCATAGGAGAGAGCTGTCCAGTCAGCACTGGTCAGAGCAGGAGGCCAGATAAATGTCTCCCTGGACTGGGGAACCCAGGCACATTATTGACTGTCCTCAGACAAGAGGTGGGGTGTGTGTGGCTTTTATTCCAGGTCCCACCTCAGGGACCAGGCACTGCCAATACTAAGGTACCCCAGAAGATGGCTGTACCTTAATTTATTTCCCCCGTCCCTTCCCCACTTTTGTAACTGAAAGCTCAGTCCCCGTCCCCAGTGCCAACAAATGCCAATTTAATAATGAGGACATGGTTTTGAGAAAAAAGAAAAAGAAAGTTTATTGCTTTGCTAGCAAAGGAGAAATACAGGGGACTCCTGTCCCAAAGGCTGTGACTCTCTGGATCAGGAGGGACAGGAGGGTTTTAAAGAAAAGGGTTTTTTAAGAGCTACATTCCAGATGTGCTCTGGTAGAAGGCCCCAGGGGACCCTGATGGTGTGTTAAAATTCACTTGATAATTTGGGAAATATTCGATTTCCAGACCCTCAGCAGGCTCTACTTCCTGTAGTGGGTGTGTTCAAGAGCAAGTAACTTAGGGGAAGAAGAGATACACTGTCTGCATAATGTTTTTAGGGAGAGGGAGACAGGGAGAAGAAAGGGAAAAAAACACTTTTTAAACAAGCCTTAGATAATTATGTCTATCACATTGCACCACCCTTGCTAATTCCCAGCCACTCCCTTTCCCTCCCACCCGTTTACCCTATCTAGAGTTCATCTATTCCTCCCATGCTCCCCCTCCCTACCCCACTATGAGTCAGCCTCCTTATATCAGAGAAAACACTAACTTAGCATTATCTTCTCCAAAGCCATCCATTTTCCTGCAAATGCCATGATTTTATTCTCTTTTAATGCTGAGTAAAATTCTATTGTGTATTTATGCCACAATTTTTAATCCATTCATCTACTGAAGGGCATCTAGGTTGGCTCCACAGTTTAACTATTGTCAACTTGGGTGTCAACATACTTTATATTGTAAGGGTAAAAGAAATTGAAGTTAAAGCGTAAAAGTTAAAGGGTAAAAGGCTGGGTGTTGTAAAGTTTCTAAGCTGTAAGGTCTGAGTTAAAATGTAAAGGATTAGGTATTGTTAGGTTCCTATGCTACCTGCAAAACCTGAAATTTCTGTAGCTGTTAAGACAATGCTTGGAACTGCCCAGTAAATATTTCCCCTGACTATTTGGTTGTTTAATAAGGGCTCTGTGTGGTCACACGTAGGCATTGCAGGGCCTGGACCAATCAGTTTAAATGTAACCCCCTCCTTAGGAATGACCTATCACTGCAGCCTGACCTGTTCCCACCAATGAATGAACTAATCATGTTTAGGAGTTGTTGTTCAATTTTCCCGCGCCTCATGATGATTTGTTCTGATGTATACAAAGCCCTCCGCCCTCCCCAAAAAGTGTACTTAAGCAGTGCTCAGCCCCTGCTCGGGGCTCTGGGCTGCTTTCCCTTCTTGAGTGGGCATGGAGCCCCAGCATGCTGGTTCAATAAATCCCCCTTCTGCCAATTGCATGAGTGGTCACTTGGTGGTCTCTTTCTCCGACGTTTCGCGGGACCCTTACAATATATAGACAAAGATATAAAAAAATGTGGTATATTTGTGTAATAAGAATTATAATGCAAAAAAAAAAAACCCAACAAAGTACATGTATAAAGGCATGAATTGGCATGAACTTACTCTATATACAAAGATATGAAAAATTGTACTCTATATGTGTATTATAATGCATTTTGCTGTCATGTATTTAAAAAAATAAAACCAATAAAACTGAATTAAAAAAAAAACACAAGCCTTAGAGCAATGAGAGCTACATTCAGAAGGTGAAGAGACCACTGTTACAAAGGAACTACTACTGTAAATTTCTACCTTCCATTTCTATGGAAAAGTGGGCAACAATATCTCTAAGTTATTTCCTGCTGAGAGTGGGCAAAGTTGGGGAAAAGTGACCCAAAGTCCTTGTTTTCTGTCAGGTGGCACATGGACAGTTAAGGGTATTGAGCTTCACCGCAGTCCAAAGGTTCGTGGTGGCAGTTGGCAGGTGACTGGACAAGGTATGCAAAAGGCAAGGTTTATGCCAGGACAATAAACAAGACAGCAAAGCATTACTTTTTTGGTAAACAATTAATATAAAAAAATAGTTTTTTAGCCAGTCTCTGAAATATAGGACAAGCTAGTGTCCTTTGTGATAGTTAAGTATTAGTCACTCTCATAGGTCCCCTTCCTTTACAGCATCCAGCTTTACTTACTTTTGGTAGGGCTGACACAAGTGTACACCTTAAGTTACATTACAAAACAACAACAACAGTTTTTCCTTTTAAATGTCCATGTAGTCCTATGCTTAGGCTATACTGTCCTGCCAGGTGTTCAAGACCAAGTTAGTCAAAACTGACCTTCTTTCTATCTATTCTTCAGAGTTAGCTGAGGGCTGGGGATGTGGCTCAAGCGGCAGCGTGTGCCTGGCATGCGTGCGGCCCAGGTTCAATCCTCAGCACCACATACAAAGATGTCGTGTCCGCCATAAACTAAAATAAATAAATAAATAAATATTAATTTTTTTTTTTTTTAAAAAGAGCTGAGATTTCTCAGAGATCACTCTTGGAGACATGTGTGAGGCCTCTTGGCTCCTTTAGTTTTCCTCTATCAATGGTGCCATGTGCCAGGATGGGTCAGGTCAGAGTCTTGATGACCATACATGTGGCTTCTCTTGGCATTTCATTCTCTAGTGACCCTCATTTTACAGAATATGCACCACTGGTTGGCCTTCTGTTCTCTTGGATCCTCTCAATCTCCCTAAATGGCAGATCAGGTGACTCACCAGAGTTTCAGAACCCTTAGAGGGGTTCCATCATTCTCTGGATGCTGGCTGACCTTAGAGGGCAAGGGCCTGGTTTTTCCTTGGCCCTTTTACTTCCTTGACTTTGGTCTCCAAGTTTTTGGTTTTAAACACTGAGCAAATCCATTTCACCAGTCTTAAAGAGGGAGTAGCAGGTTGTAACTTTAATATCTATAATTTTACAGTTACCCCTTTCATTTAATTGGGTTAGTATTAGTACTGGAAGTCAGCATTATATCTTATTTTTCCTGTAGGTGATTGCTTATTCTCTCAAACTAACCTGAGTTGTTTTTTTCTTTTTCTTTTAGAAGCAATGCCTCTGCAAAATACTAACAGGCAACACTGATGAAGTTTACAAGGAAAATACAAAATGAAATTAACAGAGCAAAAACATATTTAGTTTGTGTAATAGCTATGAACAAGAAAAATGACTTGTATATTCTTGAACTTTTACTTAGTTATACATTATATCCCCTGTTTGAGATCACAGTAATCTTTACAACAAAATTAATCTTTAGAATACAACTTTAAGTGAAATGAAGTCTACCCTATTTTGGAGCCATTCTAACATGGAATAAGAGGAAGGCAGAGCCTTTTCTCAGGTAAGGTGGAGCTTTTCACAAATAATATAATACATCATTACATCTGAAATATGAATCAAAGAAAAGCTTAGAGAGCTTTTAACCCTTTTTTATGGGAAAGTGGTAAAATGTTTTCATATTTTAGAACTCCACCTTTAAACAAATTAGGCACTCATTATATTAAAAAAAATACATTTAAATTTTTACTCCAGGGTAAAAAGTAACATAAAAATTTTACATACATCTTACTGGTAACATGTCTTGTAACAGAACATTAAATGACTTAAATAAATCTTCAATTAAATTTGTTATTCTTTAAGTTTAAAATTACCATTCAGACAACTTCTGTTGGGAGAACATTAGCTTTTGTAAAGTGCTTTTCCAATCTTTATATTTTAAAACTTGTATACTAAAAGAACATGAGTATAGCTAATATACAACAAATTAAGAGCATCACCATTACACAGATGACCTTATATTAACTAGGTTTAATTTTTCACAGTAAAATTCAGAATTCATAGATCATTACAGGTTTACAGAGTTTAGCAGTACCAGTAAAATCAAAGAATAGCCTTAAATCTCTTATACATTTAGGAAACAGTGTTAATGATCAGAACTAGACTTAAAGCAGACAGATGTAAGCCAGTTTCTCAAATGCCAGTGTGGCCCTTTTATGCCAGATGCCATAAATAAAAGCACTTATTGGCTAAACCTATATGAACTTTCATTTTATAAACTTTTACAGAACATTTAGAAAAGGATCAAACATATTTAATTTTAGATGTATACATATCTCTAGTCACATATATTTAGATTATTCGTGAAAAATCAAGCCTGGTCAAAATTGTAAGCTATCAGTTTCTCTAACAAAGAAAAAAATCCTAATATTTTATATAGCTCTCAAGCCTTGCACAAATTGTTACTCATCAGTGTGAGTTTTTTTTTTTTTTTTTAAACAGGCAGGATAGCAGAGTAGGAAATCTGGAAAAGCTGACTAAATTCACATTTTAAACATCTGTTCAGAAAATAATGAATCCCCAGAATCCCCATTAATGTTTCTTAAGGGGTTAACCCCTGCTCCCTTGGGGACAAGTTATTTCCTCCTAAGATGAATCTTGGTTAAGATAACATTGGTCACCTTTCTCAGGGTCCCTTTTGCCTAAAAGGCCTTACTCACTTCTAGTAGACCTCTAGCAGAGTAGGCTCTTTTTTCTTTTCCTGGAAGTCACTTGCAAGTGAATTTGTTACTTTTTGGGTGAGCATATTATATGTACATTTAATTTACATAACAAATATTATCCCAGGAGAGGGATCAGACAGTCTGTCATATTTTAAAAAACTGTACCTTAAATCTTTTTTCCTTCCAGTTTGCACTCAAGGGGTTGAAAGACGGGTGGTTGCTGTTTGACCAGTCTCCCTTATCATCATCATAATACCACCAAATTTAAGTGAGTTCCCCACTGTAAATTGTACCCAGAGATTCTCTCTTTATATATGTATGTATCTAGGGCATTCGTCCAATGAAGGTCACGTTGACAATACAAAGATTGTTAGGGACCTCTCTCAGCAGAAATCAGCAGAGCCAAGACATAGGTGCTTGAATTCATGGAGACTCATGGAAGCCCTTGTATTTTAGCTTTTGGGGCAACAGGTAGACTGGCACACAAAGTGTCTTCTGGCTAAATAAAGCATCCTTTCAGATCTTAAAAAAGGGAGAGTATTTTTTTCCCCAGGTGATAATTTTATTTAATAGTATCTTTGTTTTATTTATTTTTATGTGGTGCTGAGGATCGAACCCAGGGCTTCACACCTGCTAGGTGAGCACTCTACCACTGAGCCACAATCCCAGCCCATAATTTTATTTAATAGTACTGGAAACTATTGCCTCATCCTTGTGACTGTTGGCTTTTCTCACCAATGACCCACACTGATGAGATGAACTGAGTTTAAAAGAGCTGGCTGAAACATTAGATTAAGAAAGCTGTGAGAAATCATGGAACACAGACATAAGTTTTTCTTATCAAGCATGGGATGGCTCTGCAACCTTAAACATCAGCTTCCACACTGGAAAGAGCACTGGAAAAGAGAATGTATACCTGGAATCTCTTTATTTTCTTCCAGTCCACCTTTGGTATTCCAATATGCTCAGAGGCAGCAACTTTTTCATCCAATTTAGTTTTTGACTGTTAAGACTCCTTATTATGTAATTGCATACATGCCTGTTTACATGCAAAATACTTATTTTAACTCTCACAAACCAACTCCCAATTGCAAGATTGCACAATAACTCAGAAAACCATTCAAATAGGTGTTACAGTGAAACATCATCTTTTCTTAGTCATGTTTACATCTATAGGTGGCCCATTCAGCCAAGATCTTTCCTAAGAAACAACCTATAGAATCAACATCCAATTGCCCATGTTTTAAAGGCCAAAAACAGATAAAACCAAAATACATAATGGCAGACAGTAAGAATCCCCAAGTATTCACTGACAGACAGGAACCTTTAGAACAGACAGATCAGATAGAGGAAAAATCTCCCCAAGTTCCCAACACCCACTTAACCATGACTCCTACACTAATAGCAGTGTAGATGTCCCCATGAGGGGACCAGATGCTCCCACAAAGGGAAACCAGAAATGTAGAATCAAGGGTCTCGGTGTGCACACCAGGGGAGATGACCAAATGGTCAAGGTGTCGTGACTTTACTGCATTCAGTTTCCTTTTTCTCAAAGTAGACCAGGATGGAGCAATCCTTACAGTTCAGAGAAGGAAGGCGGGAGTTCCCAGAAGCAAAGGGGCTTCAGCAGATGCTGGGAGTCCCTCAGTTCCTCCCTTTACTTACAGGAATAGCTCCTCTGGTTCAGTTCAATTGGAAGGCACATGCACCCATCTCCTGACTTTCCAGTAGTCAGCTCTCAAAGTGTTTACCTTACATCCTCAGCATGGAAGTGCAGTTGCTTAGAGTGCCAGGCCTGCTCAAGAAAGCCAGAGTATGGTCTTGGTGAACTGGGCTGGCTGTAAAACAAAAGCTATGAAAGAGAAGGCAGAAAAAAAACTACCTGACACAGAAGGTAATTTTTTAAAAGCAGGGGTGGGAAAGCTAGCTAATCTTAGAGATCAAGCTTCTATACTAGAAAGAGAAAGATGGAGCTCATGCTTGCTTTATTTACATGGGGAAACATCAAAGGTTTTCCATGAAATGTTCTTTGCCAAATAAGGTAAAAGGTGGGCTGTCCAATTCCCAGTAGTTTACTCCCAACTCTAGAGCCATGATAGCCCTCTTCCTAGTGGAGTGAAGACAGAGATCTCATGCCTTGTGAGATCTGATGCTCAAGGGAAAGCCAGGATAGATCTCAAGGGAAAAAAAATCTAAGTCTCCATAGCTTGGTACTGAGTGAAGACCCATCAAGTAGCTTAAGGGTGGTTCCCCACATATTCCCCTTTTTGCCTTGTAAATGTAAATGATGAGTCATTATTTTAAGTTTCAAGATTCTTGTTCTGAGGGTGTGACAACATATTATCACAATACAAAAGAGAATTAATAGCATATATGTCATTTCAATAGCATACCATGCAGAATGTTTCAGCATGTTTTCAGGATTAAAGCCATTTAATTCTTGAAGTATTTGATCAGCTACTGATTTATAAGATCAATTTTGCTTTTTGATATCCTGGATGTGGTGATGTAACTCTGTAAGATCCAGGCTATTGTTATTGATATGTCAAATACCCATTAACCAATCCCACTGGGAAGCATTATATTTAGCTACAATAACACAGACATATTTATAGTCAACATGGCATTTAAGCCTTTCCTTAAACTTGAGAGCAGAAAGCTCATTACCAATATTTATGACAGTAGCTTCTAAGGAATTCAATTTAGTTTAAATCTTTTAAAAATATTTTAAAATATTTACCTGATGATGGAGGGCTTTTAAAGTATTTTGAGCCAAATTATTAAGAAAATTTGCATGTTGAATGTTTTGAGATATAGTCATTGAGCCTATAACTATAGAAGCATGAATGAAATTAAAGCAGCCACTCCACAAATTATGAGATCATAATTAGGTCTGGTTAACTGAGCATGCATCTGTTGCAAAACTTGAACACCAGCATCAGTATACCATGGTTCTGAGGTGTTGGCTGGTAATAAGACAGAGGAGGGTTGGTGAAGAATTAACTTTCCTTTCCCTCTGTTTATCTAGTGATGCAATTAGTTAAATTACATTTTTTTACAGGCTACAAGATATTTGTCATCCCTTTTTTAAACTCTTACATTTCCAGTAATTAAAGCATAAGGAGATTGAACACAGGCCCTTGGGCCATAGAAGAAACCCTCGTTGCAATTCCTGCCTATATATTCAGGCATAGGACATAGAAAATCTGAGGCTGCAATCAAGTGCCAAAGATCTTTTTGGATATTGCCATTTGGTTTGAAACTAACTTTAGATGAACTTGAATGATTATCTTAACTTGGAATGAGGTGTCTTCTACAAAGGACATGGGAGATATAGAGACACATTTTTAGAATAAGAAATATATATGTTTAATGAGCATAGAAAAAATTTTTATATATTACTAATAATAAAAAGTGAAATAGAAAAATGAATAGCCTTCTATTCATCAATCTAGGAAAAAGTGTCATTATCATTAAATCTAATGTTGATCTAAGCATGGGGAATTGGTACCTGAAATATTGATTGGTACAAAGCAAGTCAGTAGTATTGTTTAGGACAGTGATCTGTCAGGAGCTGCTCTGGATAGAAGCAATGCACACACCTTTAAGCCCTGAGTAAGGGGTACTGAACAGTTATTACACCCCACAATACATTGGACTTTTACCCCCGCTTGGATAAGGAGGTATGGCTCCAGGAGTAGGCGTCACTCAGTGAGGTTGAGCTCCACTCACCTGTTTCTTTGTAATCCTACCTCTTTCCCTTTTTTGGGATAGAATATTCCATGGAACCTCCCCTTGTGTGTCCCTTATATAATAGTAAAGAATTCCAGCAGCTCTCTTTTTTCCCGTGGATCCTGAAGGTTAGAAAGCTGTCTCAGATTTTGAAAAGGTTCTTCTGTGTGTTTGTGTGCTTTCTTTGCCATTTTCTTAAGTTATTGGAATAGTCAGATTTTGTGAACCCAGCATCAGGTCAACAGCTAGGATACATGGCGATAAAAGGCCCCGCTGGGATGTTTTTAAAGTAGTTGATAAAATGTATATGGTTAAAGTATAGCCTTCTCTCATAAGCACACTTTTTATGACTTTTTGTGAAACTAATGTTGATTTTTTGTGTTTTGAAATGTTTTAGGTAAGAAGTTTTAGATTTATGCACTGGGAATTAATATTTAGAGAATGAAAGGAGAGAGGATAAAATTGTTTTCACTATGGGACATTAAAATTCCAGAAAATTTTTGCTTTTAAAAAAATAAAGTTTTTTAAAAATTAATTTCTAGAATTGTTTGGGCAATTTAAATTGAGCTAATGAATCTGCTGAGCCTCTCTACATCCTTGCCAAGTATTCAAGTTGGGTGAGCTATAGCCAGCTGTTCTGGGTTGGATGCAGGGCTCTGGCCACTGAATCCTATGGAGCCACTGGCTAGTTTTGCCCTTCCTTTTTAGGGCCTGGTCTAGCCAAATGCAGTCTGCCCGGGGCCCATTTTGGGGCTTGAATTTTTTTTAATTTTAATTTTTTTGGGTGCCTGCATGCTACAAGGGGGAGCTACGGGAGATGAAAACCATCCATAGCTCTACGCCTCCCCACCATTACAAGAGCACTAACACTGGCTTGATTCACAGAGGAAAGAGACCAATTACTGCCACCCAGGACTCCAAAGCCCCAGAGGGATTGGCAGGATGCCCACTTGCGACACAAGGAGATTTGCAATGGAGAGATACAACCAGACAAGCCCAGTGCAATGCAGCCAGGAGCAACACAATACTGGCATGGCCATTACAATAGTTCATGGAGACAAGAGCACCACTTCTGGTGCCCCTTCCAGCTCGCAGAGCAGGAGGCAATCTGGTGCTGTATGGTGGCCTGTTGGCCTACCTATGGATCCGGGATTCCAGGGACATCCTGGGGAGTTCCTACATGGAGCTGCCCCAGAGGTAGTCCAAGTGGGACAAACACAAGCGTGGGACATAGGCGCATACAATGGCTGAGCACCCAGCCAGCTGAACTATGTGTGGCCACGGCAACAGTGACCCAGTCAGCCCAGCACCAAGGACTTAGACCACGGACACAGTATTATAGTTAAAAGCAACATCCCAGGTTTCATAACCTGACTTCCAGACCACCCACATATAATGGAATCAAGCCTTTATTGAAGCACACCGGTGTCGGGTGACCAGAACATAAAGCTGTTCCCATGATCAGCCCTCAACAATTGCAAGGGCACTCCTTATAAGCCTGAAAACCACAAAAGGGATGTTCAGGGGGTCTAGCCAATGCAAACAAGCCAGGTTACTGAAGTGGGAGAGTGCAGTCAGGAGGAGGGAAGCCTAACCAGTCACAGCCCAGTCATCCCAGTTACAGAAACAGAGCCCTGTTACCCTAGTTACAGAAACTGCCCCATTAGGTAGTTCCGTGTTCTTAAAGGTTTCTATAGCAAAAGGAAAAGAACAACTTGCCCAAGTCATGACCTTTCTGTTTGGTATAGCTGTTTTACAAAATGGAGTCACTTTGGCTTGACTATCACAACAGGAAGGCTGGCAGGACACCCACACGGTGCAGCTGCTCACGCATTTTCTCCCCAGACACAAAGCCCATCCTGATGGGGTGAACCCAAGCCACATGCAGTGGCACCAGGGACAACCACAAGCCCCATTCCAGCAGAACAGACTCAGGCAGGACAAATGACCAAGCACCAAACAGCCTGGTGCCAAGGATTTTTGCCTGGGAGTCAGATATAGTGGTGTGGAAACAGCCACTGGCTGCACCCTTGTTTCATCACCATGGTAACTGCTGGGAGCTGGCCAGGCCAAGCCAGGCTTCCTGCTTCTGCCTCCCACTGGCTGGCCCTCCGGCCTGAGGACTGGCAAAATGCCCACAGGATGGGGTCTCAGGGAGCTTTGGAGGGGATATGTGAATAGACAGGCCAATATGGGGGATTCTCACCTATAGGCTGGTTTGGTATTTCTAGGTGGAGATCTTCTCTAACCACATGGCCTGGGACAAAAGAGTGAATGAGCCCCACTTCCTGCATTTTTCGCTGGCTTTCCATTGGTTCTTTCATTGTCACTCAAACAGGGCTTTAGTCCTGCCTCCCAATTACTAACCTGTACTTCCTGTTTCACAGGCCTGCTATCTGAGCTGCCACAGAGCCTGCATTTAACATAAAAATGCCACCTATCAAGACTAATGAAAGATTTTCTTTTCAGACAAAATATGGTTCAACAGGCACCTACATTACAGCCCTAATCCTAATGTGTTCTCAAAGCTAAATAGTTATTTTTAATCCCTCGACAGGTTTTCTTAAAAATTCTTTATTGCTGTATCATTAAAGAAAAATTGCAGAAGTAATGTTGAGAAACTGATGCAACTCCATTTTTGAGAAACCAGCCTCTACCTCAGAGCAAAGCCTGTCCAAGGAAGGGGGCATGACCCTTGTCCTTGGAAAAACCCCAGAGCACTCCTAGGCACATACCCACCCTGTTGAGTTGATTGTCCACAAATAACAGGAGAGATCTGCTGCACCAGGTGTCCCTGACTCAGTCAGGCTAGGTGAGGACCCATAGCAACCCCCCAGCAGCCACCAATCAGCATGAGACAGGGAAATACCTGGGATGCCAGATGACCCTCCCAGTAGTTTATGGTGGTTGATAACATGTTGGGAAACCATGTTTGGCACATACACCCTTCGTGGCTTAAACGAAAGTTCAAAGGAATCCTCTCTTGTACCAACCAATCACCCCTACCCAATTTGTTCCCACCAGTGAATGTGCTAATCATGTTTTAGAGTTGTTTTATGATTTTCTGATGGTGTGTGATGATTTGCTAAGAGATGCTATGATGTATGTGAAGTTCCTGCCTTCCCCAAAGAGTGTATAAAACTGCTGTAAACCCTGGGCTAGAGGCCTCTCAGCGTCACCAGTTACTGTGTGCATGGAGGACTGAGCTAGCTCGCAATAAACACCTCTTTGCTGCTTACATCGATCTTGGTCTCTGGTGGTCTTTTGGGGGTCTTGAATTTGAGCTTATCAATGTAACATTTATAAGAGATACATATGCTTTCTTGTATTTTATTTTTGGAGATTAAAAGAGTATATTTTATCATCACAAGATTTAAAAAAAGGCCAGCAATCTGAGTTTTCTCACAACCTCTTATGGCAGTCAAATATTCTTATTCTCTTGGTTTCTAACTATGCAAGTATAGAATATAGACAGATATGTGCATAGAAATTTTGTGAAGTCACATAGACATAAGACATACTTAGTTAAAAGTAACCATATGGTTTCACAAGATAAACATAAGCTATACTTTTATTTTTAATGCATATTTTTCCAGGCATTTAACTAATCTATACTCTTTTCATAAGATAATTAACATATATGTGTCTATTTGCTTCTAATTATTTTTCCTCAACAGAAAACACATAGTTTATACTTTTTACATATGCATTTATCTGATGCTTTGCCTTTTATAGTTATAAATATTTAAGATAAACATAATTTACTATAAAATACAGATATAATTTTATAAACAGAGATGCCCAAAAGGCATTTCATTTAAATTATCTCTTTTTATTAAAAATAACAATTATTTAGATTCTAAGATTTACAGGAATTATTCCAAATATAGCCTAGGAAGAATTCTATAAGGAGGAGAAGTAGAGGAAACACACTTTGGAGAGTCATGAGAGAAAGAAAGAAATCATCTTTGGGTAAAAGAAGAGGTCTTTATATATTCTAAGATTTTAATGATAAAGGAATTTTCCTGAATAGGGATATATTTATATAATTATCTAGACAGATAATATAAAAAGTTAAAATACTTGCAAAAATAGGTATATGTATAACTAGACTGACTACAAATATAGACTATAGGATATTTCAGATTATTTTCCTGATTTTGTTATGCTGATGTAAACTTAAGATTTTTGTTCACATTCTGACATGACAGAGCTTACTCAAATATTAGCTTATACCTAATACTTCTTAGTGTTTAAGACAGGACCAATTTTTAGTGAATCTAATCCTCAAATAAACAATAATTGTCTTCAAATACTACCTTGAGTTTCAATTTTGAAACTTCTCTTTAGAAATTAAAACTAATTGACTCAAAAAATTAATAATCATGATAATTATTACTAATTCTTACATATTAATTTCATAAGTTTACTGGATATATGGGGTTTGGGGGTATAAAATTTGAGAAAACTTTTTGTTTAGAACCAAAGTTCTCTAAACTAAAGGTATATGTCAAATTCTGATCTATAAAGATTACAAGTTTTATTAAAAATTCATTTATATCATTTGGGATTCTCTGACTGAATCTATTGTAAGACTTGTATGTCACTACCTATACTGGGAAGTAACCTTAACCCTATTTTTTAAAAAGACAATTAAAAAACATCTATTTAAAGGATAATATTTTAAGATATAAAGATATTTTGAGACCTTCTCTCAGAAAGAGATTGAAGTTTTCTTTTAAATTGTCCATTTACTTACAACATTAAAATGGATCAGCTAGTCTATATGCTGGGAAATTAGAATAATTAATAAAAGGTATCTTATTTTCATATATTGTTATATCTATCCTCAATTATTATTAACAGAGAAGGCCTTTAAGAATTACCTACTGGAAAGAAAGATCAAAGGGCACATCTGAGTCTTGATATAGACCAAAACAAATTCATAGAGATTTTTTTTAAAGTCTCTATCCTGTGAGTTATTTTGTCCTGAGTGTCCTCTATGTCTGTCCATCTGGAGTTAGATTATTGGTAGTCCTGGCTGGACCCCACCAGGCTGAGAGTTGCTACACTGGTCCCAGGTGCTGCCAGGCCAAGAACCACAGTCAAGGCCTTGCACTGCTCATTTTGGGCAATGTGAGCTGCCACCTGTCTCTGGAGCCTCCTTGGCTGTTTGCACTCTGTCTGCTCTGTAAGCTGCTGCTGTTGCTGCTGCTGTTAATTGGCTGGCTCCAGCAGTGAGTTCTGGCACTGCTATTTGCTCTTAGGGCCATCTGCATTCAGTCTCATACCTGCCTGTGCCTGTGGATATATTTTTCCCCATTTCCCCATTTGGTGTCTGGGCTCTTTTTGTAATTTCCCCCTTTGTTTTATTATTGTGTTCAGAAATGCAAGATAAATTTCTTTCTCTGAAGATAAAAAATTCCCCATGCTTAATATCCCATGATAAAAGAAATCTTTTCTCTCTTCTTTTACTTTCAATATACCAATTGGCAATACATTAGCCCATAATATTCTAGTCCAAAATATTTCAATCCACAATACTTCAATCCACAATATGGTAAATTCTCAATATTTTAATCTGTAATTCTTCAGTTTACAATACTTTAATTCACAATATTCTAAACCATAAGTGTGCTTTTCCTGTGAGAGAGGATCAAACATCCACTAGTTTCTTTTGATTCCATGCAATGAGGGTCCCTGTTTGGGCACCAGATCTGGCCCATGTCCCATGCAGGCAACAGAATTGAGGTTCCTCTTGGTGAAATGGGCTGGCTGTGAAATAAAAGCTAAGAAAGAGAAAGTGGTGAAAAAAAAAAAACACAGGAAATAGAAAGCAATTTTTAAAAAGCAGGGGTGGGATGGCTAGCCAAACTTAGGGATTGAGCTTCCACAACAGAAAGAGAAAGATGGAGCCTGCCCTTTCTTTATTTATATGGGGAAACATCAAAGGTTTTCCATGGAATGTTCTTTGCCAAATAAGATAGGAGGTAGGCTGTTCAGTTCACAATGGGTTATGCCCAATTCCAGAGCTATGAAAGCTGTCTTACTAGCAGAGTGAAGACAGAGATCTCATGCCTTGTGCAATCTGATGCAAAGGGAAGAGCTGAGATACATTCCAAGGATAAAAACCTAAGTCTCCATGGCTCAGTACCAAGTGAAGACTCCTTAAGTAGCTCATAGGTGGCTTCCCACAGAGAATTGAATTGGAATTATGTTCCATGTTGGGTGAAAGACAGACACTCTGTCCTGTCTTTTTACAATTATGTTGTAATTCTGAAATAATCTTGAAATATTAGGTCAGAAAATATATTAAATGAACCACATGTGTGGGGCACAATGGCACATGCCTGTAATGCCAGCAGCTTGGGAGTCTGAGGCAGGAGGATCACAAATTCAAAGCCAGCCTCAGCAAAGATGAGGTGCTAAAGAACTCAGTGAGACCCTGTCTCTAAATAAAATACAAAATAGGGCAGGGGATGTGGCTGAGTGGTGGAGTGCCCCTGAGTTCAATCCTGGTACCAAAAAAAGAAAGAAAGAAAGAAGAAAAGAACCACATGCATTGGCACACTTCTATACTTTCAGCTATTTGGGAGGCTAAGGCAGAAGGATCTCAAATTTTAGGTAAGCCTGGGTGACTTAGCAAGACCCTGTCTCAAAATAGAAGTAAAAAGTACTGGGAATGTAGCTCAGTGGTAGAGCTTGCTGGGCCCAATCCTTTTAAAACAGAGAAGGGGGAAGAGAGAGAGAGAGGGAGGAACGGAGTGAGAAAAATATTTTAAATGATACCAATAGCACAAGTAGTGATCCAGATAACTATAGATACAATCAGAGTGCCCTAACAGCTACCTTAAGTCTAAAGTTGCAATTACAAACTCCTCTTTTCAGTACTATTATCTAGGCTGCCTGGGATCTAGTGTGGTCTAGGGCATTCTTTGTGAGCCATATGAAGAGAGTTCATGGGAATTCTATGGCACATGTAGAATGACTCTTCCACCTACAAGATAACTGGCCAAGTGTTGGACCTAGCATATGAGCAAATGTGGGCTGATCATTTTAGTATATGATGGTTGTGGTGTTGAAACCCAGGGAGGTAAAGTCCCCCTCACCCTATGGAACCCAGATAAACCTCTAGAGACTGACCTGGTCCAGTTTCCACTATCACTAGAGGAAACACATTCCTTCTCCCAGGTCATGCTTCCTGGGCCTTTCCTGACAGCAACTCATGCTGGGAAAACTTCAGAGACTGGCCCACCTCTCAGCACCCCCGAGTCAGAGTGATGACCTCAAGTTCTCCTCTTGACAAAGGATGTCTTTACAGACAGAAAGATTTTGATCAGAATGATTGAAAGCCTTTTTTCTAATGAGAAATAAAATTATGTGGGGAGCTTCCCCATAGGAACTGAGCACTCCTTAGCTTTGAGCAATGAGAATGTGAAGATGTGGCAAGCCGGCCATGGGCTGTGTGTGTGTGAACTATGAGCACTGAGCACACAAGTGGACTGGACTGACATTGCCCCTCTGTTTGGGCAGGTGACATATGCATCCTTTATGCTTGCTCTGCCTATAATCCCCACAGACCATATGGGATAGGCATGGCCTTCCAAGACATCAGTCAATCTGCTGACAGCAAGACATCACGAAGCTAGACTCAACTCCCTGAAACCTGAAACTTTGCCTCATTTGAATGGCTTCTCCACAGTAAAACCAGGATTGAGGCATATTCTCTCTCTTTCTTGCCTGCCTTGCCTTCTTTGCAGGAGTGGGTCAGAGGAGCCATCACAGAACCCACAGAAAACAGGTATTTTTCTGTCTCTGTGTGATTATTTCGTGCCAGCCCAGTTCACCTGTAGTGACCCTGTTGTGTGACATGACAAGATTACTGTTAATATTTAAATGGAATAATTTTTCTGACAAAATCTTGATTTATGGAACATAATCACAAAACATTTTTCTTCATTCATTAGTAGTTAAAAAACAACAATCATTTATTTTCCTCCACATATATATTTTGCAGGTCAGTGGGAAGGGATCAGGTGTCCTCCACACAATGGTAATGGGTGGACTGACTGAGCCTGGAGGATTTGCTTCCAGATTGGCTCATTTGTGATCCTGGGAGATTGGTGCTGGGTGTCATTTGGGAGCTCAGTTCAGGCATTTGGCTGGGACCCTAGCTCCTCCCATGTTGGCCTCTCCTCAGGGCTACTTGGGCTTCCTCACAGCCTGTCAGCCAAGTTCTATGAGTGAGTTTTCCAAGAACCCTGGGCAGTAATCCAAAGGCTTATGGTCTGTCCTTGATTGTGGAAAGAACATCATTGGCATGAATATCATATCACTTTCACTCCATTCTATCAGGAAAATCCAAAATTATGAAGTGGAGAGTAGATTGCACCTTTCATTGGGAAAAATAGAATCTGTAGCTTCTTAAATCTACTGCATAAATGGAATTTTCAATATTTTTATTTATATATTTATTTATTTGGGGGTACCAGGGATTGAACTCAAGAGCATTCCACAACTGAGCCACATCCCCAGCCCTAATTTATATTTTATTTAGAGACAGGGTCTCACTGAGTTGTTTAGTGCCTCATTTTTGCTGAGGCTAACTTTGAACTTGTGATCCTTCTGCCTCAGTCTTCCAAGTCACTGGGACTATAGGCATGTGCCAGTGCACTTGACTCCTCCATAATTTTTAAGAACCCAATTAATTTTTTGAACAGTTTTATGGTTACAAAAAAAATAGGAAACTATACAAAGTTTCCATACTTCCTGAATCCAGTTTCCCCTAGTATTAACTACTTACATTAGTGTGGTGCATCTGCTATAATTAATGAGGCAATATTTATATGTCATTACTAACTGAAGTCCAGGGCCTATTCAGAATTCCTCATTTGCACTTAATGCCCATCTTTGTTCTGGGTACTAAGCTGCATTTAGTTATAGTTTCTTTAGTGTCCTCTTGACATGTCATCACAGTTTCTCAGATTTTCCTTGATTTTGATGATTTGACAGTTTTGTGAAGTACTGGTAAAGGATTTTATAGAAGGTCCTGATATTGAAATTTTTGTGATATTTTGTGTCTCATGATTATGCTTGAGTTGTTGGTTTTTAGGAAGAAGACCACAGAGGTAAATTGCCAAGCTCATCACAGAGAGCAAGAATATGTAGTATGAGGCTGCTGTGTCTACATACATTGCTTAGAATTCTTCTGCACTTGGGATGTATCTTTCCCCCTCCATTTATTTATTTATTCATTCATTCATTTATTCATTCATTCATACCAGTCTGGATTCAGTCAGATTTATATCAAACTTGGGTTTGTCTTAGTCCATTCCTGCTATAACAAAGTATTTTAGAATGGGTAATTTTTATTTATTTATTTATTTATTAGTTGTATTTGGACACAATATCTTTATTTATTTTTTTTATTTTTATGTGGTGCTGAGGATCGAACCCAGGGCCTCGCATGTACTAGGTGAGCACTCTACTGCTGAGCCACTACCCCAGCCCCTAGAATGGGTAATTTTTAAACAAAAGAATTTTTTTCTCCTGGTTCTGCAGGTGGCAAGTCCAATATCAGGGTACTAGCAAGATTTCATGTCTGGTGAGAGGTGCTCTGGGCTTCAAAGGTAGTGCCTTGGTCTTTGTTTTGTTTTGCTTTGCTTTTGCTTTTGCTTTTACATGAGGGTCTTTCTGTTTCCCAGGCTAGTCTTGAGCTCCTGGCCTCAAGTGATCCTCCTGCCTCACCCTCCTGCGTAGCTGGGGCTACAGGTGTGTGCCACCAGACCTGGCTCATATGGTGCCTGGTTGTGGCGTCCTTGACTGGTGCATGTTAGTCAGTTTTCCAAACTGTCACAAATACCTGAAGTAAATCAACCTCATGAGGGAATAAGCTTCCTTGACCCAAGTTCTGTAGGATTCAGTCCATGGCTTTGGCACCTGTGATGAGACAGCCCAGAGGGCAGGAGTGTCACGTTCCTCAAGACTAAAATACTCAGGGTCACTTCAGGTGAACTGCACAAAATAATCACACAAGAGACAGAGAAACCTTTTTCTCTGGGATCCTGTGACAGCTCCTCTGACCTTAAGGGACCACAGAAAGAGAAAGAGAGAGAGCACATGCTGAACCATTTTATTAAGGAGAAGCCATTCAAATGAGTCAAGGGGTCAGGTTTCAGAGGGTTGAGTCTAGCTTCTGAAGACACCACACCTTTGACTTCCTGAGCTGGGACAAGGCCCAAGTCACCACGAAATATAGTGATTGGTCAGAGCCTCTTGCTTCAGGACTGGAAGGCGTGGCTCATTCAGAGTGACTCCCCACACAGGAATGTATAGCAAAGGATGCTGTTCACGTCATGGCAGCCAGGAAGTAAAGGCATAAAGGGGCCAGGGTCCAACGTCACCTGCAGGGACATGCTCCATGACCTGAATTCCCACAAGTAGGCCCCCACCTCTAAAAGTTTCAACCACCTTCCAATAGAGCCACTTACTTGGGATGAATCTGTTAACTCATGGGACTTTGGGGACATTTCAGAACAAAACTATAGCATTGCTCTGGGCTGTACCAGTACCCAGGAAAGAACCTGTTTCTTGGAGAAAAAAAAATTTACCCAAAGATGACTGGGTTTTTCCCTTTATGTTAAGTACATCAGAACATGTCAATTGCCAGATCTTTGCAAAAATGCAGCATTTTGCTGTCTGACACTTCTCAGTTATTTTTCCTTGAGCTTGATTAAATGATACATGTTAAGATTTCAAGGAGACAAAGGTGCCAAAAGCATGCACTGGAGAAAGGATAGCCTTTTCAACAAATGGTGCTGGGAAAACTGGAAATCCATATGCAACAAAATGAAACTAAACCCCTATCTCTCACCATGCACAAAAATTAACTCAAAGTGGATCAAGGACCTAGGAATTAGACCAGAGACTCTGCATCTAATAGAATAAAAAGTAGGCCCTAATCTTCTTCATGTGGGATTAGGCCCCAACTTCCTTAATAAGACTCCTATAGTGCAAGAATTAAAACCAAGAATCAACAAATGGGATGGATTCAAACTAAAAAGTTTCTTCTCAGCAAAAGAAATAATCTGTAAGGTGAATAGAGAGCCTACATCCTGGGAGCAAATTTTTACCCCTCACACATCAGATAGAGCTCCAATCTCTAGGGTATATAGAGAGCTCAACAAGATAAGCACAAAAAAATAATAATAATTCAATCAATAAATGGGCCAAGAACATGAACAGACACTTTTCAGAAGAGGATATTTAATCAATCAACAAATATATGAAAAAATGCTCACCAGCTCTAGCAATCAGAGAAATGCAAATCAAAACTACTCTAAGATACCATCTCATCCCAGTAAGAATGGCAGCCATTATGAAGACAAACAACAACAGGTGTTGGCGAGGATGTGGGGAAAAAAGGTACACTCATACATTGCTGGTGGGACTCCAAATTAGTGCAGCCAATATGGAAAGCAGTATAGAGATTCCTTGGTAAGCTGGGAATGGAACCACCATTTGACCCAGCTATTCCTCTTCTCGGACTATACCCAAAGGTTCTAAAAACAGCATACTACAACCACATCAATGTTTATAGCAGCACAATTCACAATAGCTAAACTGTGGAGCCAACCTAGATGTCCTTCAGTGGATGAATGGATTAAAAATGTGCCATTTATACACAATGGAATATTACTCTGCACTTAAAAAGAATAATATCATGGCATTTGCAGGGAAATGGATGGCATTAGAGAAGATTATGCTAAGTGAAGTTAGCCAATCCCCCCACAAAAAAATGCTGAATGTTTTCTCTGATATAAGGGGGGTGACTCAAAGTGGGGTAAGGAGGGAGAGCAAGGGAGGAAGATTACCTCTAGATAGGGATTAGGGGTGGGAGGGAAAGAGAGGGATAAGAGGAATAGCAAGGATAGTAGAAGGAGAGGGTCATCATTATACAAAATTCATGTATGAAGATGTGAATTTGGTGTCAACATACCTTATATACAAACAGAGATTTGATAAATTGTGGTATAAAAGTATATTAAGAATTATAATGCAAAAAATATGAATGTAATGCACTCCACTACTGTCATGTATGTAAGAAATAATAATAAAAAAAGAAAAAGAAAAAAGTTATAAAAGACTTTAGCTAAGTTTTTAAATGCACTGGAATTTTTTTTAAAGATTTGCCATATTTATCAGTTTGTTCTATCAGACTTTATAGACTTGTTAAAGAATTTGGAAGGTCACACTTGTTAGACACATTTGAAGTATTGAAAAGAAAATCAATTATGTTAAACTTATAAATATAGTTTTAGTGGTTGAATAAATTTAATTAACTAAGTGATTTTCAATAGATAAGACAACCTTTAAATCATAAAAAAACTTTTAGTCCTTCTTTTTTGGAAAGGACCAGATTAAGACTTTATGCTCTAGATTTCTACACTGAAGCCATAGTGCACAGAAGGTTGGGCATTTTTCAGATGTTCTGCCATAATTGTTCAGTGTACAATTGTATGTGCTAGGTTGAATTTCTTCAATGTTTCACATGACTGTTGTTATACAGATATCAGGGAGCTAACTGCTCATTAGCAAACTACTCTCCATGAGTAAATTCATCCTTCTGTGGTCAGAGCATATCTTTTTAATTTTCTGAGACATCATTTAGTTCTGAGGCTGATAGCGATTCACTAACTGGTCTACCAAAGCGAGCAGACTAGTTCCTTATTCCTTTTCCTAAGGAATAATGTTTTTGATAATTTTAGAATAAGAATAATATCAAATCCTCTGTCTGATAAATCATGGATTTTGTTGTTTCTGTTAAGAACTTCTCAGGCTCTCCCTTTTTAAAAGTGCGGGACTCACGAAGTGGGTTCTATGTTTGGGATCCCATTCTAGGATAAAACCCAGAACTTACATTTCTCTTTAGACCTCTGTCAACATTCTTGCTCTCTGTGGTCTTATATGTGGTGCTAGAGGTTGCATGCCTCCTTATTTTGCTAATGTTTTATTGCTGATGTTTTTATTTTTGTGTATTTCAAGTCTGCTTTTGTGTCCCTTCCAAGAAGTATCACCTTAAATAAGATTAGAATATTGTGTTTGGTGTGTTACTATATTAAAACAGAGAAAAACTAGACATAGAGGGAGAAAGTGATGAATGATGCCACCTCATTCAACTGTGTATAATAAACACTTAAGATGGCAAAAAACTATAGCATAGTAAAATGGGGAAGAACAACTACAGAATTCTTTTATACAAGCCATAATTTCTACCAGGAGGGTAGAAGACCAGCAAACAAAACTGCCCCTAAGTTTCCCACCTCTTAATACTATTCCTTTGGAGGTGAAGTTTCAACATCAGTTTGGAAGGAGCACAAACATTCAAACCACACCAGAGTTAACTTGTTTTTGTCTGAATGGTTCCCATGTTGGACAATGGGAGCTTTTCCAGTTAGCTCCTGAGCCCCCTGAAAAACAGTCATCAATGTGAGTTTTATAAGTTCTGTATGTATTCTTTTTTTCACTGCTTTATTTCTTGGCAAACAAGTTCCTGGTTCAGGTTGTCTGCTTCCTGCCCCACAGAATCTGATGTTATTCCAAGGCCTCTACAGTTTGCTATCACATATTTTTCCTTATAAATTTATTCAGTTTATTCAGTATATATGTGACTATGTGACCAAAATGATTCTGAAACAGGTACACTCAGAAAAATGAGAAATTATACCCCATCTATGTGTGATATGTCAAAGTACATACATGCATTCTACTGTCATGTATAACTAATTAAACAAATTTTTTAAAAAAGTTTTTAAATAAAAATTTAAAGAATTTGTTCTGTGATTCTAGTTCATTAATGCTCAATAAATGTCCTCATGATCAGGTTAATATTGCAGAAATATATAAAAGTGAAAACAATAATATTAATTTGAAAGTTACATTTTGCAAAGTTATATTGATATATTGTGTGCATGTATGAATATGAAACAACAAATCCTGGCATTATATACAACTATAATGCACCAATAAGAAAATGTGGAAGGCAAAAAATAAATAAAGTTACATTTCGTTCTATCTTCCCCGCAGATTGACATGACAGGATACAGGCGCCTTTCTGTCTCCCAAGCTGGAGTCTACCTGTGCATCTTCTCCTTTGCTGACCTGCTGCTGGGAGAACAGACAGGTAGGACAGATGCAGGGAGGCTCTTCTCTGATTTGTAACAATCTTCCACCGACGCCACGGACATTGCAGACAATGGCTGCAACCTCACATGAGGCCCAGAACCTCACGGTGGCATCCGTCTTCAGTAGAGACAGGAATGCCAAGGAGGATCTTTCATCTGAACTTTCCTGGGGAAGACAACAATGGCTATTCACATCCCTCGTCCTCTCCGGAAGGTTCCTGAGCCAAAGCCAGGCTGACGCTGAGCTGGGTGGAGCCCTGCACTGATAGGTGCAGCCAGAGCAAATGCACAGCAGCTGCAGATCTCCAGGTGCTGGCATTTCCAAGCCCGGGTGTGGCTTGGAGACTCCAGTGCCAGGCTGACAAGAAGGCTACTGAATCACAAAAGAGTGTGATCTGATTCTGTCAGATCTACATTAAAAAATTGAGAACACCAAAGAAAAAAATTGAAGAACCCAGAAGATGGAAAGACCATATTCATGGATATGCAAAATTAATATTGTCAAAATGGCCATATTACCAAAAACATTGTACACATTCAATCAAGCAAGCAATGACATTCTTCACAGAACTAGTGAAAACAGTCCTAAAATTTATTTGAAAGAAGAAGAGACTTCAAAGAACTGAAGCAATCTTGAACAAGAAAAGCAATGCAGGAGGCATCACAATACCTGATCTCAAATAATACTACAGATCTATAGAAACAAAAACAGCATAGTACTAGAAGCAAAAGAGACAAGAAGACCAATGGAAGACACAGACACAAACCCACATGCTTACAGTTATCTGATACTTGAAAAAGTTGCCAAAAATATACATTAAGAAAAGACAGCTTTTTAAACAAACGGTGCTAGGGAAACTGGATATCCCTATGTAGAAGTTTTAAGCTAGATCCCTGCACAAAAGTCAACTCAAAGTGGATCAAAGACTTAGAAATCATCTCCCAAACTTTGCAACTGCTAGAAAAAGTGTGAGATCAACATTCCATCATACTGGTACAGGCACCAACTTTCTTAACAAGAACTCTAAATCTCAAGAAATGAAATCAAGAATCAGCAAGTGGTGTGGCATTAAATTAAAAAGCCTCTGCACAGCAAAGGAAACAAGAACATGAAAAGTCTACAAACTGGGAGACAATCTTTTCCACTACTCCTCTGACAGGGAATTAATATCCAGAATATATAAAGAACTCAAAAATCTCGACACCATAAAAACAAAAACAAAATATAAAATAATAAAATAAAGATCCAATGGTCAAATTAACTGAGCAGACATTTTTTTCAGAAAAGGAAGCACTAAAGGCCAACAAATGTATGAAAAAATGGTCAACATCTCTAGAAATCAGGGAAATGCACATCAAAGCTACACTAAGATTTTATCTCATTCCAGTCAGGATGGCAATTATCAAGAATACATATAATAATAACGGCTGCTGAGGATGTTGGGGGAAACGTTACTCATACTGCAAATTATACAACCACTCTGAAAGCATGAGATGCCTCATGAGACCAGAAATGGAACCACCATATGATACAGCTATTTCATTGCTTGGTATTTATTCAAAAGACTAAAATCAGCATGGTATAATGATACAGGCAAATCAATATTTATAGCAGCAAAAGTCACAATATCCAAGTTATGGAACCTTCCCATATGACCACCAACAGGTGAGTAGATAAAGATAATGGGGTATATATACAAAATGAAGTTTTATCAGCCACAAAGATGAATGAAATTATGGAATTTTCCAAATGTTTGGATGAAACTGAAGAGTTTCATGCTAAGTGCTAAGTAAAATGAGCCACTCGGAAAGTCAAGGATGAAATATTTTCTCTTATATGTGGCAGCTACAGAAAAATGATAAAAATCAGAAGAGTGGGGGCTGATATCATAAACATATAGAGAAGATCAGTAGGGTAGAAGAAAGAGATGAGAGGGAGAGAGGAGGAACAGGAAAGAGGAGGAACAGAAAGAGGAGGAAATCTGGAACAAATTTAACAAAATCACTGCTGTGTGCATGTGTAAATATACCCTGGTGAATTCTACCTTTATGTATATCTATAAAGCAATAATCATAAAGAAAGAAATAAGGAAGGAAGGAAGAGAATACTACTAAAGTAGAGGAAGGAGAATAGGGTCAGGGAAGAGGGGAAGGGAAAAGGTGGGGGGCTACTGGAGACTGAAATGAAATCAATCAAATTTCACATGTATATAATTTTGTCAAAATGAACCCAACTACTATGTATGCATAACTACAAATCACATAATTTTTTTAAATGGAGTTCTACTTGATATCTTTTCAGGTGCTTACTCTGATCACTCACTTCCATTGAAAGTGTCATATCTGAGGCAAAGGTGATGATGTCCGAGACACAGGGTTTTATTAAGTTTATTGTCAACTTACTGCCACAAAAATCCTCTTTCGATTGCTAAATAGTGGAAGACTTAAGGATCTCTCTTGGACAACATCTTTAAGTCTACAGAAACGAGTATCGTTCATCATGGAAATCTTCTCTGTGTAAGTTAGATTCTGAAAATGCATTATTTCAACAATAAAATTCCACAAATATTTAACAACAAAGGACAATGCAGATGCACATAAAGAATTAAGGGTGTCCTGTTTTCTTCCCTGGGATAACTAATTAAAAACTTAGTGAGCATGGTAAATTAAAATGGAATGACAGGAAGACAAAAGAGCAATGGCTAAAGAAAAGGGACAGACAAGAGAACCCTATGGTGTAAATGAAAGTAAGACCCCATTCTAACGTGGCCATGGACATTACACTCAGGTTTATATGAAATGAAAGGATTGATTACACTCATAGATCCTAAGAAGGGAGACCCAGCATGCCAAGAGAGCCAAAGTCACTCAGAAGACTGATGTTTGATTATGACAGCCGAGTGAAAGCAGAACAAGGTCTTGTGGGCTGCTGTATTTCTTGGGAAGATTTCTCATTGAATAATTTACTCTCCCCTCTCCTTCTCCCCTCTTACCCTTTCTCTCCCTTTGCCTCTCCTTCTCCTTCTTCATTTTTAAAAATATTTTTTAGATATTAATGGGCTTTTATTTTATTCATTTATTTATGTGTGGTGCTGAGAATCAAGCCCAGTGCCTCACACAAGCTAGGCAAGTGCTCTACCAATGAGTCACAACTCCAGCCCCTCTCCTTCTTCATTTTGTTTCTGGATTGAACCCAAGGGCACTTGACCACTGAGTACATCCCAGTCCTTTTATTTTTATTTTGAGACAGGATCTTTCTAAGTTTCCAAGGCTGGCCTTGAACCTGTAATCCTCCTGCCTCATCCTCCTTAGTCCCTGGGATATAGACATGCACTACTGCACCTGGCTCATTGGATAATTTCAATGTAATAGAGTCAACAAGGAAGAAGTGTTATGTCACAGCATCAAAAAAGCTGACTAAAACAGAAATTGGTAACAAGAGTGGGGTCATTGCTGTGATTAACTTGACCACATGGATCAGAAGCTTTTGGAGCTTTTTGGAATTGGTGGGAGGAATTTTGAGATGTGTAGCAGTACAAGCTGGAAATGCTTTAGACAGTTGTAAGAGGAGATTTATGGCCAATTCTGGTGGGAACTCAAGAGACTAGAATGGCAATAGGACCATGGGCAGCGAAGACAGGACTCAAGTGAGTTTAGAGGAAAAGGAGGACACTATTTGTAATTGGAATAGAGGACATTAGTTTTGGCTGAGAAGCTGTCTGCATTTTGCCGTGTCCTGAGACTTTCTGTGAGGCTGATTTTAAAAACAATGCACTTCATAATCTGGCAGAAAAATATCTAGGTAACATACATTTAGGCACAGCACAGATACTGCTGGCAGCTTTTAGACAAGTTTATTGTAATAAACTTGGCTGGGCACAATCAGAAGCCACTTGTCAAAAGAAACTAACTTTATTTTTAGAACCACACACGCAAAACAAAACAGCCTCTCAGGAAAAATCCTCAGAGCCTCAACTGCCACCACCGGCTTTCCACAAGCCTCTCTCTCCCACACTAACTTCTCTCCACCTCCCACAATCCTCCTGCTCTTGAGGCCGATTGGCTGGGTCACGTGGGCGGAGCCAAAAAAGTCCCCCAATGAGCAGCTCCGTGGTCTGAAAGGGCAGGGAAACAGCCCAATGAGCATCACCGCAGAGGAGCCAATCAGCTAGATGTTGCTGGGGCCGCTGTGAGCCAATCATCAGCTGGCAGCTGGAAGTTTGCTGGGGCCCCTTCGGCTGTGGCTCTCAACAATTCAGTAGTCAAAAGCAGAGCAGAAATATTTGAAAAACCTTGGCCTTTAAGGACAGGAATAAAACTGGGCCAAAGGAAGTTGCAGTTGTTCAAGACATTAACACCACTAAAGAAATGCTAAAGGCTTTGCCCAGAGACCATAAGAAAGATGGCTTGAGACCATACCCATCTCAGGCTCAGGGGAGTAAAAGTAAAAGTTCTCTTGAGAAGAAACCAGTGGGGCACCCAGGGAGCCTAGGAAGTTTTTCAACATGCTCAGTTACCCAGGCATCCAGAGACTGCTACAGCAATGGTCCCTGGAGGCATGGCTACTGCTCCAGAGGGTGGCAGATCTTTGTGTCAAACACATGGGGATGGTTGTGCAGGATTGCAAGATGCTGGAATTAGGGGGTCATGGAGGCTTCCACCAAGATTTCAAAGTAAGGCCTGGAAAGCCAGGAAAAGTGAAGCAGGGTAGGAGTCCCTGCAGGTTGCACCTGAGAGGGTAACACATGGAGATGTAAGGAGGAAGCTAAAGCTGCAGCTACCCCTTCATTCTATTCCTCTATTTTTGTGAATAGAAATATTCACTCTGTATCTTTTTATATTGGATACTTGAAAATCACTTTTGATTTTTACCGGAGCTCATGATGTGAGTTTTACCCCGAGTATCAGAGAAGACTCTGGGCTTAAACTTTTGGGCAATCCTGGAACTGTTGAAGATTATAGGGACTCTTGCGAATGGACAAAATTGTTTTGCATTCTGAAATAAACATAAGGTTTTGGGGACTAGGAGTTGATTGTCATGATTTGGATGTAAGGTGTCCCTAAAAGCTCACATGTGAGACAATGCAAGAAGGGTTAGAGGAGAAATGATTGGGTTCTGAGAGTCTTACCCCAACCAGTGAATTAATCCTCTGATGGGATTAACTGAGTGGTAACTGAAGGTGAGTAGTGTGTGGCTGGAGGAGGTGGGTCATTGAGACTGTGGGGTATATGTTTTGAATCTGGAGAGTGGACTCTGCTTCCTGATCATCATGTGAGCTGCTTCCCTCTGCCACACTCTTCCACCATGATGTCCAGCCTCACCTCAAGCCCTGAGGAATGGAGCCTGCTATCTATGGACTGAGACCCTGAAACCATAAGCCACCAAATAAATTTTCCTCCCTTAAAATTGTTCTTGTTTGGTCTTTTAGTCATAGCAGCCAAAAAGCTGACTAAAATAGGAAGAAAAGGATACCGAGGGCAAAATTGTCATGAAGCTTTTCACTTGAACATGTTGGGAATGAACAAGCAGAATCTGTGCACTTACAAATAGAAATTGTCCCCCTTATACCATGACCTCACTCCCCAACTGGACCCTATCAATAACCTGAGAGCCTCCCACTAGGTCCCATGTCTCAAAGTTCCACCCCTTCCCAATAGCACCATCCTGCAAACCACGTTTTCAACATGTGGGCCTCTGGAGGACACTTAGGCAAACCACAGCTGTGCAATCAGAGGGGACTCTGTCATTCAGAGACTCATTAAATCAGCAAATAGCAGATCACAAACATGCATATTTGAAAATTTAACTGACAATTAGTTTAACTTCTGAGAAGTTGCCTTAGTGAAAGATGCTTGTCTTCGATATCTTCTTTGAGAAAACATCCCTCTGCTACAAAGAAGGAGAAAACAAGAAATTATAAATCACAGACAAGAAGATGAATAAAAAGATTTGAGCCAGATGTGGTGGTGCATGCCTGTAATCAGAGCAGCTTGGGAGGCTGAGGCATGAGGATTGCAAGTTCAAAGCCAGCCTCCGCAACTTAGTGAGGCCCTAAGAACTTAATAAGACCCTGTCTCTAAATAAAATAAAAAATAGCTAGAGTGGTTGCAACAATTTGCAGTCCCACCAGCAAAGTATTGATGTACACACTCTGGAAAGCAGTATAGAGATTCCTCAGAAAAATTTGAATGGAACCACCACTTGACCCGGTTATCCCACTCCTCTTTATATACCCAAAGGAATTAAAATCAGCACATTATAGTGACACAGCCACATCAATGTTTATAGAAGTTCAAATGACAATAGCAAAGCTATGGACCAACCTAGGTGCCCTTCAATGGATGAATGATTTTTTTAAATGTGGTATATATACACAATGGAATATTACTGAGCCATAAAGAAGAATGAACTTAGGATTTTTGCCAGTAAATGGATGGAACTAGAGACTATCATGCTAAGTGAAATAACCCAATCCTAATAAACTAAAGGCTAAATGTTCTGATATGTGGATGCTAACACACAATAAGTGTGTATTCAGGGGGGAGAATAGAAATTTATTGGGTTAGACAAAGAGGAATGAAGGAAAGGGAGGTGGGATGGGATTAGGAAATGAATCAGACATAACTTTCCCACGTTCATATATGAATACATGACCAGTGAAACTCTGCATCTTGTTTAACCACAAGAATGGGAAGTTATACTCCATGTATGTTCAATATGTCAAAATATACTCTACTGTCAGGTATATCTAAAAAGAACAAATAAAAACAATAAATCACATAAAAACTAAACTGGAAAAAAAAGGCTTAGGGAAGTGGCTTGGATGTTAAGCACTGTGGAACCAAAAAAAAAAAAAAGAAGAAAAAAGATTTGAGTAAGCCTTTAGACCACAGGGCAATGGTTTTTCAAAATGTGAGGTGTAGACATCCAGACTTCCCTCCCCCTTCCATCTCCCCTGCCCCACCCCACAGCCAGGGGCAGGGTCCTTACCTGCCACAGTCCCTGGAGATGGGGGATGAGTGGCACTGGGACTTCACTCCCAGAACTTTCAACCTCACAACAAACTTCTTCTGGGGACTAAAAGACTCGGGGCAGCAGAGCTCAAAGCAAGGCCAGTAGATGCAGTTGGGACCACACAGGCGGGTCCGGTTCAGGGGCAGGATGGTGTCATCGTCACAACACTTCTGCAAGGGGTTGTAGATGTGGTCCCCACACCTGGGCGTTGGATGACACAGCCATGGGCCAGTATCTGGAAGAGTCAGAGCTGGGTGGGCTTCAAGGACCAGCCTAGTACCTGCCCCCGTCCACAGAGCCATCTCCCCCCTCCTCACCCCACCTGTTCTCACCTGTGACTCCTGAGGGTGTTGAGCCCAGGAGTTCAGACATGAAGACAGCAGCTGAGAATAGAAGGGAAAATAAAGTGACTCTGGGGGTGTAGCCAACTGGCTATGATCAGGGGCCAAAAGACAATGTCACTGAGCTTCTTGGATGGGAGATGGCTGGTGATGGCTGAGTGGATTTTGAGACCGACTGTGGGGTCAGGTCAGGGCTGGCAGGTGAGGAAATGCAGGGAGGGCTCTAGAAAGAGTGAGGCTTCTGAAATTTGCAGGTGGACAGAGGGTTGCAGTGCGGTCAGAGATGACAGGGGGCAGTAGATAGAGGAGAGAACTGAGTTTGAGGTTCAGAGGAACAAAGGGGTGAGAGAACACTTAGGCTCAGCTTGGGGTGGAGTCTCCTTACCAAAGATTCCGAGCAGCATGGTTCTGCTTCGGCTGCAGAGCAGGAGGAGGCTGAGCAGCAGAGGAACTATGTGGGACCTTGGGCTATGGCTTATAAAGGGAATAATGAAATGCCTAGGGAGGAGTCCAAAGTGGGGCCCCTCCCATCTTGAATTACAACAGAGGCAGTGCCTTGTGGGAAGGGCTGGGCACAAGGACCTGCATATGAAACCATATACCTGTTTTCAGATTGATTGCCACATGCTACCCTTTCAAAATTGTGACTCTGGTGAGTGCCTTTTTTTTCAATGCTGCTGAGGGGAACCCCAATTTTGTGTGCAGACCACCCACCAACCACTGGCTGTTTCTAGGCATCCCATGCTCCTCACCCTGGAAGTTTCAAGGGATCTCTTCACCTGCAACTCAGTCCACTTCTCCATCTGAACTGTGTAGAGTTCTTCAGGTATTTGGGGAGGATTATGAAGTTTCAGCCTAGAGTAGAGGAAGAGCAGAGGCCAGGGAGAACAAAAAAGGAACAGAGAGTCAGGATATCGCTCTGGGATTCACAGAGCACAAGGAAGGACAGCACCTTTATTTGCACAATTCCTTGTCCTAAAAATGTCCCATCCATGTTTCTTACTATTATTCTATTGTCACCATCACTCTTATGTGTGTGACCTGGAGTAGTATGACATTGTGCCTCTCCCCAACCCTGTTTTCCAGGGGCTTCCTCTGGGTCACAGTGAAAGGGAGGGTGAAGGAGGGATCAGGCAGAAGCATTAGAGTCACAGAAGCACTTTGTAACATTAGGGAGGCTCCTGTTCCTCCTCTGTAAACTGGTGTGCAGTACTTGATTGATCTGCCCACACATGAGGACTCACTTGCCTCCCCTCCCTCTGCAGGTATGTCTGTGAGGGGGTGTCACAGAATACAACATGGGACACTTGTCAGGTTCTCACCACGCCTTCCCCTGGCTCCTACACCCCAACAGGAGTACTGCTTGTAAAGAACACCCTTGGGTGACTGCCACACATTCATTACACAAAACAGCCCTGGGAAAACAGATCATTTCCATCTTAGATGATTAACTTGATGCCGCATTCATGACTCTGAGCTGGCAACCCAGAAATTCATGACACATGAGAAAGAAATCCTGAGTGAACAAACTAACTGTAGAAGAAAAGAATAAGGGCGATCAGCAGGAGAATTAATCTCTATAACTAAAGCACCTGAAAATCTCCTGGAACGTACTGTCAAGCAAGAATTGGGGCTGATAGATTCTGCCAGCAACCAAACAAATACCACAACAAAAGTGAGCTCTTTTTAGAGTCAGACAGTTTTGTTACTTGCATAGACAAAGCAAAGTGAGCCACAGATGCCAGCTCCCCATGTCCTTTGCACAGGATGACAATCGATCAAAGGGATCCAGTGACAGAAACAAGAAAACAGAGACTGTTGCCAAGAATGCCCTGCTGCAGCTACACAACTTCCCAGACTGCACCTCTGACCTCGGGGCTGAGGTGGAAAGCCTCAGATGGAGCAGAGGCTTCATTGTGGCAATCTCTTTAGAAGAGATAAAAATTATATTGACAGGGTGGCAGCTCTCGTGCCCACATGGTACAGGTGGAGACATGTAGGACCATCAGGGAACAAGGGCAGCCATTTCCCTAAACCCACAGAAAATCTCCTGGAACTGATCATTGAAATGAAGATGGATGGAAGATGCAAGGGCAGTATACAAAACTTAGGGATTCTCTACCCTAGCTTGAACAGCTGAAATGAGAAGTGGAAAAGACTTTGGCAGTTTCTTTTAATTAAAGATTCACTCACCACATGATCCATCTCTCACACTCCTGAATAGTAATCCCAGTGAAACAAAACCTTGTGCCCACAAAAAAGCACAAGAATGTTCATGGCAGTTTTACTGATAATAATACCAAATAGAAAACAACACAACAGACCCGGTGCGCGCCTGGAAGCGGGAGTTTGCGGACCCACGGAGGACAGTAACTCGTGCAGGGTGTGGAACAAAGTTCTAGTGCAAACTCCAGCCGCGGTGGCTGCCCTCCCTCAGGTTTCTCTTTGCCATCGCCTTCCAGACAAAGCGGTGCTGTGCGCTCCTGAGACCGCCCGAGGCACCGGAGGAACCCAGCCCTGAGGATGGAGCCAGGGGCTGCTAGAGAGCTGAGTTTCCTTCCCACAACCCGAGGGTGAAAGCACCCCAAACCAGGCTGACTGATCCGCCATGCGCCCCGCGGCCTGCCCTGCAGCTACAGAGGCGGGGCGCCACCAAGAAGCGACCAGCAAGCAGAAAGAAACGGCGCTACGGATTCTGTGGAGTCGTGCCGGCTGTGCCCTCACTGAGCTCCAGGCTGAGTTTGGGGTTTGAGACAGGGAAGGAAGCAGTCCAGTTCTATCCCCCACAACGGAAAGTCCACCAAGGAAGTCAGCGGCCACCATCTTGGAGAGCTGACGTCACCACCGCCAGTTTCCGACAGATTGCAACAATAAAACAGGTGCATGTTACTCAGCCCATCTCCCATACAGCAGGGAATTCGCATAAAATCTCTCCCAGGCTTTCCGGGGGAGGGATTATCAGAACGAGCCTGCATAGAGACACGGGGAAAGGTAGTGACACCTGACCTCCAACTCCCCCTCCCATCAGCGGCCAAAGCGAAACCTGTCTTGCCAGCTCTGGGGGAGGGGCAAGCAGAAAAAATAAAAAAAATAGGGTGCCGGTTCCCAATAGCCACCCTCCACACCCAGCAAACTGCAGGCCCAGAGTACAGTTTGAACTGCCGAGAGGCATCACACTGGGGAAGGCCGGGCTAGCAGGAGAAGCCAGGGGACGAGAGGCCAGGAATAAACCTAAGCTAACAGGTTTTTGAGAGACACCAGGGGGGGAGGAGGGAACGGCCTCACACGGACTGTATCCTATAGCCAGA
>NW_026000205.1:4251323-4265176 GCF_001458135.2 Marmota marmota marmota
GAGATTCCTGGGAAAGCTGGGAATGGAACCACCATTTGACCTAGCTATTGCCCTTCTCGGACTCTTCCCTGAAGACCTTAAAAGAGCGTACTACAGGGATACTGCCACAACGATGTTCATAGCAGCACAATTCACAATAGCTAGACTGTGGAACCAACCCAGATGCCCTTCAATAGATGAATGGATAAAAAAAAATGTGGCATTTATACACAATGGAGTATTACGCAGCACTAAAAAATGACAAAATCATGGAATTTGCAGGGAAATGGATGGCATTAGAGCAGATTATGCTAAGTGAAGCTAGCCAATCCCTAAAAAACAAATGCCAAATGTCTTCTTTGATATAATGAGAACAACTAAGAACAGAGCAGGGAGGAAGAGCAGGAGGAAAAGATCAACTTTAAACAGAGACATGAGGTGGGAGGGAAAGGGAGAGAAAAGGGAAATTGCATGGAAATGGAAGGAGACCCTCATTGATATACAAAATTACATATAAGAGAATTTGAGGGGGAAGGGAAAAAAACAAGAGAAAGAATTAAATTACAACAGATGGGGTAGAGAGCGAAGATGGGAGGGGAGGGGAGGGGGGATAGTAGAGGATAGGAAAGGTAGCAGAATACAACAGTTACTAATATGGCATTATGTAAAAATGTGTATGTGTAATTGATGTGATTCTGCAATCTGTATTTGGGGTAAAAATGGGAGTTCATAACCCACTTGAATCGAATGTATGAAAAATGATATGTCAAGAGTTTTGTAATGTTTTGAATAACCAATAAAAAAATTCAAAAAAAAAGAAAACAACACAAATGTCCATCAATAGGTGAATTCATAGACAAGCTGAGATATCTATACAACCCAGTAATGAAAGGGGGGAAAAAACTATCAACACAGGCACTGGAAATGACTTGGATGGATCTCCAAGACATTATGTGTGGAGAAAGAAGCCACTCTCTAAAGACTACATTTTGTGTCAATCATCTACCTAATATTCTTGGAAAGGTCAAATTGCAAGGATGGAGAACAGCCTTCAGATTCCAGGGGCTAGTAGGAGGTGACTGTAAAAGGGAAATAGGGGAGAGTTGGGGGGTGGTAAATGAGCTCTTCTGTGAAGAGACAACATTACAGAACCCGAGAAACAGGAGGGGCCTCAGGAACATGGATGCCTGCTATTGCCAGTAGATATGGGTCCCCCCCCCCTCTACCCAGCAGCCTCATAAAACCAGGACATCTAAGGGAGTGAGTGAAATTCTCTCTGATTTTCCGTGTGTGGGTATTCTTCTCTGCATCAATTTCTACTATAAAAAATACTTCCTGTGGAAACATGACAACCTAAGTCAAATGAAGTTATCTCCACGAAAATCTTTACAGTGCACATGAAAGTATTTTATTTTATTTATGTTTTCCTGGCTAAGGACACTCTGCCATGCCCAAACGGCCTTTTGATAAAAGCGCACCAGGCTGTCTGTGGTTACAATATTTAGGAAAGAAAAACACATTCTATGGAATCTGTGGATTGCTAGCAAGTAGGATCCAAGGGCTGAAAAAATCAGTGAGCAGAGCAGAGTCAGAAAACCACAGTCTGGTTTTGAGCAGAATTGTGGTTGTACATGCTAGATTGTTTGAGTCCATTTGCAGATGTGTGAAGCACAGAAAAACAACTTTTTAATATTTTTTTTAAACAGCTGATATAACAGTTTCAGATGGGAACCATAAAGATGAGGTCACTATGGCTATACTTACTATTTTATTAATCTATATTTTCTATTCTATAATCCATAACTTATTAATTGTATTGATTAATTCAGACCATAACACTGGACACTTGTCATGCCTCCAGGGTCGCACTCACAATTTCTTCGTGTGACAAATGAAGAATTTTGGCCAAACTCTGGCGCATGCGTCCCTGAGGCTCCCCTTCGTAGAGGGTCTCTTCCTGCCCCCTAGTGTTCACTGCTGGGATTTCATTTTTAAAAACCCGCGCAGAAGTGGGTTCTTCTTTTGAGAGAATGTGAATGTGATATACAGCTGTGTTTGGTGCATTTTTAACTCGCGCTTGACCTCACGCTTAAATGATACTATAACACTTATAAAAAAAGGACTAAAAGTCACAGACCAATTGGTTAGCGTGGGAAGGGTTCATTATTGATGCATGTGGAAAGATCCTGTGGTTTATATTGAACTTGTTAATTCAGGTTCATGGAGATGTTGGAGGAAAAGTTCACAAGCGATTTTAGCTTCTCTCTGTGGTCAGTTGGCTTCGAGTTATCTTATCCCAATGCTGTTTCTTTGGAACCATTGTAGGCTAAAATAAAGTACACGTGGAGTGTGTCATCAGGCAACATTCTTTAACATTTAAAAAACCCTAGATTTTTTATTAAAAGGACTGTGATTCTGCACAGCTCCAGAGAACATGTGCAATTCATACTTCAAAAACATTGTAAAATATGAACACTGGTTTCCCTGGGAGGAGTCTCTTGTTACTGAGCATGTCAGTGTGTGTTGGAATCTTAAGGGCTGACACCAGCTATTGGTACCTGTATGCATTGGACGGTTATTTGCTGGGCTAATCTGCACCATAATCCTTCCAAGGCATCAGATATGAAAGTGCTTGAGTGACCTTCAGTGGTGCCAGCCTCAGCCACCACTTATCTGCATGAGAAATCCCAAGTGAGAATCAGTTGACTCAGCTGAGTCTTGGGAGAATAATGCTATTTTTGCTGTCTCCAGCCACTATATGTTGAGTTAGTTTGTTAATACAGCAATTGACCTGAGATCTTCCACCCACAATAGCAGTATGAATTATATCTACATAAAGATATTTTAGGGATGAAACCCAAAATATCATCCAGCACAGGTCCAGAAACAGAGTAGAATGAATTCTATAAGTATGGTATTTTGGTACAGAAGATATTTGTCCTGAATCCAACTCTGGGAAAATGAGTAGGGAATAATTTTTGGAAGACTTTGCAGTAAAACAGAATCTTACAGAGTTGAGAAATTGGGGAGACAGAAGTGGATGGAATTGAGAGATGTCTAGAACAGGCCTCAGCGTTTCTGTTTGAGGGCTGCTATTGTAACACTTTGGTAAAACCAGACTGTAAGATCAGAGTCATTTGGCAGAAGTAGGGATTTTCTTTGTTGTGCCCTGGGAACTAAAAGTGTGCTTACTCCCAAAATGTTTGCTTTCTATGAAAAATTATTCTTCTGTCTTGAGTCATGGATTCAGAGTTAATTCCCATGTAGAATTTTTCTTATTTCCACAAGTTCTATTGCCCCACAACAGCCCCAAATTCACTTTACATTTTATCTATCTTTCCAAAGAACCGATTTGTACCTCTGCTGAGTTTTTGTATTGTGCATCTCTTTCTACTTACAACTGCCAGGTCAGAGCAGCAACAGATTTATTGGATTCATACTAGCATTCACATATTAAGGGGGAAAAGTATACTCTGGCTTGCCATCAGGGCTCAGAGATGCTGTGGGCACCGGCCACTTGTAGTTATGATTTGCATTTCCCTAGTGATTAGTGATGATGAGCACGTTTTCATATGGTTATTGCTTATTTGTATTTTTCCCCATTGGATCAATGTCTATTCTTGACCTTCATCTAATTGTAAATTGGGTTGTTTGTTGTTGAGTTGTAAGAGTTCTTTATGTATTCTGGGTACTACTTTGTCTTTTTTGTCATTTCACCTTTTTATTGTCATAACCATACTGTCACAACAGTGAACCACTGAATTCTTGCAAGGTGCCAGGCACCCCAAGAGCTTACATGCATTACAGTACTTAGTGTTTGGAACAAAAGCATTACTCGGAAACTTTCATTACAGGTCAGACACATCCGAGCAGTGGCTGAGGACAGCTGAGCCCCATTCATCTGGCTGTGAGCAGCACAGAGGAGCTGTGGCCTGTGCTGCTTCCTCATACAAACATGTGGACTCTGGGAGTGACACTGTTGGCACCCAGGACCACAACACAGCATGCTGATGGTGCCCCACAGAAGTGACTGGCAAGGTGGCTAGCAGAAGGAGCCAAACATGGTGCCCCATGTGCCCGTCACCAAGCCAAGGTGGATGATTCACAATTGCACTGTGAATAGTACTTGGCCCAAAACTTACTGTGTTGAGTGTCATAATAAAACTGTTCAGTAGAAAAGCACAGACTCAAAATGCCTCCTACCTGTTATGATGGAAACTGGGTTTGTGTCTACAGCACTGACTGCATTTCACTGGCAATGATAGCAGCTGACGAGGACTCTTCCTTGTGCTGTTTGCTTTTTGTCTCTGGAGCAACAGATGCTGACGTTGGTTTACAAAGATGCAGGGAGTTATGACCTGGGGGAGGGTGTTAATTTATTATCTAATGTATTGTTAGCATACATTCTCTCCCATTTTGTGAGTTGTCTTTTCCAAACTCTTCCATTATAGGTTATAATGTCATTTACTTATGGGATCAAAGGCACAGTACTCTATCACTTTAATATTCTCAAGCCTGGCATGGTAGCTCATACCTGTAATCCCAGCTACTGGGGAAGCTGAGGCTGGAGGATTGCAAGTTCAAGACCAATCTCAGCAACTTAACCAGCCTCTCAGAAATTGATCAAGGCCTTGTATTAAAATTAAGAAAATAAAAATAAAAAGGGCTGGGGATGTGGCTCAGTGGTAAAAACAAAACAACAACAAAAAACTTCAAAATGTGTCCATCGCTCTCTCCAGGATTTTTCGGAGGCATGCCGGTATTCTCCCCTAGGTGGCAGCAGGCGACTGCTCAGAGTACGCAGTGACACTCAGACTTGCAGCCCGCAGGGCCTCAGGTAGTGCTGGCTCGCGCCACACAGCAGCGCCTAAGGTGGAGAAGGCCAAATTGCTGCCGCTGTCACCTCATTGGTGTTACTCGTCAGTAGCTGTTGCTGTCTCCGACGCTCTGGACGCTTGGGACGCTGCCGGAACCAGGACTGAGGCAGTCCTCTCGCTGTGGCTGGGATTTGGTGGCCTCAGTGCTGTGTCAAATCGCGCTGTGGTTGTTTTCCTTAGTGTCAGGCTGTCCAAGTTCCTCGCCTCAAAAGTGGAGTCCAGCGAGTTGCAGCGCACCTGCTTTTGCAACCTGTGCAAGTCACTTAGGTGCACTCTCAGGGAAGACTGGAGACAGCGTGAACCTCCTCAGCCCGGCTGAGAGCCAGGTCACACCTGTGAGGATCAGGACGTGCGTGTCCCGCCTCCAACCCCAGCCTGTCCTCCAGCCCAGCACCGGAGTCGCCGGCCACAGTCTGCGCTTGGAACCCTAACCCTTGGGAGCCCTACAGCGGCGCGGGTTCAGCTCCACCTGCACCTACGGATGCGGCATGCCCGCCAGCTCAGCTGCAGCCAGTCTTTGGCTGAAAGTGGACTGGGGATATGAAAATTCACACGAAATCGAATTATCAGTGCTCTGACAGGGAAGTTCAGATAAGAAATCCTCAACATTCCTGTCCCTGCTGAAGCCAGATGTGACCGTGAGGTTCTCAGCTTTACATGTCTGCAACGGTCCGCGGTGTTTGTGGAAGATCGTCCTAATGTTAGGGTTATGATACACGTTAAAATTAGTGAAACTATTTTCAAGCATGGTTATGAACTAAAGACCTCAGGTTCAGATCTCACTGTAACCTAATGTCCTTTTTCTGTTCCAGAGCATCACATTACACTTAGTTTTTGAGTTTCCTTAGTCTCCTCTAAACTGTGACAGATTCTCAGACTTTCCTTGATTTCATGTTTCCAGTTGTACCAGCAAGCTGTTTTGTAGAACATGCCTCTCTTGGGATTTGATATTTTTTCCATAATTAGACTGGGGTTATTGATTTGGGGGAAGGAAGGCCACCGACAGTGTCATTTCTATACATAAAGAATACATCTTTTCGGAGCTGGGATTGTGGCTCAGAGGTAGAGTGTAGCACGTGCAAGGCGCTGGGGTTAGTCCTCAGCACCACTTAAAAATAGATAAATAAAATAAAGGTATTGTGTCCAACTACAACTTTAAAAAAGTTTAAAACTAAAGTACATCCTTTCAAGCTGGGCATGGTGCTGCACTCCTGTAATCCCAGCAGCTCAGGTTGAGAGGCAGGAGGATTGTGAGTTCAAAGCCAGCCTCAGCAACTTAGCAAAGCCCTAAGTGACTCAGTGAGGCCCTAAACAACTCAGTGAGACCCTGTCTCTAAATAAAACATTTTTAAAGGGCTAGGGATGTGGCTCAGTGGTTAAGTACCCCTGGGTTAAATCCCTGGTACCAAAAAAATAAAAAGAATATTCCTTTCAACATACTTTATTATGATCATGATGTAATTGATCAAATGGTTGATGAAATAATTTTCAGGTTTTTCCAATATAAAGTTTCTTTATCTGCCCAAATGGTACTCTTGAGAACCAAGTTTTATTTGCAGCTCACACTACAAAGAATATGGAATTTGCTGTCTCCATCTTTAATGTGACTGCATTGGAGATGTGTCCCTGCCCTCTCATTTATTTTTTCAGTCACTGATTTATACCAGTACAGATGTCCCTTGGTATCCTGGGAGGATTGGCTCTAGGAACCCCTGGAGATAGCAGAATTCAAGGATTTTCAACTATCATATACGATGGCATAGTGTTTGCCTAGAACATATGCACAGCCTCCTGTATACTTTTTCTCTAGATTATCTTTGTAACTGTTTTAATCAGCTTTTTTTGCTGCTGTGACTATAGGATCTGACCAGAACAATTGTAGAGGAGAAGTTTCATCGGAGGGTTCATGGTTTCAGAGGTCTTTGTCCATAGAAAGTCAGCTCATTCCTTAAGGCTCAAGGCGAGGCTGAACATTGTGGCAGGAGAAGGTGGTGGAGGGAAGATTCTTACACCGTGATGACCAGGAAGCAGAGAAAGAAGCTCCACTCTCCATATACAAAATATATACCCCATAGACACACCCCCAATTAACCAACCACTTTCTCCAGCCACAGTCCACCTGCCTCCAGTTACCTATTAGTTAATTGCATGAGGGATTAATTCACTGATTAGGTTAAGACTCTCACAACCCAATCATTTCTCCTCTGAACCTTCATGCATTGTCTCACAATGAACTTTAGGGCCACTTCATATCCAAAATATAACTCATTAGCTAATACAATGTAAGTGCTGTGAAAATAGTTGTTATACTTTAGTACTTAGGAAATAATGACAACCAAATATCTATTCGTGTTCAGTATAGGCACAGTATTTTTTTAATTGTATTTTTTTTAGTTGTAGATGGACATAATACTTTTATTTATTTATTTTTATGTGGTTCTGGGGATCGAACCCAGTGCCTCAGACATGCTAGGCAAGTACTCTACCACTGAACCACAGCCCCAGCCCTTAAGATATTTTTTTTAAATATTTATTTTTTAGGACCAGCAGACTACCGTGGGAGTGGAGACCCAGCCCAGACTGCCCACACCAGCCAACATGGGACCCAGGCTCACAGTAGGCTCCAGTCCACTCCTCCACTGGCAGGCACCCAGCCTCCAGCACAGGACCACCTCTTCCGGCCAGCAGACTATCACGAGAGCCTAGGCCTGGCCCAGATCCATCCACACTGACTTGCGCAGGACCCAGGTCCAGGGTAGGTCCGAGTTCATGCTTCCCTCACCTGGTAGCCTAAGCCTAACCCATTTCCATCTTGGGACACTGCAGTCATCGCCATAGCTGCAGTGTCCCAAGATGGAAGTGACCTGTATCTTTTTGACAACAGACAGGGTCTAGAAGCAACTGCATCTCAGAGAAGGTATCCCAAAGGGAGTGAGAGGCCTACTCTTTCAGCACCATCTCTGTAAGACATCACTTCCATATTGGGGCACCTTAACTATTATCTCGAGTTACCTCTGCTTATTGCCACCACCAACCTTAGATGCAGTAGCATACACAAAGGGACACCATCAGGGTCTGGAAGCCCAAACTCAAGGTGAGGCACAGACAATTTGCACGGGTACTACAAGAATATAGGGAAGAAATCGTAATGTCTCAGATCCACACTGTAAGAAAGGAAGATACATAGACAACATGAACAAACAATGGAGGAAAGTGTCCCAAACAAACCAGGACACTGTAATAACAGAACCCATGGACAGTGAAGTTGATGAAATGTCAGAGAAGGAGTTCAGGAGGTTCATAATTAAAATGATCTGTAAATTAAAGAATGACCTAAATGAGCAAATAAAGGCAAAAATTGATCACTCCAACAATGAGATAAGAGAGCAAACACAGGTAGCAAAAGATTAAGAGAGAGATAGAGATTCTGAAAAAAAAACAGTCAGAAATCCTGGATATGAAGGATACAATAAATCAAATAAAAAACTCAATAGAAAGCATAACCAACAGACTAGATCACTTGGAAGAAAGAACGTCAGATAATGAAGACAAAGTATACAATCTGGAAAATAAAGTGGATCACACAGTGAAGAAAGTTAGACCATGAACAGAATATCCAAGAATTATGAGAGAGAATAAAGGCATTGTGTTGTGTCCATCTACACCTAAAAAATAAATATTTTTTAAAAAGACCAAATCTAAGAGTTATTGGGATAGAGGAAGGCACAGAGTTTTAAACCAAAGAAATGCACAATCTCTTCAATGAGATAATATCAGAAAACTTCCCAAACATGAAGAATGAATTGGAAAACCAAATACAAGAGGCTAACAGGACACCAAATATACAAAATTACAACAGACCTACACCAAGGCACATTATAATTAAAATGCCTAGCATACAGAATAAGGATAAAATCTTAAAAGCCACAAGAGAGAGGAATCAGATCACATATAGGGGGAGACCAATTCATATCTAGCAGATTCTTCAACCCAGACCCTCAAAGCCAGGAGACTATAGAACAATATATACCAAGCCCTGAAAGAAATGGATGCTAACCAAGAATATATATCCAGCAAAACTAAGCTTTAGATTTGATGATGAAATAAAAATCTTCCATGATAAACAAAAGTTAAAAGAATTTACAACTAGAAAGCCTGCACTACAGAACATCCTCAGCAAAATATTCCAAGAAGAGGAAATGAAAAACAAGATGAAAATCAGCAGAGGAAGGTATTACACTAAAGGAAAGTCTATCAGAAGAGAAACCAAGTCACATTAAATATAAAAAATAAATAAAAATGGTTGGGAATACAAATCATGTCTCAATAATAACCCTGAATGTTAATGGCCTAAACTCACCAATCAAAAGACATAGGCTAGCAGATTGGATTAAAAAAAAAAAAGACCCAACAATATGCTGCCTCTAAGAGACTGATCTCAAGACCACGCGACCCGGAGGCAGGAGGGGCCAGCGGCCGCCCAGCAGACCCAACCTGGAGGAGGGGCCCAACCACCCACCTGGCAGACCTGGAGGAGCGGTGGCATGGGGTGCTGGGGTGCATACTGGAGGAGGCACAGAACGCAGAGGCTAGGCTTGCGGGTCACCGGACCAAGCTCTGGACAAACATAAGGTCTCCCCAACACCCCCCACCTCATCAAACACCTTAGGCGAAAAACAAATGGAACCCATCTTGGAAAATCCCACCAACCCTTAAATCCCATCAACCGGTGGGCATGGCTACCAGCTCGGTTCTGCGGCAGATCAGGTGCCTGGTTTACATCTCAGAGAATAAGAATAGAGAGGCCACAGGTGGAAGCTCAAGTCCTCTCACACTGGCTACCTCCACCACCCTGAATGCAGAGACTCAAGCTAGGAATAGACAATGCCACCTACTGGAAGAAAAGAAAACAGAGTTCTGAGAGACATTTTTTTTCTTTCTTTTTTTCTCTTCTCTCTCTCTTTTCATCCATTCATCCAGTCTCCTCTACCCTTCCCCCTCTGGTCCTCACAACCTCAACAAATGTGAAACCAAGAATTGTGTGTGAAAAAGGTCTTTAACAACTGAATCACCAGAATAATATAATATAGAGGAATTGCACATGCCCCACCTCCCTCCCCCCCTTTTTTTCCCTTTTTTTCTCTTATTTTCTTTTTCCCTCTCTCTTTTTTTCTTTCTTTCCTTGTTATTTTTTTCCTTCTTACTCCTTCTATCCCACTTTCAACCCCTAAATTTTACTATTTATAAGTAGGGTAATCTAAATACAGATAGGAGTTTGAATCTATACATTCTTCCATAAATTACCCATCTATTAGAACTCTCCAAAGTTGCTAAGTTAGATTAACCCCATACCCTCACTCCTTTCCCCCTAAACATAACATCCTATACCTGAAATTCAGTTTTCTTCATGCTATCAGAAATGGTATGCCTTTTATGAAACTAATGACTACATTTTTAAATGATAATTGAAGCCAACATCTGTAGACATAGAGTCTAGCTATAAATGTATTAATAATGAAAACTGTGCTTAGATGATGTACTACTGGCATTGGGAACTGTTAACATTGTCTTTCTCCACAAAAGAGAGACTTCGGAACTATACAAGAGCAATATAAATATAGGGGGAAAATCAATAACACAACGGTTTCACAAAGCTGGAAAGAAACGTGAGCAGTATGAAAAGACAAGGAAAGAAAGGACCACAAACAATGCAGGTCAATTCAACATTAGAAGAGGTAATATCTGCAGCAGATGGAATGTCAGATAAAGAGTTCAGGATACACATGCTTCAGATGATCTGGAGTCTCAAGGAAGACATTAGACAGCAAAATCAGACAATGAAAGATCACTTTGACAATGAATTACATAGACAAATCCAAGAAGCAAAAGGTCAACTCTACAGGGAGACAGAGGATATTAAAAAAAAAAACAGAAATCCTGGAAATGAAGGAAATAATAAACCAAATTAAAAACTCAAATGAGAGTATTACCAGCAGAGTAGAACACTTAGAATATAGAACATCAGACAATGAAGACAAAATATTTCAACTTGAAAAGAACATAGACAGCTCAGTGAGACTGTTAAGAAACCATGAACAGAACATCCAAGAAATATGGGATAACATAAAGAGACCAAACTTAAGAGTTATTGGGATAGAGGAAGGTATTGAGGTCCAAACCAAAGGAATGAGCAATCTGTTCAATGAAATAATACTAGAAAACTTCCCAGACTTAAAGAATGAAACAGAATTCCAAATCCCAGAAGCCTACAGGATGCCAAATGTGCAAAATCACAAGAGATCTACACCAAGACACATTGTAATGAAGATCCCCAACATACAGAATAAGGAGAGAATTTTAAAAGCTACAAGAGAAAGGAAGCAGATTACATTTATGGGTAAACCAATTAGGTTATATTATATAGGATCGAACCTAGTGCCTCACACATGCTAGGCAAATGCTTTGCCACTGAGCTATAGCCCCAGCCCAAGTTAGATAATATTTTAAATGAGCCAAGTGTAGTGGTACACTCCTATAATTCCAGCTATTTGGGAAGCTGAGGCAGGAGGATCTCAAGTTTGAGGCCAGCCTTTGTAACTTAGACGCTGTCTCAAAATAAAATAAAAATAAAGAGGACTGGGCCGGGATTGTGGCTCAGTGGTAGAGCACTTGCCTAGTGTGCATGAGGTATTGGGTTCGAACCCCGGCACCACATAAAAAAAATAAAATAAAGTTATTATGTCCATCCACAACTAAAAAAATAAATAAATAAAGAGTACTGGGGATAGAGCACCCAGTGGTAGAGTAACCTGGGTCCAATCCCAGTAAAAATGTGTGCACACACGTACGCGTGCGCATGCACACACACTTACATGGAAATATTTTAAATGATACAACAATAGCACAAGAGAGGCTGCTGCTGCCTTTGAGTAAAGCACGTCCACTATCCCAAAAAACAAACAAACAAAAATAGCACAAGAACAATCCTGGAAACTAACTAAAGATACAACCAGGGTGCCCTAAATGCCTCTTAAGCGTCTCCTTCCCTTCCCAGAGCATGTTTTCCTGCCCCTTACTGTTCACTGCTAGGGTTTCTGCTTGAAAACCCATGCAGAGGGTGGCTCTTCTTTTGAGAGACAATATAAATGTGACATACAACTGTGTTTGGGACATCTTTAACTCGCCCTTGACCCCACACTTAAAAGATACTATTACATTTATAAAAAAACAAAGGACAAAAAGCTGCAGACTTAGCATGTGAAGAGTCCACTGATGCCCATGAAAAGTAAGATCCTGGGGCTGGAGCTGTGGCTCAGCGGTAGAGCACTCACCTAGCAAGTGTGGGGCCCTGGGTTCGATCCTCAGCACCACATAAAAATAAATAAATAAAATAAAGGTATTGTGTCCAACTACAACTAAAAGATAAATATCAAAAAAAGTAAAAGATCCTGTTGCTTATACTAAACTTGGAGATATTGGGGGAAAAAAGTTCATAACAGATCTTAGCATCTCTCCGTGGTCAGCTGTCTTTAGGTTATCTTATACCAATACTGTTTCTTTGGAACCATCTTGGGTTAAAATAAAATAAGTAAAATCAAATACAGGTGGAAATTGTGATAGGCAGCATTCTTTCTTTATTAAAAAGATCCTTGATTTGTATCAAAAAGGATTGTGACTGGACCCACAGCCCCAAGGACCCATGAAGCTTGGACTTCAAAAAACAGTGTAAAAAATGAGTGCTGGTTACACTAGGAGGAGTCTCTTGTAACTGAGAATGTCAGTGTGTGTTGGAATCTTAAGGGCTGATACTAGGTAATGATTCCTCTGTTCATTAGACACTTATTTGTGGGCTAATCTGCACCATAACCTGCCAAAGGACAAGATATCAGAATGACTGTGTGACCTTCAGTGGTGCTAGCTTCAGCCACCACTTCTATGCAGTGAAATGAGAGACTCCAAGTGAGAACCAGTTGGCTCTGCCAAGTCCTTGGAACTGTGAGAAGGGAGAATAATGCTATTGTTGCTGTCTTCAGCCACTACATTTTTGGGATGGTTTGTTACATGGTGATGGATACCTGAGAACTGCAGACTGAGACCTGAGAACAGCACCACACTGTGCTGTCATGAATTATATCTACCTAAAGGTATTATAAGACTGAAAAAGCAGGATGTCAATGAACACAGGTCCAAGCAGAGTAGGGGGAATCCTATAACTATGATATCTTAGTGCAGAAGAGAAACGTCCTTAATTTGTCTTCTTGGGAAAGATGAATAGGGAATAATTTGTGGAAGAGCTTTCAAAAGAACAGCATATAGAGTGGAGAAGTTGGGGAGACAGAGTGGATGCAATTGAGATGTCTAGCACATGCCTCCGCACTCCCATTTGAAGGCTGCTGCTGTATGTTTTAGTGAAACCAAACTGTCAGATCATCTGAGTGATTTGACAGAAGTAGGGATTTTCTTCATTGTACCTCTGGAACTAAAAATGTGCTAACTCCCCAAAGGTTTGCATATCTGAAAAATTATGCTTGTCTTGTGTCTACTGGCCCTTGAGCCATGGACTCAGAGTTAATTCCCATGTAGAATTTTTTTCATTCCTACAAGTTCTATCGCCCCACAACACCCCAACTTCACTTTACATTTTATCCATCTTTCCAAAGAACCAATTTGTAGCTTTGCTGAGTTCTTCTATTATGTTTCTATTTTCAGCTTATAACTGCCAGGTCAGAGCAGCAGCAGAAGATTCTTTGGATTCATATTGACATTCACGTACCAAAGGGAAAAGTGACTTTGGCCTGACACCGGGGCTCAAGGACGTGCTGTGAGATTCAGACTGTGGTCTGGGATTAAAGGTCATGCAGAGGCTGGGGGACTGTGGCAGGGCACTGGCTGGTATGTACCAACTCAGGCATAGTGCAGCGGGCCGGTCCTGGGTCCCAGGCCTGGCAGAGGGGGCCAAGTCCAGAGGGGCCATGATGTGGGGGGAGCGGGCACAGT
>NW_026000205.1:4265201-4378966 GCF_001458135.2 Marmota marmota marmota
GGGGGGGGGGGAGAGGAGCTGAATTGAGTCCAAAATGGCTCCTGAATGATTACAGAATAAGTATTATTACATTACAGACCCACATTATTACACTTAAATTAAAAAGTTCTATTGTTTAAGAAGATGATAAAAAGGAGAGAATTTGGAGAAACAGTCATTCCAGGCTTGCTAGAAATGATGTGCATTTCTCTCCAGAAGCTTCTCTCTAAAAGTTTCCCAATATCTATCAAAATATACAGTGAGTCACTTCTTGACTCAGAGATAGGTTTTCTAAATACATTTTAATCCTAGAGACATAGTCACAATTCTGTACGTTGATGGTGATAGTCAGCTTTTCACTGCAGTGATCAAAATACCTGACTTAAACAAGTTAGAGGATGAAAGGTTTATTTTGACTCATGGTTTCAGAGGTTTCAGTCTAAGGTGGGCTGGCTCCATTGCTCTGAGCCCAAGATCAGGCAGGATGTCATGGAGCATGGCATAGAAAAAATGCTCATCTCATGTAGCCAGAGAGCAGGAGGGAGGGGCTAGGGATAATATTTACCCTCCCTGGGCATGCTCCCAGTGATCTACTTCCTCCATTTAGGCTCCACCTCCCAGTAGTCCATTCACCTATCAATGGATTAATCCACTGATAATGTCAAAGCTCAAGATGCAATCATTTTCTAAAAGCCCCACTTCTGAATCTTGCTGCAATGGGAATGAAGACTTCAACACTGTGAGTCTTTGGGAGACACTTCATTTCCAAACCACAACACTGATTTGTATTATAACATTGCTTATACTAGTAAAAGATTGGAAACAATTTAAATGGGGGGTGGTGATTTTGATTAAACAGATAAAGGAATATTGCTGTTCAATAAAACATAGTGTAATAATTTTTAATAAAGGAAAGAATTTGGGAGAAGATCACATTAGGTCAATTTTCCATGGAGAAGAGCTCAGATATGCTGTGAACCATTTTTTACTGACATTCCCATGAGCTTGAAAAAGCAACTTTTAAACAGACTACCAGATCACTAGTATCCAAAGGGGCTTAAATGGCCACCTCACACCCTGATACTTTTTTTTTTTTTTTTTGTCTAATGAGTTTTTGCAATTCTTTTTTAATGTGGGAAAATGTGCATCATGTAAACTTAGCATTTTAGCCATTTTTACAGTACCATTCAATGAAGTTAAGTATATTACAAGGTTGAGCAGCCATCATGTCCTTCTACTTCCAAACTTTTTCATCATCCTAAACAAAATTTGCTGGTTTTAGATATCCCATACAAGTAAGATCATAAAATGGGTCTAGCTTATTTCATTTAGCATAATGCTTTCAAAGTTCACAGAATTGAAGCATGCATTCTTGAGTTGATGGACATGGGTTGTTGCCACTTTTTGGCTATTGTAGATAATTATGGCAAAGCTGATATGAGCATTGATGTACAAGTGTCTTTAAGTGCCTATTGTCAGTTATTTTGGGTATATATATATATATATATCCAGGATTATAATTGCTGGGTCACATGATAATTTTGCTAAAGTTTTTAAGGAAATTGTTTTCCACAGCAACTGAACCATTTTAACCATTTTTTTCTTTTTATTGGTTCTTTTTAGTTATATATAATGTTAGGATTCATTTTGACATATTTACAAAAGTATGAAATGTAATTTGCTCCATTTAGTCCCCAGTACTCCCCCTTTCCCTCTGATCCTCTCTTGCCCTGTTCCCTTCCCTCTCTTCTCTTTGTGCTATAATAGTTTTTTTTTAAGTTAGTATTTTGTGGATATACATGATGGTGAGATTCACTGTGGTGTATTCATATACATGCATAGGAAAGTCAGGTCAGATTCATTTCACTGAATGGAACCAGTTTTTTTGTTTGTTTGTTTGTTTGTTTTTGTATTTGGACTAGCAACACATGGGTTTCCAATTTCTGCATATCCTGCCAACTCTTGTTATTTATTTATGTATTTTGTCACACCACCCTAATTGAGAGAAGTGCTATTTCCTTGTAGTTTGATTTGCATTTCCCTAATGATTAGTGATGTTGAACATGTTTTAATGTGGTTATTTTTATTTGTATTTTTCCACCTTGGATTAACGTCTGTTCTTGACCTTCACCTAATTGTAAATTGGGTTGTTATTGAGTTGTAGGATTTCTTTATATGTTCTGGTTATTAATTTCTTATCTGAAATATTGTTAGCAAACATTCTCTCCCATTCTATGGATTGTCTTTTCCAAATGCTTTTTATATAGGTTATTATATCATTTAATTGTGGGATCAAAAGTTTCTTTGGAATGTACCTAACATAGTACTCTATCATGTTACCATACTCAAGCCTGTGTGGTAGCTCGTGTCTATAATCCCAGCTACTGGGGAAGCTGAGGCTGGAGAATTGCAAGTTCAAGACCAACATCAGCAAAGTAGCAAGCCCTCAGAGATTCAGCAAGGCCTTGTGTCAAAATATAAAAATAAAAAGGGCTGGGGATTTGGCTAAGTGGTAAAGCACCCCTTGTTGAACCCCCAGTAAAAGTAAAAACAAAACTATAACAAAAAACTTCAAAATGTGTCCATCACTCTCTCCAGGACTTTTTGGCGGCAAAGCAGAATTCATCCCTAAGGTGGCAGCACGCGGCTGCTCAGAGTACGCAGTGACACGCAAACTTGCATCGTGCAGGTGCCTCAGGTAGAGCTCGCTCACGCCGCGCCAAAGGTAGGGATGGCCAAATTTCTGCCGCTGTCACCTCGTTGGTGTCATTCATCAGTAGTTGTTGCTGCCTCTGGAAGCTCTGGATGCTTGGGACACTGCCGGAACCGTGACCAAGGCAGTCCTCTTTCTATGACTGGGCTTTGGTGGCCTCAGCGCTGTCAAGTCACGCTGTGGTTGTCTTCCTGAGTGTCAGGCTGTCAAAGTTCCTCTACTTGAAAATGGAGTCCAGCAAATTGCTGCAAATCTGCTTTTGCAGCCCGTGGAAGTCACTTAGGTATATGCACCGAGTGGATTGGAGACAGCGTGAACCTCCTCAGCCCGGCTGAAAGCCAGGTCACACCTGTGAGGATCAGGACATATGTGTCCTCCTCCTACCCCAGCCTGCCCTCCAGCCCAGCACCTGAGTCTTCAGGAGGGAGCCTGAGCTTGGGAGCCCTGCAGCGGCGCCAGATCAGCTCAGCAGCACCCACTGGTGCACCACGCCCGCCAGCTCAGCAGCAGCCCGTCTTTAGCCAGGGATATTTTCGAATGAACGAGGGACAGTGAATATCCACATGAAATGGAATTGTTAGTACTCTGACTTGCAGGGAAGCTCAGATGAGAGATCCTCAGCATTCCTGACTTTGCTGAAGCCAGATGCTACCGTGAGGTTCTCAGCATCTTCCACGGTGTCAGTGGAAGATCACCCTAATGTTAGAAATCAGGGAAGACCCTTCCTGACTCTCTTCCCTGCCTGTGCTCCCAGCAGCAGAGGAATCCCAGGCAGGCTAGCAGCGAAGATGCACGCAGGTAGCCTCTAACTGAGGAGATGGAAAAGCACCCACACCCTGTCCTGACTACAGTCTTCCAGGAAGATAGGTTGAATGTAACTTTTTAATCAAGATTAGGTATTTCTGGATATTTAAAGTTGATCAAGAGAGAATATATGTTAAATGAAAGTGACCAGAAAAATTCATGTGATTTGACTTTTCTCTAAGTCAGGGAGGAACTAGAATCACATTAGAATAAATTACAAAGAGGAAAGAAGTGTGAAAGTAAGCTGTAGGGTTCTTGGAGAAACGTCCTATTCTAGGTGTGGAGGCACACAACCTGAGCCTGGAGCATGTAGTGCCAGGTAATAAGTAAAAAAAAAAAAAATGATCTTTACAAAAAATGCTAAAACTCATATATTGGTCGTGGTGGCAGCACAGGATCCATTAAAGTGAAAATTAAGTCAGTGGTATGAAATGGTAACTGTGGTGTGGTTTGAATGTTTATGTCCCTCCCAGTTGGTGTCTTGAGACTTAATCAATTTAATTATCAATACAATAATATTAAGGGGTGGGAAACTTAGGAGGTGATTCAGTCCTGACTCCTTATAAATGAATTTGTGTTTCTATTAAAGGACATGGAGAAGTTTATTTGTCCCTGTTTTCCCTTTGTGCCATGTGAGTCCACAGCAAGAAGGTGTCATGGTATAAGCAGAGAGAAGCCCTCACCAGACTTGAGATATGCTGGCACCTTGCTCTTGGACTCTTCAGCCTCCAGATCTAGGAAAAGTAAATTTCTTTTGTTAAAAATGATCCTGTCTAAGGCACTTTGTTATAGCAGAAACAGACTAAGACAAACCTCCAAATAAAAATGAATGTCAATGAGTTCATACTATAGTCATTCATATCTGTGTGTTCCACATTCATGGGTTGCAATAAGTATAGATCAAAATATTTTAAGTGGGCTGGGGTTGTGGCTTAGTGGTGAGAGCTTGCCTAGCATGCATGAGGCACTGGGTTCGATCCTCAGCACCACATAAAAATAAAAAATAAATATTGTGAGCACCTAAAAATAAAACATAAAGATATTGTGTCCACCTAAAAATAAAACATAAATATTTTAATTATTTTTTAAATTTATATATGACAGCAGTCTTATGACACATATAGAGCACAGTTTTTCATATCTCTGGTTGTATATAAAGTATATTCACACCAATTCCTGTCTTCATGCATGTACTTTGGATAATAATGACCATCACATTCCACCATTATTTCTAACCCCATGCCCCTCCCTTCCCCTCCCTACCCTCTGCCCTATCTAGAGTTCCTCTATTCTTCCCATGCTCCCTCTCCCTACCCCACTATGAATCAGCCTCCTTATATCAGAGAAAACATTTGGCATTTGGTTTTTTGGGATTGGCTAACTTCAGTTAGCATTATCTTCTCTAACTCCATCCATTTACCTGCAAATGCCATGATTTTATTCTCTTTTATTGCTTAGTAATATTCCATTGTGTATATATGATGCATTTTTCAATCCATTCATCTACTGAAGGGCATCTAAGTTGGTTCCACAGTTTAGCTGTTGTGAATTGTGCTGCTATAAACATTGATGTGGCTGTGTCTCTGAAGTAGCTGTTTTTAAGTCCTTTGGGTATAGACCGAGGAGAGGGATAACTGAGTCAAATGGTTGTTCCATTCCCAGCTTTCCAAGGAATCTCCATACTGCTTTCCATATTGGCTGCACCAATTTGCAGTCCCACCAGCAGTGTATGCGTGTACCTTTTTCCCCACATCCTTGCCAACACTTATTGTTGTTTGTCTTCATAATAGCTGCCATTCTGACTGGAGTGAGATGAAATCTTAGAGTGGTTTTGATTTGCATTTCTCTGATTGCTAGAGATGATGAACATTTTTTTTCATATGTTCGTTGATTGATTGTATATCCTCTTCTGAGAAGTGTCTGTTCAGGTTCTTGGCCCATTTGTTGATTGGGTTATTTGTTTTTTTGGTGTTTAGCTTTTTGAGTTCTTTATATACCCTAGAGATTAGTGTTCTATCTGATGTGTGAGGGGTAAAAATTTGCTCCCAGGATGTAGGCTCTCTATTCACCTCACAGATTGTTTATTTTGCTAAGAAGAAACTTTTTAGTTTGATTCCACCCCATTTATTGATTCTTGGTTTTAATTCTTGCATTATAGGAGTCTTATTAAGGAAGTTGGGGCCTAATCCCACACAATGGAGATTAGGGCCTACTTTTTCTTCTATTAGACACAGGGTCTCTCGTTTTATTCCTAAATCCTTGATCCATTTTGAGTTGAGTTTTGTGCATGGTGAGAGATAGGGCTTTAATTTCATTTTGTTGCATATGGATTTCCAGTTTTCCCAGCACCATTTGTTAAAGAGGCTATCTTTTCTCCAATGTATGTTTTGGGCACCTTTGTCTAATATAAGATAATTGTAATTTTGTGGATAAAAGTCTCTATGTTCTCTATTCTGTTCCATTGGTCTACCAGCCTGTTTTGGTGCCAATACCATGTTGTTTATGTTACTGTTGTTCTGTAGTATAGTTTAAGATCTGGTATAGTGATGCCACCTGCTTCACTCTTCCTGCTAAGGAAGGCTTTAACTATTCTGGGTCTCTTATTTTTCCAGATTAATTTCATGATTTTTTTCTATTTCTATGAGGAATGTCATTGGGATTTTGATTGGAATTGTACTAAATCTGTATAGTGCTTTTGGTAGTATGGTCATTTTTGATAATATTAATTCTGCCTATCCAAGAGCAAGATAGATCTTTCCATTTTCTAAGGTCTTCTTTGACTTCTTTCTTTATGGTTTTGTAATTTTCATTATATAGATCTTTCACATCTTGGTTGATTCCCAAGTATTTTATTTTATTTTTTGAGGCTATTGAAAATGGGGTAGTTTTCCTTTCTAAGGATTTGTCACTGATATACAGAAATGCCTTTGATTTATGGGTGTTGATTTTATATCCTGCTACTTTGCTGAATTCACTTACTAGTTATAGAAGTTTTCTGGTGGAACTCTTAGGGTCTTTTAGGTATAGAATCATATCATCAGCAAATAGTGCTAATTTTAGTTCTTCTTTTCCTATACGTATCTCTTTAATTCCTTTCATCTGTCTAATTGCTCTGGCTAGTGTTTCAAGAACTATGTTAAATAGAAGTGGTGAAAGAGGGCATCTCTGTCTTGTTCCAGCTTTTAGAGGGAATGCCTTCAATTTTTCTCCATTTAGAATGATGTTGGCCTGGGGCTTAGCATAGATAGCCTTTAAGATGTTGAGATATGTTCCTGTTATCCCTAGTTTTTCGAACATAAAGGAGTGCTGTATTTTGTCAAATGCTTTTTCTGCTCTATTGAGATGATCATATGATTCTTATCTTTGAGTCTGTTGATGTGATGAATTACATTTATTGATTTCCTTATGTTGAACCAAACTTGCATCCCTGGGATAAATCCCACTTGATCATGGTGCACAATATTTTTGATATATTTTTGTATTCAATTTGTCAGAATTTTATTGAGAATTTTTGCATCTATGTTCATTAGAGATATTGGTCTGGGGTTTTCTTTTTTTTTTTGATATGCCTTTGCCTAATTTTGGAATCAGGGTGATATTGGCCTCATAGAATGAGTTTGGAAGTGCTCCCTCTTTTTGTATTTCCTGAAATAAATTTAAGAGTATTGGTGTTAGTTCTTCTTTAAAGGTCTTGTAGACCTTGACTTTGTATCCATCCGATCCTGGGCTTTTCTTGGTTGTTAGACTTTTGATGATGTCTTCTATTTTGTCACTTGAAATTATCTGTTTAAATTGTGATTCAGTTTGAGCAAATAATATGATTCTAGAAATTTGTCAATGCCTTCAATATTTTCTATTTTATTGGAGTACAAGTTTTCAAAATAATTTCTAATTATCTTCTGTATTTCTGTAGTGTCTGTTGTCATATTTCCTTTTTCATCACGTATGTTAGTGATTTGAGTTTTCTCTCTCCTTCTCTTCATTATCATGGCTAAGGATCTGTCAATTTTATTTATTTTTTTCAAAAAACCAACTTTTTGATTTGTCATTTTTTTCAATTGTTTCTTTTGTTTCAATTTCATTGATTTCAGCTCTGATTTTAATTATTTCCTGTCTTCTACTGCTTTTGGTGTTAATTTGTTCTTCTTTTTCCTAGGGCTTTGAGATGTAGTGTTAAGTCATTTATTTGTTGCCTTTTTCTTCTTTTAAGGAATGAACTTCATGCAATGAGCTTTCCTCCTAGAACTGCTTTCATAGTGTCCCAGAGATTTTGATATGTTGTATCTGTGTTCTCATTCACCTCTAAAAATTTTTTAATCTCCTCCTTAATATCTTCTGCAACCCATTGTTCATTCAGTAGCATATTATTTAATCTCCAGGTATTGGAGGGGATTTTATTTCTTATTTTGTCATTGATTTCTAATTTCATTTCATTATGATCTGATAGAATGCAGGGTAGTATCTCTACTTTTTTATATTTGTTAAGAGTTGGTTTGTGGCATAGTATATGGTCTATTTTTGAAAGGAGCCGTGTGCTGCTGAGAAGAAAGTGTATTCTCTTGTTGAAGGGTGAAATATTGTATATATTCTATATATGTCAGTTAAGTCTAAATTATTGATTGTATTATTGAGTTCTAGTTTCTTTGTTCAGTTTTTGTTTGGAAGATCTATCCAATGGTGAGAGAGGTGTGTTAAAGTCACCCAAGATTATTGTGTTGTGGTCTATTTGACTCTTGAACTTGAGAAGAGTTTGTTGATGAACATAGCTGCACCATTCTTTGGGGCATATATATTTATAATTGTTAAGTCTTGTTGTTGTATGGTTCCCTTGAGCAGTGTGTAGTGCCCTTCTTTATCCTTTTTGATTGACTTTAGTTTGAAGTCTATTTTATTTGATATGAGGATGAAAACCCCTGCTTGCTTCCACAGTCCATACGAGTGGTATGATTTTTCCCAACCTTCCACTTTCAGTCTGTGGATGTCCTTTCCTATGAGATGAGTCTTTTTTAAAAATTTTTTTTATTAGTTGCTTAAAACATTACAATGATCTTGACATATCATACATTTGATTCAAGTGGGGTATGAATTCTTATTTTTCCACGTGTACAGATTGCAGGATCACATTGGTTATACAGCCACGTTTACACATACAGCCATACTAGTGTCTGTTGTATTCTGCTGCCCTCCCTATCCCCCCTCCCCTCCCCTCCCCTCCCCTCCCCTCCCATCACCTCTCTCTACCCAATCTACTGTGACAAATTTCTCTCTCTTTTTTTTCTTCCCCTTCACACCATCTTATATGTAATTTTGCATAACAATGAGGGTCTCCTTCCATCTTCCATGCAATTACCCTTCTCTCTCCTATTCCCACACACCTCTAATCCCTATTTAATGGTAATCTTCTTCTCATGCTCTTCCTCCCTATCCCATTTTGGGTCATCCCCCTTATATCAAAGAAGACATTCGTCATTTGTTTTTTAGGGATTGGCTAGCTTCACTTAGCATAATCTGCTCTAATGCCATCCATTTCCCTGAAAATGCCATGGATTTTGTTATTTTTTAGTGCTGAGTGATATTCCATTGTGTATAAATGCCACATTTTTTTTATCCATTCATCTATTGAAGGGCATCTGGGTTGGTTCCTGAGTCTAGCTATTATGAATTGTGCTGCTATGAACATTGATGTAGCTGTGTCCCTGTAGTATGCTCATTTAAGGTCTTTTGGGTATAGTCCGAGAAGGGGAATAACTGGGTCAAATGGTGGTTCCATTCCCAGCTTTCCAAGGAATCTCCATACTGCTTTCCAAATTGGCTGCACCAATTTGCAGCCCCACCAGCAATGTACAAGTGTACCTTTTTCCCCACATGCTCACCAGCACTTGTTATTGTTTGACTTCATAATGGCTGCCATTCTTACTGGGGTGAGATGGTATCTTAGAATGGTTTTAATTTGCATTTCTCTGATTGATAGAGATGGTGAGCATTTTTTCGTGTATTTGTTGATTGATTGTATATCCTCCTCTGAGAAGTGTCTGTTCAAATGCTTGTCCCATTGTTGATTGGGTTATTTGTTTTCTTGTTGTTTAATTTTTTGATTTCTTTGTATACTCTGGAGATTAGAGCTCTATCTGAAGTGTGAGGGGTAAATATTTGTTCCCAGGATGTAGGCTCCCTATTTACCTCTCTTATTGTTTCTCTTGCTGAGAAAAAACTTTTTAGTTTGAATACATCCAATTTGTTGATTCTTGATTTTAACTCTTGTGCTATAGGTGTCCTATTAAGGAATTTGGAGCCTGACCCTACGAGATGGAGATTAGGGCCAACTTTTTCTTCTATTAGACACAGAGTTTCTGATTTGATATCAAGCTCCTTGATCCATTTTGAGTTAACTTTTGTGCAAGGTGAGAGAAAGGGATTCAATTTCATTTTGTTGCATATGGATTTCCAGTTCTCCCAGCACCATTTGTTGAAGATGCTATCCTTCCTCCATTGCATGCTTTAGCACCTTTGTCTAATATAAGGTAGTTGTAATTTTGTGGATTGGTCACTGTGTCCTCTATTCTGTACCATAGTGGTCTACCCGCCTGTTTTGGTACCAGTACCATGCTGTTTTTGTTACTATTGCTCTGTAGTATAGTTTAAAATCTGGTATCGCTATACCACCAGTTTCACTCTTCCAGCTTAGAATTGCTTCTGCTATTCTGGGTCTATTTTTCCAGATGAATTTCATGATTGCTTTTTCTATTTCTGCGAGGAATGCCATTGGAATTTTGATTGGCATTGCATTGAACTATAGAGTACTTTTGGTAATATGGCCATTTTAATGATATTAGTTCTGCCTATCCATGGTAGATCTTTCCATCTTCTAAGGTCTTCTTCTATTTCTCTCTTTAGGGTTCTGTAGTTTTCGTTGTATAATTCTTTCACCTCTTTTGTTAGGTTGATTCCCAAGGTTTTTTTTGTTTTGTTTTGTTTTGTTTTTGAGGATATTGTGAATGGGGTGGTTGTTCTCATTTCCATTTCAGAGGATTTGTCACTGATATACAGGAATGCCTTTGAGTTATGCGTGTTGATTTTATATCCTGCCACTTTGTTGAATTCATTTACTAGATCTAGAAGTTTCTTGGTAGAACCTTTTGGGTCTGCTAGGTATAGGATCATGTCATCCACAAATAGCGCTAATTTAAGTTCTTCTTTTCCTATCTTTATGCCTTTAATTTCTTTCATCTGTCTAATTGCTCTGGCCAGTGTTTTGAGAAATTTTGAATAGAAGTGGTGAGAGAGGGCATCCCTGTCTTGTTCCAGATTTTAGAGGGAATGCCTTCAATTTTTCTCCGTTTAGAATGATGCTGGCCTGAGGCTTAGCATAGATAGCTTTTACAATGTTGAGGTAAGTTCCTATTATCCCTAGTTTTTCTAGTGTTTTGAACATAAAGGGATGCTGTACTTTGTCGAATGCTTTTTCTGTGTCTATCAAGATGATCATATGATTCTTATCTTTAAGTATATTGATGTGGTGAATAACATTTATTTTATTATTTTTTAATATTTATTTTCTAGTTTTCGGCGGACACAACATCTTTGTTTGTATGTGGTGCTGAGGATTGAACCCGGGCCGCACACATGCCAGGCGGGCGCGCTACCACTTGAGCCACATCCCCAGCCCAACATTTATTGATTTCCATATACTGAACCAGCCTTGCATCCCAGGGATGAATCCTACTTGATCATGATGCATGATCTTTTTGATATGTTTTTGTATCCAATTTGCCAGAATTTTATTGAGGATTTTTGTATCTATGTTCATTAGAGATATTGGTCTGTAGTTTTCTTTCTTTGAAGTGTCTTTGTCTGGTTTGGGAATCAGGGTGATGTTGGCCTTGTAGAATGAATTTGGAAGGGCTCCCTCTTTTTCTATTTCCTGAAATAGCTTGAAAAGTATTGGTATTAGTTCTTCTTTAAAGGTTTTGTAAAACTCTGCTGTATACCCATCTGGTCCTGGGCTTTTCTTGGTTGGTAGTCTTTTGATGGTTTCTTCTATTTCCTCAATGATATTGGTCTGTTTAAGTTGTGTATATCCTCCTGACTCAATCTGTGCAGATTATATGACTTAAGAAATTTATTGATGCCTTCACTATCTTCTATTTTATTGGAGTATAAGGTTTCAAAATAATTTCTAATTATCTTCTGTATTTCTGTAGTGTCTGTTGTGATATTGCCTTTTTTATCCCGTATGCTAGTAATTTGAGTTCTCTCTCTTCTTCTCTTCGATAGCATGGCTAAGGGTCTGTCAATCTTATTTATTTTTTCAAAGAACCAACTTTTAGTTTTTTCAATTTTTTCTTTTGTTTCAATTTCATTGATTTCAACTCTGATTTTAATTATTTCTTGCCTTCTACTACTTTTGCTGTTGTTTTGCTCTTCTTTTTCTAGGGTTTTGAGATGAAGTGTGAGATCATTTATTTGTTGGTTTTTTTCTTTTTTTGAGGAATGAACTCCAAGCAATGAATTTTCCTCTTAGAACTGCTTTCACTGTGTCCCATAGATTCTGATATGTTGTGTCTGTGTTTTCATGTATCTCTAAGAATTTTTTAATTTCCTCCTTGATGTCTTTTGTAACCCATTGATCATTCAGTAACATATTGTTCATTCTCCAACTGATATAGGATTTTTCCTTCCTTCTTTTATCGTTGATTTCCAGTTTCATTCCATTATGATCAGATAAGATGCATGGTATTATCTCTACTCCTTTATAATTTCTAAGAGTTGCCCTGTAACATAATATATGGTTTATTTTTTAGAAGGATCCATGTGCTGCTGAGAAAAAAGTGTAACCGCTTGATGTTGGGTGGTATATTCTATATATGTTGACTAAGTCTAAGTTATTCATTGTATTATTGAGTTCTATAGTTTCTTTATTCAACTTTTGTTTAGAAGATCTGTCCAGTGGTGAGAGAGGTGTGTTGAAGTCACCCATAATTATTGTATTGTGGTCTATTTGACTCTTAAACTTGAGTTTGTTTGATGAACCTAGTTGCACCATTGTTTGGGGCATATATATTAATGATTGTTAAGTCTTGTTGGTGTATGGTTCCCTTGACCAGTATGTAGTGTCCTTCTTTATCCCTTTTGAGTAACTTTGGCTTGAAGTCTATTTTATTTGACACAAATATGGACACCCCTGCTTGCTTCCGAGGTCCATGTGAGTGGTATGATTTTTCCCAATCTTTCACCTTCAGTCTGTGTATGTCTTTTCCTATCAGATGCATCTCCTGTAGGCAGCATATTGTTGGATCTTTTTTTTTTTTTGATCCATTCTACTAGCCTATGTCTCTTGATTGGTGAGTTTAAGCCATTAACATTTAGGGTTACTATTGAGATATGGTTTGCACTTCCAGCCATATTTGTTTATTTTTGTTACTTAACATGATTTGTTTTTCCTCTTTGATTAGTTTTTTCTTTACTGTACTACCTCCCTCTGTTGGTTTTCATTGTTATTTTTCATTTCCTCTTCATGTAATGTTTTGCCGAGGATGTTTTGAAGAGCTGGTTTTCTAGCTGCAAATTATTTTAACTTTTGTTTATCGTGGAAGGTTTTAATTTCATCTTCAATCCTGAAGCTTAATATAAACATAAAAATAAAACAACTGAAATAAAGTCATTCTGTCCATCTACAATTATTAAAAGAATTTTAAAATATTCTCTAATTTACTATTTTGAAATTATTTCAGACTTACAAAATAGCTGTGAAGACCAGACAGAGTGTCTTGTCTTTCATACAGCTTCCTCTAATGTAACATCTTACATCATCCCAATTTAATTCTCAGAACAGGAAAATAACATTGACATAATACTATTAACTAACCTACAGGCTTGAATTTAATTTTGTTATTTGTCCCCAAATGTCTACTTCTTGCTCCAGGAACCTGCATTACTTTTTATTACCATGATTTTTGTACCCTTCCAACTGGAAGAGTTTCTGTGTTTTCACAGTGTCTATTTATCTCTTTGGTATCCATTAATTATACGACCCAACTAAACACCAACACTGTTTACATCTCTTATATGATCATCCCACACACCAAGCCAGTATTTCTCCTACTCTAAATCAACCCCAGGCCAGGCAGCAGAAAAATAGCAACTTATGCTCCAAAGCCTGCCACTGGTACTCAAACTAGGCAGGCTTCAGCTCTATCTCTCACCTGGCTCTGCCTTTCCCACTGGAAACAGTAAAAGCTCTGGCCCAGGTTTTCCCTTCACTCCTGCCTCTGCCTCCTCAGCAAGCTTCCCCAAGTACCCTACTAGACATGCAGGGCCCCTCACTTCTAGCAAACTGAGAAATATTAGATTTCTTTCAATTGCATTAGCCTAAGTGGTCACTCCACAGATGAAAATCCTGTGGGTGTAGATGAGACAGCCTTACCTTTCTGGTAGGCTTTTGATGGTCTTGCCTGTTGCATGGAGCCTGGTCCTGATGTGGAACTTTGGCAGACCCCCACATGGACTTTTGGGGCTCAACTTTTATTAATGCCACACTTGAGAGGTTCCAGCTCCATCACTGTTCAGAGCAACCACAGCTCTTGCAGCTCTGTGGTGTCCAACTTCCATCCCTGTCACTTGTACTTCGCTGGGAAAGTGTCTCAGGCAGAAATCTTGGTATTCCAGGAGCTCACTTTGTGAGTTTCTCTTCTTTCAGAATGAAAATTTATGCTGCCTTTGTCCACTACCTGAAAACAATGGCCTAATAATTCATTCAGCTTCACAGTTATTAATAGCAAGAGAACTAGTCTGCTTCCAGTTACTGCCCTCAGAGCTGATAGACTTGGCACTTCATTGTGGAAGGCTAATTTAGTACAGTATAGAAATCTATATTGGTAGTAATTTTTATCACTTTAAAAATGTGATACAACCACATCTATGGTTAACAAGAATTCTGAAAAAGTTCTGCTCATGTCCTTGGTCAGCAGCAGCTTCCAGAATCCTGATTTCATACCACTTTCTATCATGCCAGACACCACCACATTTCTCTTTAACTTCCACATCTCCTGCTATATGAACATTATTTATTTATGCAATTGTGTGTTTATTTGTTTATTTGATGTGAAATTTGCCCAGGTTTGAGATTGGATATAAGCTGCTCAACTAGTGACATATGAGAACTGGAAGGCAGCAAGGGAGCATCCCTTTGGGGCATGTGCTGCTCACCTAGTGATGGGGTAACTTCTTCAGCCCCTCATGGTCAAGGCAGAGGTGTTCTGGCTCACTGGTCATTTAGAACCTATGCTCAGCCCTTGGAATACACCCATCTTTGTAATTTAAAAATTCTGATTACTGGAGATTATTACAAGACCTTAGAGCTATTAATCAGGTCATAGAGCCCATGGGAATTTACAATCTGGGCTTCCTTCTCCCACAGCTATCCCTTTAGATTATTATTTGATACTAGTAGATCTAAAAGATTGTTTTTTCTCTATACCTTTGCACCCAGATGACTATAAGAGATTTGTCTTTAGTGTCCTAGCAATTAATTTTAAAGAAACAGTTAAAAGATATTGCTGGAAAGAGTTTCCTCAGGGAATGTGTTACAGTCCGACCCTATATCAGAATTTTATGGCACAGGCTATCACACCTGTGAGGGAAAAATTCCCTGATGCATATATTGTTCATTTCATGGATGACAAGTTTTTAGCTTATGCTAATTCAGATGTACTCTTAAAAAGTTTTGCCAATTAGAGGCTTCACTCATAGCAATCGATGTGTGCATTGCACCTCAGAAGATACAAAAGACATCTCCTTTTCAATGTATAGGTCATGTGATCAAAGGACATACAACCTGTCCTCAAAACTTACAAATAATAGTCAAGGAGCTGCATACCCTTAATGATTTTCAAAAGTTATTAGGATATATTAATTGGATGAGGCCATCTTTAAAGCTAACTACCTCAGATTTGAGTCCTTTATTCCAGAAATTACAAGGGGGATCCTTCTCCAACTTCTTCTCATCAGCTCACAGCAGAGGTGAGAACAGCTTTAAGGAAAGTTGAAATTGCTATTAAAAATGCTCAGCTTTGGGAGAGAGAGCATGGGAGGAATAGATTTAATCTAGATAGGAAAGAGGGGTGGGAGGGAAAGGGAGGGGATTAACAAGGATGATGAAATGTGATGGACATCATTATACAAAGTACATGTATGAAAATTTGAATTGGGTGTCAACATACTTTATATACAAGCAGAAATACAAAAAGTGTGATATTTATGTGTATTAAGAATTGTAATGCAAAAAAAATAACATTACCTTAGATTAGGCAGAGGGAAGTGAAAGGAGGGAAAGGCAGGGGATGTGGTGATAAGAAAAATAGTAGAATGAAACAGACATTATTACTATATGTATGCATGTGACTGTATGACCAATGTGATTCTATAATATGTATACTCAGAAAAATGAGAAATTATATCCCATCTATGTATGATACATCAAAAGATATAAGTGCATTCTACTGTCATGTATAACTAATTAAAACAAATTTAAAAAATTTTTAAAAAACGCTCAGCTTACTAGAATTAATCCATAACAGCCTATACATTTATTGATATCCTAACTGCTCATGCTCCTACTGGGACAATATGGCAAACATTGGAGTTATTGAGTGGATTCATTTAGCTCCTCTACTCAAAAGTCATTAACTCCTCTTCATGATTTTGTAGCTCAATTAGTGATAAAGAGCAGAACAAAAGTTTTACAGTTCGTTGGATCAGAACCTAATATTATAATCATTCCATTTTCTATTCAACACAATGATTGGCTCTTTCAAACTTCTAATTTTTAGCAAGTATCTTTTGCTAATTTTTCTAGTCAGAGTCATTATCCTTATGATAAAATTATTCAATTTCCATTGGTAACACCATTCATATTACCAAGAATTGTACATGCACAACCAATAAATTGTGCACTAACAGTATTCACTGACAGCTCAAGCTCGGGTAAAGCAGGGTTTTATAGTCATGCTCATACAGGGGTAATACAAACCTCATATGCTTCTGCCCAACAAGCAGAACTTCAAGCTCTCATTTGTGCTTTAAGTCATTATGCAAATGAGCCCATCAATATTTATTCTAACAGCTGATATGCAGTTGGAGTTACAAATAATATTGAAACTTCAGTTATTGGGTATACACTATCACAAGAGTTATTCAGTTTGCTTCATATCCTACAAAGGATCGTGCAAATGCAAAAGCACCCATGTTTTATAGGCCACATACGGGCCCACACTCATCTTCCAGGGCCTCTGACATCAGGTAATGATAAGATTGATAAATTAGTTGCTGTTTGTCAACAAATGTCTTTGTATGACTGTGCACAAGCTTCACATTCTTTGCATCATCAAAATGCTTCTAGCTTACGTAAAAAATTTAATATTATAGAGAACAAGCTCGTCAACTTGTACGTCACTGCCCCCCGTGCGTTAGACACACTCCATCTTTACCATCTGGGGTAAATCCCCGTGGATTAAAACCAAACCAATTATGACAAATGGATGTAACTCACATTCCTCAATTTGGTAAAGATTGTTATGTACATTTAATTGTAGATACTTATTCTAGATTTATCTTTGCTACAGCCCATGCAAAAGAAAATACTCAGCATGTTATTTCTCATTGCTTAGCTGCCTTTGCAGTATTAGGATGTCCTTTACAGATTCAAACTGATAATGCACTGGCCTATGTTAGCTCTTCTTTTCAACAATTTTGCCAAGAGTTTTGGATTGACCATAAAACAGGAATTCCTTATAACCCCCAAGGTCAAGCCATTGTGGAACGAGCTAATTTGTCTATTAAGCTACAATTACAAAAACTAAAAGGGGGAGATAGGACTATGACTCCCAAAAATAACCTCAATCATGCTTTGTTTGTTTTAAATTTTCTAAATTGTGACTCAGAAGTTCACACTGCAGCTGAGCGACACATGTCTTCCATAGCAATAGGCCCTTTAGGCCGAGTTTGGTGGAAGGACTTACAGACTGGTCAATGGAAAGGACCAGACCCAGTGATTATGTGGGGCAGAGGTCATGCTTGTATTTTTCCAGAAGGTGCTTTTCATCCTATTTGGGTTCATGAATGCACCATCTGGCACGGAGGACATAGAACCAAGATTGAAAGGACTGAAGATCAACCCATAGAAACCTTCCCTCAAAAAGAAGAAACCTCAAAAGAAGAAGAGTGACTCAGAGAAGCCGAACAAGGAAGTGACCCCATGGAAGAACCTAAAGAAATTGATGCTATGAGCTACACGAATGATTCAACAGCAAAGGAAAGCATCATCCAATGATTTTGCTTGCTGCAGTAATAGCTCTATTGAGCTGTCAGGTAAAAGGGAATCAAGGAGAAACTTATTGGACATACTTTCCAGATCCACCTCTAGTACACCTAGGAGTTTGGACTGGAGAATCCATCCCAGTGTTTACTAATGACTCATTCATGATGGAGGATTTACAGACACTCATATTACTCCCAACCATGTGACTGGATTTAATTATTCTGGCGATAGTGCCCAACTACCTTTGTGTTGGTCCCATGATAAACATGTCGGCTGTCTAAAAGTGTCATTTGAGGAAAAGACAGCAGTTGGAAGACCTACACCAACTAATCGTACTGTTAATGGAGACTCAAAACCTTATATTAGATCAGTTGTTAAAATAGGACTTTCTCATAACAAACCAGTCATCTCAGCAGAACGTCCACAAATACTTCATTGTCCTAACCATTGTACGATAGAAATTGACACCTTTCCTAAGTGAATGGATTGTATAACCTTTCCAGTACAACATATGGTGTCTAGGAATAATGGATATATTTTGGACTGATCTCCTAAAATTGACAAAAGGCAATTGTGCAAGAGTACTACCATGACTCCTAGAGGATTTGTTAGCAACATCTTGACCTTCAGCGAAGGTGGCATTCAGAAAGATGTTTGGTGCTTAATTGTTGCCTCAGAATTCTTACATTTTACTGACAGATCTTTACCAGAATTTGTAGGCAAAAACTGTAAGGAAGGTTCTTGTTATGGCCTACTTGCCTGTGTTCAGTCCCCTTATGTTTTAATTACTGGAAATGAAAAGTTAAATGGAAAATTAATAGATATCTTGTAACATGTAGTAAATGTAATTTAACTAATTGTGTCACCAGATATAAGAGGGAAAGGAATGCTGATACTCCATCAGCCATCTTTTGTCTTATTGCCAGCTAATATTTCAGAGCCATGGTATGCTGATGCTGATTTTCAAATCTTACAACAAATACACACCCAGCTAGTGAGACATAAACATGCTCTTGTGCTCATAATAGTAGGAGTTCTTGCCTTGATTTAATTTATTGCTTCAACAGTCACATCTTCGGTGTCCATATGTCAAAATATTCAACACGCAAATTTTCTTAATAATTTGGCTCAGAATACTTCCAAGGCTCTTCATAATCAAATAAATTTAGTGAAAGAATTGAGACTAAGCTAAATGCCTTAAAGGCTACTGTCATAAATATTGGTAATGAACTTTTGGCTTTGAAGTTCAAGGAAAGACTTAAATGTCACGCTAGCTATAAGTATGTGTGTGTTACTGCTGTCAAATACAATGCTTCCCAATGGGAATGGGAGAAGGTTAAAAACCATTTGTTGAGTATTTGGCAAAATAATAATAAAGCTTGAATCATTTGGAGCTCCATCATCATATTCAAGATATACAAAAAAATGTAAAATTGATTTTTTTTTTTTGGATCCTACTTCCTTAGCTAATCAAATATTAAAAGAGTTAAACAGCTTTAACCCTGGGAACATTCTTAAACACTCTGCATGGTATATTCTTGTGTTGTTCTCTTTGCTACTAATTCTCTCTTGTATTTAATTGTAGGATTGCAAGCCTTCAGAACAAGGATTCGGGGACTCAAAAAAGTGACCCATCACCTGCTTTTTCAACGAAAAAATGGGGAATATGTGGGAGGCCTCCATGCCATGTGACCAGCATTTTCCTTCCCTGATTGGTGTTGTTCACTTCCCATGATCTGGCCAAATCAAGTGGCCCTAGACAGCAGCCCCAATCTTGGAAGTTGTAAAAATGTCTCAAATGTGTCTTCATGCGTAGGCGTGCCTTCCTACAGCCCAGAGGTCAAGTTACCTGACTAATCCTGCCCCTCTTGGCCTTTACTGCATGGAAGTTTCTAAAGAATGAAAGTCCCCTCAATAAAAGACCTCTCTCTCTCTCTCTCTCTCTCTCTCTCTCTCTCTCTCTCTCTCCTCTCATGACACTTCTCGCTCTCCCATTTGGGGACTTGAGCCTGAGGGCAGAGCAGCCATCCCAGGGCTTAAATTAAAGGTAAATTGTGTTTCTGTGTTTTATTTAATACCTTAGGAAATTCCCTCAAGTGACCCTTAGTTTAGCTGCCCGAGCTGGTTGGGGGCAGTAATCGGGCTTTTCCACCATTTTGTGGGTTGCATCTTGGACCAGAGCAATGGAGTCTGAGATCTCTGAAATAATGAGTTTCAAATAAACTTTTCCTTTACTAGGATAGGTCAAGTTCTTGCTGACCACATGTGGCTTCCCTTGGAAGCTTTAGGGACATTTCCCTCTCCAGTAGCCCTACTCTTTGCAGAATATGCGTTAGTTGGCTTTCTGTTCTCTAGAGTACCATTGATCCCCCTGATTGGGAGATCACGTGAACAAGAGTTGTAAAGCCCTTAAGGAAGTCCCATCATTCCCTGGGTTCAAGCTGACCTCAGAGGGCAAGAACCAATATTGGCTATTTTCCTTGGCTCTCTTATTTTCTTTAAGTCTCCAAATTTTGGTTTGATATATAAGAGGCCAGTTTCAGTAGCCTTAATGTAGGAGTACTGAGTTTTAATTTTATGTTTATAATTTTACTGTTATTTACCCATTATATTTATTTGGAGTCCATATTAAACTGGAAGTCAGCTTTATTTTTGTTTAGCATATAGGTGATGGCTAATTATCTCAAATTAACTCAGGTTATAACATTAGAAGTTATACTTCTATAAAGCACTGAGAGACAAAACTTACAAAGTTTACAAGGCAAATACAAAAAGAAATTAACAGGAGTAAAAACACATTTAGGTTTTATGATATCTATAAACCAAGAAACATACTTTTTATAATACCAAACCTTTATTTTTTATGTATTCTATTCCCTATTTATTTTAAGATCACAGTAATAAGTAATCCTCATAACAAAAAAAAAATCTCTTTTAAACTTAATTTCAAATAAACTTGAATGGTTATCCTAACATGGAATAAGGTGAGAGACAGTCTAAACTCAAGTGAGGTAGCCTCTTGTCAAAACTTAGGTAAAGTATTTTATTTCTGAAGCTGAATTGCCTCTTTCTTAAATATTATTTTACATAGTTTTCATATATTATTTCCTGAGTCCATATAAATATCAGTTAACATAATACAACATAACATATGAAACATGAATCAAAAAAGCCAAGAGAGCTTTTAACCCCTTTTGTGTGAAAGTGACAAAATATCTTCATATCCCATATTATCAAACTTTACATAATCCATGCTCTCCTTATTACCTTTCAGGCATTCGAGTTCCCATCCCAGTGTAAAAAGTAACACGAAATTTTATATATAATTTAGTGATGACCTGTTATTTTTATCTAATCACAAATTATTAAATGACATAAATAAATTCACAACTAAATTTGATATTTTTATGTAATTTTAAAAGAGACTACTCTACAGAAAGTGTTAGTTACACTAGCTTGGTAAAGTGTTCTTAACAAAGCAATCTTAAACTCTTATCTGTTTAATCAATTTAAGTTGAAATTTTTTAAATGTTTAAATCATATGAACTAAAAATTATTTGAATCCAGTTATTAAGCCTTATATTTTAAAGACTTGTATCCTTGGAGGATGTGAATACATCTAATATACAAAGAAGCCAGTAACTGTGGGGAGCCACTCTGAATGACCACACCTTCCAGTCCTGAAGCAGGAGGCTCTGACCAATCACTACATTTTGTGGTGACTTGGGTGATGTCTGGCTTGGATAGCAAGGCAGGTCTTCAGGTGTAGGCATCACCTGCAGGGGTTGAACTACACTCAACTATTCCTTTGTAAAACTACCCCTTGCCTTATTTGAATGGCTTTTTCCCAATAAAAGGGATCAACACATGCTCCTCTGTTTCTCTTTTCCTCCCTAAAGTCAGAGGAACCATCACAGGACCAAAGAAAAAGGTATTTCTCTGTCTCTGTGTGCTTATTTCGTGTCAACTCAGTTCACCTGGAGTGACCTTAAGCATTTAGTCATGAGATGTGACAATTGGTGGCCCACATGGAGACTCCAAGGTGAATTTGAGAAATTTAATGGGTTTGAAATTTCTCTCTAGAAGTTAAGCATGCTTAGGACTTCAGAGTATTGTGGACTGAATTGTAGAAAGTAAGTGAATTAGAAGAAAAATCTGTGCTGTTAAACTTTTTTAATATTTGGAAATACTTCGTCTTCAGAAAGTTTATTTTTGCAATTCTAGAAACCCTAAATAAATGTAAATAATTATTAAGATGATTAATGGGATATGTTGTTAAGTTCAGTCTTCTCCCATGGGAAAAGTGCCTTTGTGGACTTTTTTGGATTTTTAAAATATTAGGTAAAGATATGGGGGGTGTTATATGCTAGAAATCTGTGCTTGAAGAGTGTGAAAGAGAAAAGGGAAAGATTTTTTTGTGGTGAAATTTGATACAAGAGATCTTCTACTTCTAGAGAGGCATATTTTGTTTTTTGCTTTTTTTTTAAAGGTGCTCAAACAATTTATATTGAATCTTTTCACCACATTCTTGTCCTGCTGGATCAGAATGCCTGTAACTCAGCCCCTGCAGACAAAAGGCTCTAGCTGCTATTCCCTATGGGGCCTGTAACTAGACCCCACCCCCAGCAGTGCTTTTAACCCTTAAACAACCTGGCCTGGGTGCCAAACACAGACTGCCTGAAGAGCTGATAGTAACACTGGCGTCTGCCATTAAAACTCACTTTAAAGTGCCCAGTGCTGCAAGGGAAAGAACAAAAAACAGGAGAGCACATGCTGCAAGTGCAGGTCCCAAAGACAAGATAAGCCACTGCCCACTGTAGGATCCTGCTGGGTGGAGAAATATCAACAAATCAAATGGAATGCAACCAGCTCCTGGAGCCTTTGCCCTGACAATGGGCATCTGGCTCTTCACCATGGTAATCACCAGGCGCCTAGCCAGCCCAGCAAGCTTCCTGGTCCCACCTCTCTCATTTTTTTGAGCTTCCCATTGGTCCTTCCACTGTCACTCAGACAGGACTTCTGGTCCCGCCTTCCAGCCACTAACTTGTACTCTCTGTTTCACAGAGACCTGCTCCCAGAGCTACACAGAGCCAGCATTTTTAAATGCTAATGAAAGAAATCTTTTTCAGACAAAATCTAATTCCTCAGTTTCTAAGTTGCAGCCCTAAGCCTGACTTGCTCTCAAAGCTAAATAACTTGATTTTTTTATCTCTCAACAGCTTCCTTTAAAATCCTTCCTTTTCCTCTTTATGGCAATATTACTAAATAATGTTCTATTAATGAGAGGTATCAAACATAAGCTTTTCTGTATTTTGCTTTTAATTTTGGAGGATATGGGGATACATTTTGCTTGTCACAGGAACAAAGCTGGCAATGTCTTGAGATAAACAAAAAATCCTTACTCATTCCTGACTATATAATTACAAGAAACAAATATACATGCAAGGACCTTATTACAACATCACAAATATAAAAAGTGCACTTCCAGTCCAAAGTAAAATAAATTGATCCAAATATTTTTTAAATGTGGCTTCATAAGGTTTACATAATTATAAACTATGCCCTTATTCTTAATACATATTTTCCCAGATATTTGGATAATCTATAGTCATTAATTCATAAAATAAGTAACATATATGTCTAATTGTTTAATTAATATGTGATTATATAGTAATTTTCTTCAACAAAACATAACATATATAATCTATATATACATTTATCTGATGCTCTGCCTTTTGTACTTAGAAATATTTAAGATAACTGTACGTTTTACTATAAAAATTTACTTCCAAGAGATAATCAAGTAATCTTTCATACTCAAATTATTGTACAAACATTATGACAAAGAAATATGATTCTGTCCACAGAAATATCCAAAGGTGTTAACTATATTTTCCATTGAGATATTTCTTCTTGTCAAGGTACAATAATTTATTTAGATACTGACACAAATGAATGAGAGCCAGAGAGTCCATCAAAGTGGCTCTGTCCCAGTGCCACCCTCCTCCCAGCCAGGAAACACTCCTTCCCTGGACTCTCACCTTGTTTTTTGGAGCATCCTTTCATGCCTTCCCCTTTCTGGGTCTCAGACAGCTCAAGACATTGTCAGGTCCCTGAGGAGCTAGATCCCCAAATGCTTAGCTCCCCAAAACACTGGGTTTAGAAACACCAGAATTACCTTATAGCATGCTCAGGAAACATGACTACAAAGCATCTCTCATCCTCAAATTATTGTACATTCTTCCCCCCAACAGGACTGATTTTCATCCTCCCCCACCTGTATTCAGACTCAGGGAGTTTCCAGGGAGGAAAGGGTGATGAATAGGGAGGAGGGGATTTGTGGTTTAGGGATGGGCTCCCACAAACCCCAGAACCAGAGCCAAGCTTGTTGCTCTCTGGCACCCACATCTAATGCACTCCAGGGGAGGGCGGGCCAGCTTCCAGGTGAGGGCACTAAATCTATTACACCACGGTGAGCTGACGTGTGGAGAGACCACAGCACCCTTTACCCACCTGGGATGTAACTATAGCTAATGTCCTGATTCGGGAAATGCTCCCTCAAATTTGTGGGTCTCCTGGTGCAGATGACTTTGAGGCAAAAGCTCCTAGGTGTCAACTGTGACAGTAGGACATCTTCCACCATCAAGGAAGGCACCAGCTGGGAAGCCTGCTGGGCTCCAAGAAGGGGCATGGAGAGAGTGGCAGGGAGGATGTCAGCACTTTCCCCTCCTGAGAGAGGACCCTGCTGTGTTCTCCATCCCTCCACTTCTTCTCCCAGATTCTCTTCCACCTGCTCTGCATCTGTCTTTCTGAACCCCAATTGTAAAAAGTTTCTATTTTTGTTTGTTTGTTTTGGACAGTGCATACTGGTAATTGAATTCAGGGGCAATTTACCACTAAGCTACTTCCCCAGGCATTTCTATTTTTATTTTGCAATTCAGTCTAAGTTGATGAGGCTACCCTTGAACTTGGGATCCTCCTGACTCAGCTTCCCCAGTTGCTGGGATTATAGGCACGCACCACCATGCCTGACTTTCTTTGTCTTTCCAGATGTAAAAATGACATTCAAACATGTCCAGTGGATGCTCTTTGGCAGGGGCTTAGAGAGGAGTCTGGTCCTGGGATGTGGGGATGGGCAGTTTATATTACAGCTGTAGGAACCACAGGCTCTGAGCATCATTTCTTATCATTATGAAGATCAGTGAAAGTAGTCCAAATGCTTTTTGTGATAAATTGAGAAAACGGTTCTTTCTTGACTTTCTTGCCAATTGTGTGATAATTTCAGCATATATGAATTTTTCTCTTATTTTTCCTCCTGCCTTGATGATTCCCCAAGGAAGGGCTTTGGGCTTATGTTGGGAGTCGAGGGCCTCAATGCCTGATAGGAGGGCTGTGCACTCACTGATAGAGTTGATTTTTCTGGTGGTCTCCATCTTCCTTCCTGAGCTAGGCAGCCTTAGACTGGGTCATTTATAAACAACAGAAATTTACTTATCTTGATTCTGGAAGCTAAAGAGTCCAAGAGCATGGTGCCAGCATATCCTAAGTCTGGTGAGGGCTGCTGTCTGTTTACACCATGGGGCCTTCTTACTGTGCACACACATGACACAAAGGGAAAACAGGGACAAAGAGACTACTTCATGTCCTTTAATGGAAGCACACAATTTATTCATGAGGAGTCAAGACTGAATCATCTCCTAAGGTTCCCACCTCTTAATAATACTAGCGTATTGATGATAAAGTCTCAGTCATTAACTGGGAGGGACATAAACATTCAAACAATACACACAGTTATCATCCCATACCACTGACTTAATTTTCACTTTAATGGATCCTGTGCTGCCACCATCACCAATGTGGGTCTTAGCATTTTAGTAATGATCATTTTTTCCATTTCCTTATTACCTGGAACTACAGGTTCCATGCTCAGGTTGTGTGCTTTCTAACCTACACCTAGAAGCAGACATATCTCCAAGAATCCTTCAGCTTACTTTCACATGTCTTTCCTCTTTTAAATTTATTCTGTGATTCTAGCTCCTTCCTGACTTAGAGAAAAGTCAGTACAAATTACATGAATTTTTCTGGTCACTTTTACTTAACATTTTTATTTAATTATAATTAATAATATTATTATTAATATTAAATAATTAAATTAAATTAATATTATTTAATATTATTATTTAATAATATTATTAATATCTAATAACAATTAAATATTATTTAATATTCTCACTTGATCAACTTTAAATGTCCAGAAACACCTAATCATGATTAAAAAGTTACATTTCATTCTATCTTCCCAGAAGCCAGAGACAGGACAGGATATGGGCACCTCTCTGTCTCCCCACCTAACTCTAATGCATCTTCTGCGATGCTGGCCTGGCTGCTGCGGGAAGGCTTTTTCCTGGTTTGTAACATTAGGGTGATCGACCACTGACATCACGGCGGTTGCAGACATGTAAGGCTGAGAACCTCACAATGGCATCTGGCTTCAGCAGCGACAGGAATGCCAAGGATCTCTCATGTGAGCTTCCCCGGAGGTCAGAGCAATGATATCTCGATTTCGTGTGGATATTTGTATCTCTCGTCCGCTCTGAAAGCTTTTCCAGCCAAAGTCTGGCTGCCACTGAGCTGGCGGGTGTGGTGCACACGTAGGTGCAAAGGGGAGCCGGTCCGCTGCCGCTGCGGGGCTCCCAAGAGCTGCAGTCTCCAAGTGCAGACGGCGGCCAGGCAACTCCGCTGCTGGGCTGGAGGACAGGCCAGGGTCGGAGGAGGACAGGCACGTCCTGATCCTCACAGGTGTGACCTGGCTCTCAGCCGGGCTAAGGAGACCCAAACCTCTAGGTGGAGGCACCTGAGTGACGCGCTGCAAAGGCAGGTGCGCTGCAATTCACTGGACTCTATTTTCAGGGCGAGGAACCCGGACAGCCTGACACTCAGGAAGACAGCCACAGCGCGGCTTGGCACAGCACTGAGGCCACCAAATCCCAGTCAGAGCGAGAGGACTGCCTCGGTCACGGTTCCCGAGAGTCCAGAGCATCAGGAGGCAGCAACAGATACTGAATAGTGGTGACACCAGCGAGGTGACAGCATCAGAAATTTGGCCAGCCACCCGCTCTGCGCTGGTGCGCTGCGCGAATGAGCTCTGCCTGAAGCGCCTGCGCGCTGCACGTCTGCTTGTCACCGTGTACTCTGAGCAGTCGCCGGCTGCCACCTAGGGGAGAATACAGTGATACCGCTGGAAAACCCCGGAGAGTGATGGACACATTTTGAAGGAGGTTTTTTGTTGTTGTTGTTTTGTTTTTATTTGTGTTGGGGATTCAACAAGTGGCGCTTTATCACTGAGCCACATGCCGGGCCCTTTTTACTTCTATTTTTTTAAATTTTGCTACAAGGCCTCTCTAAATTGCTGAGTGCCGCAGCCCGGCTGGCTGGGCAAAATAACCGGAGGGGTGACGAATAACTTGTGTACGTTGATACAGCAGGAGTAGGAGCCGTTTATTGCAGGACAGGAGCAGTATTTATACATTCCACACAGCTTATCTAATTAGCATAAACTAGATACATCAGTCAACCAATCAGGAATCTCTACACCTAATGGCTCGGTTTTGTTACTTCTCAAACCACTCCCTCTGACATTTTGCCAGGCACCATCCAGACTTGTTTACGAACTTTAACATTCCCCTGGCAAAATGCCAGGTGTTATTTTGACTTGTTTACAGACTCTAACAGCTGAGATGGGTGTCGACCTTGGGATTCTCCAGCCTAAGCCTCCCCGGTTGCTAGGATTACAGGTAGGAGCTACCACGCCAGGCTTGAGAGTATTAAAGTGACAGAGTGCTTCGTTGGGAATACGATAAACGTGCCTTTGATCCCTAAATTAAATGGTTTTATAACCCATACAAGAAGCGTTCGGAAAAGACGACCCACAGAAGGAGAGAGAACGCTTGCTAACAATATTTCAGATAAGAAATTAATACCCAGAACATATCAAGAACTCCCACTACTCAATAACAAACAACGCAATTTACAATTAGGTGAAGGTCAAGAATAGACATTAATCCAATGGAGGAAAAATACAAATAGACAATAATAGACTGCAGCTCTTGGGAGCCCCGCAGCGGCGGCGGATCCGCTCCCATTGCACCTACGTGTCTATTTGTATATTATTGCAGATAGACTTCAACCTTGTAAGGATCAACCTTGTAATATACTAATGTCATTTAATGGTACTGTAAAGATGGTTAAAATGCTAATTTTTAAAATATGCACATTTTCCTACAATAGGAAAAAAAATCACAAAAACCTGGTGGACAAAAAGAAAATAATAATCAGAGTGTGAGGTGGCCATCTATGCTCCTGTGGATACTATTGATCCTGGTAGTCTGTTTAAAACTTGCTGATTCGAGCTCATGGGAAGGTCAGTAAAAAATGGTTCACAGCAGATCTCAACCCCTTCTCCATGGGAAGTTGACATAAAGTTTTCTTTATTAAAAACTTATTGCATTATGTTTATTGAACAGAAGCATTCCTTGATCTGTTTAATCAGCTCACCTCCCCCCATTTAGATTGTTTCCAATCTTTTGCTAGTGTAAGCAATGTTATAATAAATATCAGTGTTGTGCTTTGGATATGAAGTGTCCCTCCAAAGACTCCTGTGTTGAAGTCTTCACTCCCAATGCAGCAAGGTTCAGAGGTGGGGCCTCTAGGAAATGGTTGCATCTTGAGTGCTCTGACATCATCTGAACTAATCCATTGATAGGTGAGTAGATACCGGGAGGTGGAGCCTAGGTCAGGAATTATGTCACTGAGGGCTGCCCTGGAAGGGCATATATTGTGCCCAGGCCCTCCCTGCTGCTCCCTGGCTACCCTGAGATAAGTAGCTTTCCTCTGCCATGCTCTTCCACCATGATGTTCTGCCTGCCCTCAGGCTCAGAGCAGAGGGACCAGCTCACCATAGACTGTCTGAAACCGTGAGTCCAAATAAATTTCTTTTAACTGGTTTAGTTCAGATATTTTGACCACAGTAATGAAAAACTGACTAATACCATCGGCATGCAGAAGAGTGACTGTGTCTCTACGATTAAAAATATATTTAGGAAACCCATCTCTGAATCAAATTTTGATAGATATGGGGAAAATTGTCCAAGGAGAAGCTCTATTAAAGTACATAATTTCGGGCTGGGGTTGTGGCTCAGTGGTAGAGTGCTTGCTTAGCATGGGTGAGTCACTGGGTTTGATTCTCAGCACCACATAGAAATAAATAAATAAATATATTTTTTAAAAATAAAATACATAATTTCTAGCAAATCTAGAATGCTTCTCCAAATTATCTCCTTTTTCCGTCTTCTTAAACAATAGAACTTTTAAAAATTAAAATGTAATAATGTGGGCCTATAACATAATAATCCTGAAACTGCAATTGTTTGGAAGCCATTTTGGACTCATTCAGCTTCCCTCCCACAACCATGCCACACGGGGCGCCCCCCCCTCCATGGCCCCTCTGGACTTGGCCAGTGATTAGAACCTTGGGCCCAGGACCAGCCCCACTGCACTATACCTGAGTGGGGAGCACCACAGCCAGTGCCCTGCTACAGTCCTCCAGCCCCTGTGTGGCCTCAAAACCCAGGCCAGAGTCTGCACCACCCAGAGTGTCCTTGAGCCCTGGTGCCAGGCCAAAGTCCACTTTTCCCCCCTGGATGTGAATGCCAATATGAATCCAAGAACTCCAATCTGCTCTCACCTGGCAGTTGTGAGTAGAAAATAGACACACAAGAGAAAAACTCAGCAGAGTACAAATTGGTTCTTTGGGAAAAGTGATACAATGTAAAGTGGAGTTGAAGGTGTAGTGGGCGATAGAACTGTGGGAAGGAGAAAATTAACTCTGAATTAACTCTGAATCCATGGCTCAAGGGCCAGCAGACACAAGATGAGCATAATTTTTCAGATAATGCAAACCTTTTGGGAGTTAGCACAGTTCTATTTCCAGGGACACAACGAAGAAAATCCCTACTTCTGTCAAATGACTCTGATCTTACAGTTTGATTTCACTAAAATGTACAGTAACAGCAACCCTCAAATGGGAGCACTGAGGCATGTTAGCCATCTCAATATCATGCCCCTCTCTCTCCCCAACTTCTCCACTCTATAATGTTCAAGCTCTTACAAATTATTCCTTATCCATCTTTCCCAGAAGACAAAATATCATATTTATAGAATTCCACCTACTCTGCTTGGACCTGTGCTGGTTGACATCCTGCTTTTCCATTCCTAGATATAATTTGCAGAGAAATAATTCATAACATCACTGTGTAGTGGAAGCTCTCAGGTATCCATTACGGTGTAACAAACCATCCCAAAATGCAGAGGGTGGAGACAGCAGCAATAACTCTACTCTCCCCTCTCACAATTCTTACCTCAGCTGAGCCAACTGGTTCTCACTTGGGTCACTGCAGAGAAGTGGTGGCTGAGGTTAGTACCCCTGAAGGTCATTCAGTCACTCCTGTATCTTGTGCTTTGGCAGGGTTATGGTGCAGATTAGTCCAGCAAACAACCATCGAATACACATAGGAACCAATAGCTGGTATTGCCCTTAAGATTCCAACACCCGCTGACGTGCTCAGTAACAAGAGATGCCTCCCAGGGAAAGCAACGCCCATTTCTTACACTTTTTTTTTTTTTTTTTTTTTTTTTGACGTCTGAGCTGCACAGATCCTCTGGGCCTCTGTGTCCAGTCACACCAGTCACAGTCCTTTCAATACAAATCGAGGGTCTTTTTAATGATACAGAATGCTGCCTGATAACACCCCAACCTTTATTTTATTTTACTTTATTTTATTTTAACCCTAAGATGGGTCTAAAAGAACAGTCTTGGGATAAGAGAACCTGAAGCCAACTGACCACGGAGAGATGCTGAACTCTGTTGTGAACTTTTTCCCCTCAACACCTCCTTGAACTTGGATTAACAAGTTTTGTAAGAAACCACCAGATCTTACTTTCCACGGGCATTGGTGGACTCTTCGCACGCTAAATCTGGGGCTTTTGTCCGTTATTGTAAGTATTACAGAATCATGTAAGCGTGAGGTCAAGGGCGAGTTTAAAATGAATCAAACACGGCTGTATGTCACATTCACATTCTCTCTCAAAAGGAGAGCAGCTCTCTCCGCCTGTTTTCAAGGTAACACCCCAGCAGTGGCAGGAAGAGACGCTCTGGGAAAGGGCTCAGGACCTGAGTGCGCAGGCACCTCTATGTAGATCCAGGGGACTTGCGGGCTCCCTGGAGTTTGGCTGCCAAGATTCTAAAGCTGTTACATAAAGAAATTGCAAGTGCAGCCCTGGAGATGTGTGGGGAGTGGCAAGTAGCCAACCTTCCCCTTGTATGTCGGCCCGCGGTCGAAACTGGAGTTCATCTTCTCGAAACGAGCTCAGTGGTTTTGCAGCCCGTGCACGTCACTAAAGTGCATCCTACTGTGGACTAGAGACAGCGGGCATCCCCTTGGCTTGACAGAATCAGACCGCTCACATGTGGTTTGGAAGCCTTCAAGTCCACCTCGCTTGGAAACTCCAGTATCTGGGGAAACACAACTGCTGCGCATCTGCTCCACCTGCACCTACGTGTGCAGAACTACAGCCAGCTCAGCGGCAGCCTGGCTTTGGCTCAGGGACCTGCCAGAGAAGAGGAGGGCTGTGAACAGCCATTGCTATCTTCTCCAGGGAAATTCAGATGAGAGATCTCGACATTCCTGTCTCTGCTGAAGCCAGATGCCACCGTGAGGTTCTCAGCCTTAAATGTCTGCAATATCCACAGCGGAGGATCACCCTAATGTTACAGCCACATCAATGTTTATGGCAGCACAATTCACAACAGCTAAACTGTGGAGCCAACTTAGATGTCCTTTAGTGGATAAATGGATAAAAAAAAAATATGGCATATTTACACAATGGAATTGGAAATCAGGTACCTGCTCAAATAAATGCAATAAATGAGAATAAAATCATGACATTTGCAGGTAAATGGATGGCATTGGAGAAGATAATGCTACGTGAAGTTAGCCAATCCCAAAAAAACAAATGCCAAATGTTTTCTCTGATATAATGAGGCTGGTTCATAGTGAGGTAAGGAGGGGGAGCATGGGAGGAATAGATATATTCTATATTATATTATTCAAGTGACTCAGTCCTCAAAGTCCTATTTCATGCAAAGTTCTTGGTTTTACATATGTTGAGGATGTGAGGGCCATAAGATAGAAGGGTAGAAGAGAAAGAAGAAAAAAATTCTCTTAGATATCTGTTTCTTTCCTGCTTCTCTTCTCATCCAGTAGGTGGAGTTGTCTGTTTTAAGCTGGTGACTCTGCCCTCAGGATGGTGTAGGTAACCAGGTGAGAAGACTGGACCTGCCGTGGAGTGTCTGGAAGCCGGGAGTGCTGCCCACCACTCCCAGCAGGTAAACAGCACCTCACGGGTCTTTTTTTGTGACCACTCCTCTGACTTGAGCCCCCAGTATTGTCTCCCTCTCTTGACTGGAGATTTCCCAGATCCTGGTGTCTCTGTTATGCTCTAGACTTTAGTCCCCTCCGCTCTCTTACTGTGGGACCTCTCACCCCCAGGCTCACACCAGGTGGGCGATGCCCTGGTCGCACTGCACTCCTGTCCAACTGAGAGATGTTTTTGTGTTGGGTGGTCACTGTGCCGAGTTATCGCCGCTGGGGAGAGGGGGGAATTGGAAATCAGGTACCTGCTCAAATGGCGATCCCATCTGCTAGCCAGGCCCACCAAAAAATGGCCAGGAAGGTTTTCCAAGATGGAGTCAGTCTGCTTCAAGCACTGGGGAGTCTGGTGAAGTGGGGGGAACTGGGCGATGGCCTTGTGCTGTGGGTAGGTAGTAGCCGAGTGACCTGCGTGCGAGCGGTGCACCCTCTGGAGTTGTGCAGAGGTGCTGATAGTGGTTCTGCTAAGCCGCTTGTGAGCCCTGTGTGAGCTAGAACTGCGGGCTTTGGGTCCAGAGTCCAGAGACTTACCAGAGCCCAGAGGCTCTGATTTCTGCAAAAAGCCACTGTATAGAGTCCTCTCACACTCTCTGAGATGTTGTATTCTGTCTAGGCGAGACCTTGTGGAGAGGCAGCCTGCTGCTTTCTTGGTTCCATGCCACAGAGCAGCCAGAAACAGGACCTCCTCTATTGCGCCATCTTGGATCCCCAGAGTGAATAATTTATCAGCATAAATTTATTTCTCACAATCCTGGATGCTGGGAAGTCCAGGATCAACGCGCTGGCAGATATGGTATCTGGTGAAAGCTTACTTTCTGTTTCCAATCTAGATAAATTCTAGGTAGAGCAGAGGGGTGGGAGGGAAAGGGAGCGGCAGAGGATTAACAAGGATGGCGAAATGTGATAGACATCATTATCCAAAGTACATGAAAACATACTTTATATACAATCAGATATGAAAAATTGTGCTGTATATGTGTAATAAGAACTGTAATGCATTCCGCTGTCATTTGTTTTTTAAAAAATAAAGCAAGAAAGAGAATATATGTTAACTAAAAATAACCAGAAAAAAATGATTTTAATCCAAGTCAAGGAGGGACTAGAATCACAGAATCAACTCATATGGAAAAATATGTAAAAGCAATCTCCAGGGTCTTTGGAGAAATGTGAGATTCTAGGAGTGGGGCAGGAAGCAGACTACCTGAGCCAGGACCATCTGTGTCAGGAATAAGGCAATGGGAAAAAAGAAAACCATCCATATAAAACTTGTAAAACCCACACTGATGACCGTGTGTCGGGGGCTCAGGAGCCAACTGGAAAAGCTCTCAGGGGCCAACACTGAAACCATTAAGGCAAAAACAAGTTAAGTGTATTGGCTGACAACCCTGGTATGGTTTGAATGTTTGTGTCCCTCCCAAAAAGATGCTGAAACTTAACCCCCAATGGAACAGTATTAAGAGGTGGGAACCTCAGGAAGAGATTAGGTTGTCACTCTTCTACCCTCCTGGTAGAAATTGCTGCCCACATAAAGGGACTGAGGAATTCTGTGGTCACTTTCCCCCCTTTACTCTGCAATAGTTTTGTTCTCCAATGTCCCCCAAAGTCCCATGAGTTAACAGCGTGGTCCAAGTATGTGGCTCTCCTGGGAGGTGGTTGAACCTTTAAGAGGTGGGGCCTACTTGTGGGAATTCAAGTCAGTGGGGCATGTCCCTGTAGGTGACATTGGGACCCTGCCCCTTCCTCCCTTTACTTCCTGGCTGCCACCAAGTGAGCGGCCTCCTTTGCCATCCACTCCTGCCCTCTGGGCTGCCTCATCACAGGCCCCAAAGCAGCAGAGCCCACTGACCATGGACTGAATCCTACAGAACTGTGGGTCGAGGAAGCTTATTCTCTCACGAGGTTGATTTACCCCAGGTATTTGTGACAGTTATGAAAAACTGACTAACATGCGCCAGACAAGGGCATCACAACCAGGCACCATCTGAGCCAGGTCTGGTGGCACACACCTGTAGCCCCAGCTACTCAGGAGGGTGAGGCAGGAGGATCACTTGAGGCCAGGAGCTCAAGACTAGCCTGGAAACCATAGAAAAATCCCCATTAAAAAAGGTACCACCTCTGAAGTCCAGAGCAGCTCTCACCAGACATGGAATCTTGCTGGTACCTGGATCTTGGACTGGCCACCTCCAGAACCAGGAGAAGTAAATTTCTGTTGTTGATAAATTGCCCAGTCTAAGATATTGTGTTATAGCAGGACAGACTAAGACAAACCCAAAGTTTGAAATAAGTATGATTGAATCCAGACTGATCTGTATGTATAAATAAATAAACAAATAAATAAAAAATAAGTAGGAAATGACACGTCCACAGTGCAGAAGACTTCTAAACAGTTTATGTAGACACAGCAGCCTCAAGGATGGGAAGAGTGACTCCACTCCTGATGTCTAGGCTGCAAATAATGGCGTGGTTCCAAGACCACAGCATGGAAAGGAGAAAGAAAGGGTAACTTTACACAAGAGAAAGCTGAAGAATACCCCATCCTCGAGATGATCGGTGTCGTGGTCACGGGTGTTGAGCACGTTGGAAGTACACAGCCTGTGAGGAGATGAACGTGGCAAGTTACCTCTCTGGCCTTTCTCCCAAAACCAACAGCTCAAGTGTAATCATGAGAAAAACATCACACAAGATTCAATATCAGGACCTTCTATAAAATACTTTACCAGTTCTTCTCAAAGTCATCAAAAACAAGAAATTCTGAGAAACTGTGACAGTCCAGCGAAGGCTGAAGAGACGTGACAACTCAATACAGCTTGGTACCCTGAACAGAGTAGGGCGTTAGGTGGAAATGAAGAGCTCTGAATAGGCCCTGGACTTCAGTTAGTAACACTGTATCAATATTGCCTCCTCAATCATAATGTCAGTAGTTGATACTAGGGGAAACCAGATTGATTCAATAAGTATGAAAACTGTGTAGTTTCCTATTTTTCTTTAAATCTAAAACTATTCTACAATCATGAATTGAGGATTTTTTAAGTATTGAAAATGCCATGTATGCAGTGGATTTAAGATAGCTACAAATTCTGTCTATTTTTCCCAATGAAAGATGGAATCTAGTCATGGCCTCTTAAATATGAGATTGCCTGTTAGAATGGAGTGAAAGTGACATGATTTTCATGTCAATGATGGTACTTACACAATCAAGCACAGACCATAAGCCTTATGGTTACAGCCCAAGGGTCTTGGAAAACTCACTCATGGAGCTTGGCTGCCAGCCTGTGAGGAAGCCCAAGTAGCCCTAAGGAGAGGCCCATGTGGGAGGAACTAGGGCCTCAGCCAAATGCCTGCACTGAGCTCCCAAATGACACCCACCAGCAGCCTCCCAGGAACCCAAATGACCCATTCTGGAAGCAAATCCTCCAAGCCCAGTCAGCCCACCCATTACCATTGTGTGAAGGACACTGAGCCCTCCCCACTGAGTTGCAAAAATGCATATGTGAGAGGAAAATAAATGATGCTTGACTTTTCAAACCACTAGTAAAAGAAGAAAGGTGCTTTGTAATTATGTTCTGTAATTCAAGATTTTTCATCAAAATTATTCCATTTAAATATTAACAGTAATTTCATTTCTCATTAGGGAAAAAAAAAAGGGCTTTCACTCATTCTGACCAAAATCTTTGAATCTGTAAAGATCCCACAGTCTAGAAGAGAAGTTGAGATCATGACTGTTTCAGGGCCAAGTCTCTGGAATTTCCCCAGCATGAGTTTTTCAGGAGAGGGCCAGGCAGCTTGGCCTGGGGGAAGGAATGTGGTTCCTCTGGTGCAGGTAGAAACTGGACCAGGTCAGTCTCTGGAGGTTTATCTGGGTTTCATATGGTGTGGAGTACTTTGCCTCTCTGTGTGTCAACCCCACACCAATCGCACACTGAAATGATAAACTGGCTTTGCTCTTATACTTGGTCCAACAATGAGCCAGTTATCTTCTGGGTAGAGTCATCCTACCTGTGCCCCAGAATTCCCATGAACTCTCTCCTTATGACTCAGAAAGTAACACTGTGCCAACCTATGCCACACTAAAGCCCAGGGAGCCAGACAATAGTACTGAGAAGAGGTGTTTGTAATTGTAACTTCAGGCTTGAGGAGGCATTTACAGCACCTGATTGTATCTTTAGTGAGTTTCCAGGTTGCTCTTGTGCTGATTTTGTTTGTTTGTGTTTTGGGATACTGAACATGCTTTATTCAGAGGCAGCAACCTCTCTTGTGCTATTGTTCCAAGTATCATTTAAAATATTTTCCGTGTTTGTGTGCGTGAGTTGTGTGTGTCTGTGTGTGTGTTTTTTACTGGGATTAGACCCAGGGTGCTCTACTGCTGAGCTACATCCCCAGTCCTTTTTATTTTTATTCTGAGACAGGGCCTCTCTAAGTTGCCAAGGACAGCCTCAAACTTGAGATCTACTGCCTAGATCTAATCCCTAGCTGGGATTATAGGAGTGTGCCACCACACTTAGGTCATTTAAAATATTTTCTGACTTACTATTTTGAAATTATTTCAGACTTACAAACTAGTCGGGAAGACAGGACAGAGTGTCTGTCTTTCACGCAACTTCCTCTGTTGCAATCATCTTATGTAATCCCACTCAGTTCTCAAAACAGGAAGCTGACATTGACATGATACTATTAACTCACCTACAGGCTTGACTTCAATTTTGTCACTTGTCCCCTAATGTCAATTTCTTGCTCCAGGAACCTGCATTACTTTTCATTATCATAACTTTTGTATCCTTCCAACTGGAAGAGTGTTCTGAGTTTTCACAGTCTCTATTTATCTCTTTGGTATCCATTAATTACAGGACTCAACTAATCACCAAAACTGTTTACATCTCATCTATGATCATGTTCACATATCTATGTCCCACACTCCAAGCTAGCATTTCCCCTCCTCTAAATCAACCCAGGGCCAGGCAGCAGAAAACTAGCAACTTATGCCCCAGAGCCTGGGATCGCTGCTCAGCCAGTTAAGCTCCATGTCCCTCCTGGCTCTGCCTTTCCCACAGGAACAGTAACAGCTCTGGCCCACTTCCCCCTCACTCCTGCTTCTGCCTCCTCAGCAGCCTGGTGCTTCCCCCTGTGCCCTGCTAGATGTGCTGGGCCTCTCACTTCTAGCGAGCTGAGAAACAATAGACACCTTTCAATTGTATCAGCCTCTCTAAGCGGACGCTCCACAGATGAAAATCCTGTGGGAATAGATGAGACAGGTAGCTCTTCCTCAAGCCTTTCCTCTCCGGTAGACTTTGGGGAATCTTGCCTATAGTATGGAGCCTGGTCCTGGTGCAGAACTTTGGCAGACGCCACATGGACTCCTGTGGATCACCACTGCACACTTCTCTTCATGCCCCACACCTGAGAATTTTGAATTCCATCTGTGTCCAGAGTAACCAGAGCTCTGCAGACTGTACTGCTCAACTTCCATCCCTGCAACTTGCACTTCAACTGGGAAAGTGTCCCAAGGCATAGAGTTTGGTTATCCAGGAGTTCGCTTTGTGAGTTTCTCTCCTTTCGGAGATTGAGAACCTATGCTGCCTTTGCCCACTACCTGGGAGCAGTGGCCTCATATTTCATCTGTCTCCTCAGCTGCTAATAGCAGGAGACCTTGCGTGGTTCCTGTCACTGCCCTCAGGGCTGTGCATGGGATATTTGGGACTTCATTTATGAAGGATAATTTAGCAGGGTTTAGAAGTCCACATTGGTGGCATTTTTTCACCACCTTAAAAATGTGATACAACCACATCTGTGGTTAACAAGATTCTCAAAAAGTTCTGCTCATGTCCTTGGTCAGTAGGAGCTTCTGGAATCCTGATTTCATACCACTTTCTGTCATGCCAGTCACCACCATCTTTCTCTTTTACTTCACATCTCCTGTTCTATGAAGGTCATTCATGCATTCGTGTGTTCATTTCCTTATTTGATGTGAAATTTTCCCAGTTTGGGGATTGGACAGAAGCTGCCCAACTAGTGATGTATGAGGAGAACGGAAAGGCAGCAAGGGGGCAGCCCTTTGGGGCGTGTGCTGCTCACTGTCAGGTCAGTGGCAGTGACTTAGGAACAAAGCACCAAGCAGCCCACGCACAAGAAAGAAACATCAACCAGGCACCAAGGGAACCGCCTGTCAATCAGCAGGGTCTCCTGACCAATCCTGGATCTCAGCCAGCTTCCCTGACCAACTCCATTGGGACAAGGGACTCTAAAAATTCCTTTTCCTGTCCCAAGCCCTTCCCTTCCTGCCTTGAGCCCCATAAAATTCCAGTCCTGTCCAGCCCCCCTGCGGTTTCTCCTCAGACCCTCCTCCTGTCCACTCTGTCTGTCTGATGGAGTTCTGCCCCAGAGTGACGTTCAGTGGCCTTTTAAATCTGCCTCCTTCTACTGTAATTCATTTCTCTCCTTGTTTAGAAGATGGGAGGGGAGGGGAGGGGGGATAGTAGAGGATAGGAAAGGTAGCAGAATACAACAGTTACTAATAGGGCATTATGTAAAAATGTGGATGTGTAACCGATGTGATTCTGCAATCTGTATTGGGGGTAAAAATGGGAGTTCATAACCCACTTGAATCTAATGTATGAAAGATGATATGTCAAGAGCTTTGTAATGTTTTGAACAACCAATTAAAAAAAAAATCTGCCTCCTTTGGTCACCGCCACTGCCTGACCTTACATCTGGTGACAAAACCCAGGAGGGATTTTAGTGCTTCTCTCTCAAGGGATTTAAGTCCATTTCTTCCCCCTCCAAATGAACTGCGGAATTCCTAAGCTGCTCCTTCCTTCCCTCTCCCTTCATCTGGGCCGACAGGAGGGGGGTAAGTTCCCCTGTTTCCCCCACCTTCCAGCCCCTTTCTGTCCATGGGTTCTATCCATAAGACACATTCATGCCATAGACTCCCACCCATTCCATTCAAGGCCCCAGGAACTGTGGAGACGTCCCAGTTCTTGTGTGAGCCAATATCTGTTTGGGCCCCTGGAGGCCCTAGGGATGCCTCAACCCCCACCCAGCCCTTGTTCGTTCCTCAGGGGAGTGCCAGCAGAATTTGGGATGTCTCTTTCTGCTTCCACCGCCCCCAAGAGTGCCAGAAGGTCATAGTAAACACAGAGTCCTCTCCTTAGACCCCAAAAGTCCTTTGGGTATCTATAGATAAATTTTGCCAAGTTAGGGCTCACTCAAGACCTACGCTGTAACCGCCTGCTCTTCTATTCCACTGTGGCCTGGCCCCAGTGGGACCTAGACCATGGGTCATAATGGCCCCTGGAAGAACTTTTGATTTTAAACCCTCACTGAATTGCACAGATTCTGTCGCTGGACAGGGAAGTGGGCAAAACGTTCTGGCTTTTTGAGATCTGCTCTCGTCCTTCCCTCTCCTCTCCGTTCTGTTCTCTGCTCAAGTCCTCCTTGCTAGGGAACCACTTTCCCATTGTTCTACTTTTTCTTCCTCATTCTCAGATCCACCCGAGCTTCTCTCAGCCTCACCTTCCTGTCCTCCCCCCTCTACTCTGGCCAATCCCCTCCCACTCCTCTCCCCCCCCCTCTCCTGCAGCCATGACTCCTCTGCCCACCTCTTCTACTGACAAACCCTTCCCCTCCCCCCACTCACTCCACTCTTCTCCTGTCAATTCCCACACCCGGTCCCACCAGACCCTCTTACCAGATAACCCAAAGCTCCTTTGTCCTCGCAGGGAAGTGGCTGGTGCTGAAGGGATCGTCCCAGTACACATCCCATTGTCACGTCAAGATCTTTCCCAGACTGAAAAGCACCTTGGGCCTTCTCTGCTGACTCTTCTACTTATATTAAGGAATTCTGATACCTCTCCCGGACTTACACTCTTACCTGGCATGACGTCTATGTCCTTCTGTCCTCCACCCTTACCCCTGATGAGTGAGCCCACATCCAGCAGCCTGCATAAGATCATCCTGATCAAATTCGCTTAACAGATATGACTCTCCCCACAGGTGAAGCAGCCATTCCCCTAACCGAACCCAACTGGGACTATCAAGATGGCCAACTAGGTCGCCGACCTTATAGCAGCAATGCAGGCAGTGGTTAACCTTGATAAGCTGAGAGAAATCACAGAGGATCCAGATGAGAGCCTTATTTCTCAACCGCCTTATGGAGGCCCTCACCAAATATACTAAACTGGATCCTGAGACTCCCTCTGGGGCTACAGTGTGAGCAACCCATTTCATTATTACTCAATCGGCCCATGATATTAGAAAAAAGCTCAAACGAGCTGAAGAGGGCCTTCAGTCCCCTATCTGAGATCTGTGAAGATGGCCTTTAAAGTTTATCATGTCCGGAAGGAGTCAGCTGAACTAGCCAAGTAGGCTCCATTGCAGAAAAAGGTAACACTCCAAACCCAGGCCTTGGCAGCGGCCCTGAGGCCTATGGCTCAAGCAAGAGCTCCACAGGGGACCCAGCATTCCTCTCCACCAGGGGGGCTTGCTTCAAATGTGGATGCAAAGGTCACTGGGCTCGCTAATGCCTAAACCCAAGGCCTCCTTCCAGGCCATGCCCCACTTGTTAGTAGACAAGACATTGGAAGAGTGACTGCCCCATGGCTGGCCCTTCCTCAGTGCCTCCACGTGGGGGTATGACCAGCCAGGAAGTGCCTTCTCTTGAACTATTGGGGCTCACAGAAGACTGAAGAAGCCCAACTCGAAGACCCCCATCACCCTCACCAAGCCCAAGTTAATGCTCCAGGTAGCGGGTATCCATAACTTTCCTGTGCCTTTTCACCCACTCTGGGCCTCTGTTTCCATCCCAGGTCTCGGTTATGGAGATTGACAGCAAACCCTCCTCCCCAAACCAAACTGCTAAGCTGGCCTGTGCCCTGGAGGGACACCCTTTCACACACTCTTTTCTGGTCGTTCCATCCTGTCCAGTTCCTCTCCTAGGCAGAGATGTTCTCCAATTACTAGGAGCCACCCTCCAACTACACCCCAAGAATACTACCACCCATCTCCTTCTGCCTCTAATCCTTACCCTCTCTAAAAACCTGACAGTACCTACTGTGCCATTGACCCCTGACCTAGTAGATCCCCAGAACTGGGACATCTCCAAGCTGGTCATAGCTTCCCACCACAAGCCAGTCTATATCCAGCTGAAACCCCAATTTCACATCGCCAAAACCCACAGGGAGGGACTTAAACCCCTCATAGACTGGTTACTTGCCCAGGGACTCCTCATCCCTACTGACTCCCCCTGCAACACCCCCATATTGCCGTGTGCAAACCCTCAGGAGCCTTAGTCCAGGATCTCCGCCTAATTAATGAGGCGGTTATTCCCATCCACCTGCTGGTTCCCAACCTCACACTCTTCTTTCTCATATCCCCCCTTCGACCACTCACTTTACTATCCCGGATCTTAAAGCTGCCTTCTTTACAGTGCCCCTCCATCCTGACCCTTGTTACCCCTTTGCCTTCACATGGGAAGACCCTACATCCTTCAGGTCTCAGCAGCTGACACGGACAGTCCTACCCCAAGGCTTCAGGGACAGTTCCCCCCTCTTTGGGCAGGCCTTGGCATAGGACCTAACTGCTTGGACTTGGGGACAGCACTCTCTTACAGTTGGATAGAAGCCTTCCCTACCTCCAGGGAAACTGCTGACACTGTCACCTCCATCCTCATCGAGCAGATCATTCCCAGGTTCAGATTTCCTGCCTCCATCCAGTCAGACAACGGTCCGGCCTTCACTTCTCAGGTTGTTCGACTAGTCTACAAAGGCCTCAACATCACCTGGAGGCTCCACATTCCCTACTGTCCCCAATCCTTGGGTCAGGTTGAGAGGGCTAATGGCACTCTCAAGGATCATCCCTCTAATCTTACTATTGAACTCAGGCTGTCCTGGCCCAATCTCCTGCCATTGGCCCTCACCCGAATTCAGGCAGCCTCTAGAGCCCCCTCAGGCCTTAGCCCCTTTTAGCTACTCCATGGGTGCCCTTCCTTAATCAACCAAAGCTTTCCAGTCACTCCTCCTCCCCTTGTGTCCTACCTGCCCTATCTCACACTTCTACACAAACTCCTAAGAGAACACGCAGACCAGTGTCTTCCTGTGCCATCTGTTACCTCTGTCCCAGTACCACCAGGATCTGAATTGGACCCTCTTCAACCGGGTGACGCAGTCTTACTTCAACAGCTGCATCCTCAATCATTGGAACCTCACTGGATGGGACCCCCTACAGTCATACTACCCCAACAGCAGCCAAGTTCTTGGGCCACTCCCCCTGGTACCATGTCTCCTGCCTTAAGAAAGCACTTGTTCCAAATGTCCAGTCCTGGACTTTCACCACACTGAGGCCCACCAAACTTAAGATTTCTCACCAACCCTCTCCTTCTTTTACTAATCATTAATCTCTCTGAAGCTTCTATCCCAACCCACAGATGGCACTTCTACACCCAAGCGACATGGCAGCAGGATGGCACCACCCGCTCTCAGTTTATGGGTCAAGGCGATTGCACTTCCACTGGCTGCAATTGGGCAGTCACCCTTAACCTCTGATGTTGACCTCTTTTCCCTAGGAAGGGACTGGAAATTTTGACCTTATGTAAGGTATTTACATCAGAAGTTCCCTAGGACCTGCACATCACACAGCAGTGGGTAAGATCTCCAGAGATAAAGTCTCTGATGAACATGATCATCATGTTTGTAGTGTTGGTGTGAGTGTATTGTAGCAGAATAGGAACCCTGGATTCACCATAGATCAGGCTTCTTCTCATGTGAAGTAGTCAATTTGTTTATTGTTTTGGTTTCAGCAGTTTATCACCCACATGTGGCTTAGTCTGTTCTACAAGATTTGTATTAGAATTCCCACTTGTATCTCTGTGACTGACCAAACACACTAATGTGTACACGTTGATGTACAAAGATATTCACTGCAGCATTTTTAAGGCAAAACAGAAACAGTGGGTTCAAGTTAGATGACTTCCAAAAGATCCAACAAAATAAATTACGATTTATTCATAAAATTCAAATCCGGCAAACCCTAAGAAATATCTCCAGTCCTCTAGTGTTTCAAGGGAATATAATATTCTATTTACATAAAGGGAACTGGGTAACTGTACATAGACATATTTATATGCAAACAACTCTTCAGAACACAGAGGAAAAGGCAAACACTGCACTGCCCATGAAACTTCCTCTGAGGAGAGGGGGACGTGTGATAGGGATGACCAGCCCTGGCTGTGTCAGCAGATGAATATTGTTCAATATAATGTATTCCTACGTTATCTGTGTTAGTGATTTAAGTGATATTGGAAGATTAAAAAACAGAGAAAGATGGAATGACAAAGGAGAATCACAGAGAGTGGGAATAGATAGAAAAAAATGATTTCATCAACAGAAGGACCAGATGGGAGGGGCAGGGGAATCTGCTCAGAACGGGCAGTGCCTGCTCCTGGGGTGGGCCTGGAACTAAGCCATGCAGCCCCCACCTCTTATCTGGGGACAGTCAATAATGTGCCTGGGTTCCCCAGTCCAGGGAGGGATTTATCTGACCTCCTGCTCTGAGTAGTGCTGACTGGACAGCTCTCCCCTGTGCTCCCTGCAGCCCCAGGGCCTGGACTCAGCACCCCTCCTGCAGCCAGAACCCAAGCACAGAGGAGAAACGTGCTCTCTAATCACCAGTCATGGCTGAAGTGGTCTCTAGCATGACGTTGTTTTCTTGGTGGGAACTGTGTAAAACACAAGAGACGCAGGTCCCCAGGTCTGTCGCCTGAGGGGCAGCCATGCCTGGTCCTTGTGTTGATGAAATCATTTTTTTCTCTATCTCCTCCTCCTTGGACAAAAACAAATGCCTCAGACCTCATCCAGACAAAACTCTATGGTTTGTCTTCAGTTGTTCCCAAAAATCTATCACAGAAAAGACCAGGGGCATGACTGCCTAGCCCAGGGAGGAGGATGGAGACCACCAGAAAAATCAACTCTATCGGTGAGTGCACAGCCCTCCTATCAGGCATTGAGGCCCTGGACTCCAACATAAACTCCAAGCCCTTCCTTGGGAAATCATCAAGGCAGGAGGACAAATAAGAGTTCTATATGCTCATAAGTGACAAGAAAAAAAACATCAAGAAAGGACCATTCTTTTCAAATTATCACACAATCAACAAAAATGGAGTATTTCACATTGCTCTTCATACTGGTAAGAAATGATGCTCAGAGCCTGTGGTTCCTACAGCTGTAACATAAACTGCCCATCCCCACATCCCAGGACCAGACTCCTCTCTAAGCCCCTGCCAAAGAGCATCCACTGGACATCTTTGAATGAGTCTTTTTTATATCTGAAAAGATAAAGAGAGCCCAGTGTTGTGGCACAGCAACTGGGAAGGCTGAGGCAGGAGTATCTCAAGTTCAAGGTCAGCTTTGGTAACATAGACCCTCAGCAATTTAGTGAGAACTTATTGCAAATTTTTTTAAAAAATCAGAAAAGACTGGGGATGTGAATTACGGGTAAAGTGCCTCTGGGTTCAATCCCCAGTATCCACTCTCCAATAAGGAGAGAATTTTTTGCAGTTGGGGTTCAGAGACACAGATGCAGAGGAGGTGGAGGAGAACCTGGGAGAAGAGGTGGAGGGATGGGGAACACAGCAGGGTCCTGTCTCAGGAGGGGCAGGTGCTGACGCCCTCCCTCTGCTCTCTCCATGCCCCTTCCTTCCTGGAGCCCAGCAGGCTTCCCAGCTGGTGCCCTCCTTGATGGTGGAAGGAGTCCTGCAGTCACAGTTCACACCTGGGACCTTTTGTCTCAAGGTCATCTGCCCCAGGAGACCCATATAATTACAGGAGCATTTTTAGAAATGTGGCTTTAGGTGTAGTTGTACCCCCAGGTGGGTAAAGGGTGCTGTGGTCTATTCAACTCGTCAGCTCTCCATGGTGTAATGGATTTAGTTCCCTCACCTGGAAGCTGGCCCGCTCTCCCCTGGGGTGCATTAGATGTGGGTGCCAGAGAGCAACAGGCTTGGCTCTGGTTCTGGGGTTTGTGGGAGCCCATCCCTAAACCAAAAATCCCCTCCTCCCTATTCATCACCCTTTCCTCCCTGGAAACTCCCTGAGTCTGAATACAGGTGGGGGAGGATGCAAATCAGTCCTGTGGGGGGAAGAATGAGCTGTTGATGGGCTGTATGTCCTCATAGTTCCTACCTGGGCATGTTGTAAGGTAGTTCTGATATTCTAAGGCGAGTGTTGCTTTGGGACTGATCTTTTGGGGACCTAGCTCCTCAGGGACTGGGCAGTGGTCCTGGGAGCTGGTCTTGAGCTCTCTGAGACCCAGAGAGGGGAAGGCATGAAAGGATGCTCCTAAAAAGTGAGGGAGAGTCCAGGGAAGGAGTTTGCTGGCTGGGGGGAGCGTGCCCCCGGGACACACCCACTTTGATGGGCTCCCTGGTTCTCATTCATTTGTTTCATGGCAGCTCCAACACTCAGCCCCACACACTGCCCACAAGTTCCTGGCGTTGACCAAACTCCTAAAAACTGGTTCCAATTGCCTCAGTAGTTCCCCTGAAACCTCCCATTTCCCTGTCTGGAGAGCAACCCTGAGAATTCTGAGTAGGCCATGGGCTTTAATCAGTAGCAATGTATCAATATTGCTTCGTTAATTATAACAAATGTACCATGCTGATTTAAGAACTTAATACTGAGAAAACAGATTGAAGGTGTATGGAAACCGTTATTTGTTTCCTAATTTCTCTATAAACTTAAAGCTGTTCCAAAAAATGAATTGAGTTTTTAGAGGTTTCAATAATGTTCAAGTTTCATTTTAAATGATGTTAATTACATTATTTTTTTTTATTTTTATTTTTTTAATTTCTTGACATATCATATTCGACACTTTGATTCAAGTGGGTTATGAACTCCCACCTTCACCCCATACATAGATTGCAGAATCACATCAGTTACACATCCATTGATTTACAAATTGCCATACTAGTGTCTGTTGTGCTCCACTGCCTTTCCCATCCTCCACCCTCCCCCCTCCCCACCTCTCCCCTCCCCTCCCCTCCTCTCTCTCTACCCCCTCCACTGTATAACCCTGAGGGTCTCCTTCCATTACCATGCAATTTCCCTTCTCTCTCCCTTTCCCTCCCACCTCTCATCCCTGTTAAATGTTAATCTTCTTCTCCTGCTCTTCGTCCCTACTCTGTTCTTAGTTACTCTCCTTATATCAAAGAAGACATTTGGCATTTGTTTTTTAGGGATTGGCTAGCTTCACTTAGCATAATCTGCTCTAATGCCATCCATTTCCCTGTAAATTCTATGATTTTGTCATTTTTTAATGCAGAGTAATACTCCATTGTGTATAAATGCCACATTTTTTTTATCCATTCGTCTATTGAAGGGCATCTAGGTTGGTTCCACAGTCTTGCTATTGTGAATTGTGCTGCTATGAACATCGATGTAGCAGTGTCCCTGTAGCATGCTCTTTTTAGGTCTTTAGGGAATAGACCAAGAAGGGGAATAGCTGGGTCAAATGGTGGCTCCATTCCCAGCTTTCCAAGAAATCTCCATACTGCTTTCCAAATTGGCTGCACCAATTTGCAGTCCCACCAGCAATGTACAAGTGTACCCTTTTCCCCACATCCTCGCCAGCACTTGTTGTTGTTTGACTTCATAATGGCTGCCAATCTTACTGGAGTGAGATGGTATCTTAGGGTGGTTTTGATTTGCATTTCTCTGACAGCTAGAGATGGTGAGCATTTTTTCATGTACTTGTTGATTGACTGTATGTCCTCCTCTGAGAAGTGTCTGTTCAGGTCCTTGGCCCATTTGTTGATTGGGTTGTTTGTTCTCTTATTGTCTAATTTTTTGAGTTCTTTGTATACTCTGGATATTAGGGCTCTATCTGAAGTGTGAGGAGTAAAGATTTGTTCCCAGGGTGTAGGCTCCCTATTTACCTCTCTTATTGTTTCTTTTGCTGAGAAAAAACTTTTTAGTTTGAGTAAGTCCCATTTGTTGATTCTAGTTATTAACTTTTGTGCTATGGGTGTCCTATTGAGGAATTTGGAGCCCGACCCCACAGTATGTAGATCGTAGCCAACTTTTTCTTCTATCAGACGGCGTGTCTCTGATTTGATATCAAGCTCCTTGATCCATTTTGAATTAACTTTTGTGCATGGCGAGAGAAAGGGATTCAGTTTCATTTTGTTGCATATGGATTTCCAGTTTTCCCAGCACCATTTGTTGAAGATGCTATCCTTCCTCCATTGCATGCTTTTAGCCCCTTTATCAAATATAAGATAGTTGTAGTTTTGTGGATTGGTTTCTGTGTCCTCTATTCTGTACCATTGGTCCACCCGCCTGTTTTGGTACCAGTACCATGCTGTTTTTGTTACTATTGCTCTGTAGTATAGTTTGAAGTCTGGTATCGCTATACCGCCTGATTCACACTTCCTGCTTAGCATTGTTTTTGCTATTCTGGGTCTTTTATTTTTCCATATGAATTTCATGATTGCTTTCTCTATTTCTACAAGAAATGCCGTTGGGATTTTGATTGGCATTGCATTAAACCTATAGAGAACTTTTGGTAATATCGCCATTTTGATGATGTTAGTTCTGCCTATCCATGAACAGGGTATATTTTTCCATCTTCTAAGATCTTCTTCTATTTCTCTCTTTAGGGTTCTGTAGTTTTCATTGTATAAGTCTTTCACCTCTTTTGTTAGGTTGATTCCCAAGTATTTTATTTTTTTTGAAGATATTGTGAATGGAGTGGTTGTCCTCATTTCCATTTCAGAGGATTTGTCGCTGATATACAGGAATGCCTTTGATTTATGCGTGTTGATTTTATATCCTGCCACTTTGCTGAATTCATTTATTAGCTCTAATAGTTTCTTTGTAGAGCCTTTTGGGTCTGCTAGGTATAGAATCATATCATCTGCAAATAGTGATAATTTAAGTTCTTCTTTTCCTATTTTGATGCCTTTAATTTCTTTCGTCTGTCTAATTGCTCTGGCCAGTGTTTCGAGAACTATGTTGAACAGAAGTGGAGAGAGAGGGCATCCCTGTCTTGTTCCAGATTTTAGAGGGAATGCCTTCAATTTTTCTCCATTCAGAATGATGCTAGCCTGAGGCTTAGCATAGATTGCTTTTACAATATTGAGGTATGTTCCTGTTATCCCTAGTTTTTCTAGAGTTTTGAACATAAAGGGATGCTGTACTTTGTCGAATGCTTTTTCCGCATCTATCGAGATGATCATATGGCTCTTATTTTTAAGTCTATTGATGTGGTGAATAACATTTATTGATTTCCGTTAATTACATTATTTTAAGGGGAAGTTTCAATTCCATACAAAAGGGAAGACGTTAAAGTGTCCCCATTAAACTGCTAAAAAATAGTGGTGAGAATACAACAGAAGTCCAATTTAGATTCCTAGAGTTATCACTGTGGATCACAATCATGCAGCCTCTGCCCAGCTTGTATCTGGAGCTCCTCAAGCTATTTCATATACTGTTGCATATACCACCCCAAAATGGCACAAAAGAAACAGTAACCACACCATGCAGACTACTTTGGGTGTAGAAGAGGTGATGATGGACTAGGGAAGAAAAGAGTCATGAAAATCTGTCTAAAAAAGTCCCTTCAGGTGAGTTTGTACACACCACCCCACACGGGCTTCTCATCCATTAGGATTAGGAAACCAAGGTGTGATTCCCAGGAAGCCCACACCTCCATTCCTTTACTCAGCACAGTTTACAAAGTGCTCACACATTATCAGCTTCCAGTCATGTCTAAGTCAAAAGAGAGAGAGACCCAGTATTTGTAGAGGGGCTACCAAGTCCCTCTTACACACAAGTCTACAGCTGAAAGGACTTTTTTTTTTTGGACTCAGGTTCCCTCTATACTCCAAAATAAATGGTAATGCATTAAAACTGAATCCTCTTTGACCTAAGGTCTAGCGTGATTTTTGAGCAATTCTTGTATCCCGTACATACAACATTAAAAGGTACACTAAATTCCGAAGGCAGCTATGCTGCAAAATAGTTTAAAATTAACCAGGGTACAGTATTCATTTCTGCTTGAAATTTCAGTCCTAGACCAAGTTTGTGACCACCAGCATTGAAGTTCCTGCCGTCCAGTGGAGCTGTGTTAGTTTGACACCTGATTTTGGATCTGGGTGTATCCTGGAGTTGTTCACTTTGGCTGAGAAGTAGACATCGGGGTGGAACTGTCACTTTGCTGCTACTCCAAAGCAGGTGTTAGTGTTTCCTGCTGTCCAGGTGAGATACACAGCAGTCCCCAAATTCTTGTTCACCTTCTGTTAAGTGAAGCCACCAGACTCTGCTTCTGTCATTCACATTAGAGTGAAGCTGGAACTCATCAGTCTTGTAGCCAACTGTGAAGTTGGTCTGGATCTTTTGGGACACTGCAGTCTCAGAATTCATTTGTCATCCATCCAACCAGCCCTTATGACCCAGCACCAGAGCACCCCTAGGGAAGGCCCAGTGATGTCAAAGCCACCGTGGAGCCCAGGTTGGGGTGCTCCTGCTGGTATTCTGTCTTGATTTTAGCATTTCCCCCCAGTGTTGGGTGAGAAGGATGAACTGAAGGGCAGTGTCAGTCCAGGAGCAAGATAGTCTTCCACCACGGCCTCAGTGTGTTGTCACTGCCCTGCTTCTCTGTAGATATCAGGTAGCATTCCTCCACCTGTCCTTGCTTTCCAGGCCACCTGTCATTTTGGTGATCTCTGTGCTGGCTGAGCCTGAGACTGTAATTCCAATCCACTTTCAGATTTTGTTTTGAAAAAAAGTTTTACTGAGCCCAATCCATAGCCCTTGGTGAAGATGTCCCTGGAACATTTGCCAAAATCAGCATATGTGGCAGGCACCACCATCTTCTACTCAGAGGTGGTGACAAAGAGAGCTGCAGGAGTGGTGGTGACCACGTGGGGCCTGAGGCACGGAGACTGAAGTATTTATTTTTAAATATTGACACTTCCATGTATCTGGTAGATTAAAGATAGCCACAAATGCTTCCTATTTTTCCCACAGAAGAGTAGAATCTAATTTGTCCTCCCACCCTGTTAAATCTGGGAATGCAGTGAAGAATGTGTTGGAAATGGTCTGAGTTTTGTGTCAATGACATGGTTTTCCATCATCAAGGCTAATTTCCAAAGGTAGACTATAAACTTTGAGGCTACTGCGCACTCTTCTAGGAAATCCTGCTCATGAGTCAGATTCAGTGGCGCACACTTGAAATTCCAGCAACCTGGGAGGCCAAAGCAGGAGAATGGCAAGTTTGAGACAAGCCTTAGCAAGATCCTATCTCAAAATAAAGAATAAAAAGGGCTGGGGTGTGGATCAGTGCTGAAGCACCCCCTGGTTCAATCCCCAGTTCAGAAACTCACTTTTTAAAAAATTGCTCATGGAGCTCATCTGTCAGGTGTGAAAAAGACCAAGCAGCCCTGTCAAAAGGCTCACGTGAGAGAACTAGGGCCCCAGTCAAAGGCCTGGCCTCAGCTCCCAAAGAGCACTCAGCACCAGCTTCCAGGGAACACAAATGAGCCATTCTGGATGAAAATTCTCCAGGCCAGTTCTCTTCACCCATTACCACTATGTGAAACACAAGTGAGACCTGCACCAATTATGTGTGTGTGAGGAAAAGAAATGAGTGTTGTTTTTTAAGCCACTAATAATGAGGAAATGTGGTTTGTAATAATATTTTGTCAATCAAGATTTCTCAGCAAAATGATCTTATTTAAATGCTAGTAGTAATTCTGCTTCTCATGACACAAATGTTTGCCAAGTCCCCGCAGTTTTCCCAGCATGTGTTGCTGTCAGGTAAAGCCCAGGCAATACGGACTGTTAGTAGAGGCTGGATGTTTAATCAGCCTTGAGTCACTATACCCAAAGTTCCCAACAAGAACAACTTAGAGAAGCAAAGTTTTTTAGGGGCTCAGGGTTTCAGAGGTCTAATCAGAGATGGCTAAGACCATTGCTCTGGGCACAAGGTGAAGGACTACATAATGGAAGAAGAGCACGGTGGAGGAGCTCTTCTCCCTTGATGGCAGCCAGAAGACAGAAAGACGGAGAAGGGAGAAGGAAGGGGCCACAAGAAAGCTGGGTCACCCCCGAGTGACCCAGCTCCTCCAATCATGTCCACCTGCCGACAGTCCATCCATTTAAATTAAGACGGACTGATTAGGTTGCAGCTCTCAGAATCTAATCATTTCACCTCTGAATAGTTCTGCATTAACACACAGGAGTTTATTGCCACACCTCATATCCAAACCATAATATTCTGCCTTGCTCAAAAGTCCAAGTCCAAAATCTCCTCTGAGATTCAAGGAAAAGTCTTAGATACACGTCCCTGTAAATATCAAAAGAAAGTCATATATAAATGTGTGTGTGTGTGCATGCAATATACAGTGGTAAACATTCTCATTCCTAAAGAGAGGAATAGGGACTTAGAAAGAAGGAATGGGACTAAAATAAGACCAAAAGGCAGCTGGGCAAACAGGTCCCATCCTCTGCCCTAATTCCACAAAGAATGTCTAGGACTATAATCTCTTTAATAAGTACACCTTCCTTGATCCTAGTTTTACAAGTCATTTTCTAGTGGAGCTGCAAGTTTTAAACATCTGTCAGCCTTGCTCTCTGCTCCTGATTCTCACAGTACACTGGCTAAAAACTGCCAGCAATTTCCATGCTACAGACTGAATGTTAGGTTGCCATGAAATTTCCTCCAGCAGATTAACTAGCTCACACTATTATACTCAGCCTCACTGAAAATCTCAGGATACGGTCAAATTGTAGACAGCCTCTCTGACAGAATGTAACGTGAATGGCCTCTAGTCCACTTCCCAAGAGTCCTCTGAGCTTTGCTCTGAAACGTCATGAGCGATGATCGCATGACTGTGGGCATTCATTCTGGCCTTCTGAGTTCCCACCAGAATCACCTATTAAGCTCTGCTTCCAACATTCTAGAGCTTTTCCAGCCTGGCTTCTCACCCCTGTCTTGCACAGGTGATGGAAATGGGGTTCCCCTCAGTGGAACGGGCTGGCTGAGAAATAAAAGCTATGAAAAATAGAATGATGAAAAAAACCACAGGACACAGAAAATATTTTCAAAGTTAGGGGGGGACAAGCAAGCTGATCATATGGATACAGCTTCCATACTATGGCAAAATGGAGCCCACACCTGCTTTATTTATATTGGGGGACATCAAAGGCCTTTTATAGAATTTCTTCTCCAAAAAAGGCTAAAGGTGAGCTGTCCATTTCCCAACAGTTATGCCCATCTCTGGAGCAACCACGAGAGCTCTTCCTAGCAGAGCAAAGATAAAGGTCATGTGCCTTGGGCATCTATTGCATGGGAGAGCCATGAATATTTCCCAAGTTTAAACCTCAAATCTCCCTGGCTTCATGCAAGAGAAGATCCTCATGTGTTTTTCACAGATGGCTCCCTACACAGTCTTATCCAAACTCCTCCTGCAAACCATTTCCAAAGATTTTTGAACCACTCGGTCAGGTTAGTCAATAGCAGAGCCCCACCCCTGGTACCAGTTCCTCCTTTAGTAAGTTTTGTGTTGCTGGACCCAAAATACCCAATAAGAACGACTTAGAGGAAGATTATTTGGAGCTCATGATTTCAGAAGTCTTGGTCAATTCATGGCTGACCCCACAGCTCTGGGCCCAAGATGTAGCAGCACAAAATGGTGCAGGGCCAGATGAAGGAAAACTGTTTTATTCATGGCAGCCAAGAAACAGAGAGAAGTGAGGAAGATCAAGAAGAAAGATGAACACTTTCAGGACAAACCCCAAGTGACTCATCTTTTCCAACCATACCCCACCTGCCTACAGTTACCACCCAGTCCATCTATTCAAACTAGGATGGACTGATTAGGATACGTTCTCACACTCAAAGCATTCCTGCATTGACATGAGATCTGGGGGTGGGGGACACATCACATGCATACCATACTACCAGACCAGTTCAGTCTTGAATGGTTTATCTGGGTTACATTTGGTAGTCAGGACATTGCCTCCCTGAGTGTACACAACATGCCCACCACATTCTAAAATGACCAGCATGCCTTTGCTCTAGCATCTGGCCCATCAACTGATCAGTTGTGTTGTGGGTGGTAGCCATTTTACCTGTGCCTCAGGGTTCCAGAGAATACATTGGACCATGCCAAATCCCAGGGAGCCTAGATACATACAGAGAAGAGGAAGAGTTCAGGATAGTAATATCAAGCATGAAAAAACCCATAGGGCTTCTTGGTTATATCTTTGGGGGATGGTCATGATAACTCTTCCACTAATAGTGTTGTATGTATCAAGTAAAATACTTTCTATCTTACTATTTTTAATAATGTCAGACTTCAAAAGAATTGTAAAGAAGAACAAAACTTCTATGAATCTTTCACACAACTTTCCCCAGTGTGACAGCTTACATCATCTGAATTCAGTTCTCCAAACTGGAAATTAACATTGACACAATGTTATTAACTAATGTGAAGATTGGATTCTAATTTTGTCAATTGTTCCCAACGCCTACTTCCTGTTGCAGAATTCAATCCAGAAACCTGCATTCCTTTTGATTATCATGACTCCTTTGCCTCCCAACTGTTATAGTGCTTGTGTTTTCTTAGAGTATTTGTCTCTTTGATATCCATTCATTATATGCCTAATTGCCAACATTGCTTACGTCTCTCCCGTGATCCAGAGATCATGCTCTGAGCCAACTTCTTTACCTAAGTTCCACATACCAACCCTTTCCCTGCCCTAAGTCAACTCAGGGTTAGGGACCAGAAAATCAGCAAATACCTCTAAGTCCCAGAGCCTGGTGACATTACTCAAACTAGCCAAACCTGGGCTGGATCTCCTGCCCTACCCTGCCTTTCCCACAAAAAAAAAGTGTAACAGTTCTGGCCCAGGATTGTGCCTCACTCCTACTATGCCTCCTCAGCAAGCATGGTGCATCCTCAGTGACCTACATGACCTGCTGGGCCTCTCACTTCTAGCAAACTGAGAAACTTCAGACTTCTTTCAATGGCATTGGCCTCTCTATTTTTGTCACCTCCACAGATTAAAATAATGTGGGTATAGATGACAGGTAGCTCTTCCTCAAGCCCTGCTCTCTGGTAGGCTTTGGGTGGTCATGTCTGCTGTGTGGAGACTGGTTCTCATGTGGAATTTTAGCAAAACTCATACGGACACCTGAGACTCACCTCTGCACACTTTTCTGGATGCCACACCAGAGACGCCCCAGTTCTATCAATGTCCAGAGCAAAACACAGTTTGCGTTTCAGCTGGGAAAGTGTCCAGGCAGAGAACTTGGTTATCCAGGAGCTCACTTTGTGAGAGGTTGAGAACGTATGCTGCTTTTGTCCAATACCTGAAAGTTGAGGCCCAAAATATTTCATTGAGTTTCACAGTTATTAATATCAAAAAATTATTCTGTTTCTAGTTATTCCCCATGGCTGTATGTATGACAGTCCTCACCTCCACTTCTAAAGGTTATTTAGCAGGGTAGAGAAAATGCTACAATTTTTTTTTTTTTTTTACTATTTTAAAATGTCATGTGTTGGAGACTAGCTCCAACAGGGGGTCTCAGGAGACGAACGGATGGTGAGGAGTCGGTGAAGGGGGATGGAGAAACCACACAGACACCAAAGTGAAGGTGCTGAATCCCAATCTTTACTTGTGAAGTTCATCATATATACTTTTCATTTTGGCAGGCTCACAGTACTTTGTGGTTACAAAACAGGAATCATTTTTCAAAGAAACAAAATATTACGCAGCTACAATTAGAATAGGAGAATGTATCTTGGCTTATGTATAAGCAAGCAGTTTTCCTTTCAGTTCACGTTTTGCTTTGAGCTGTTTCTGCTTAGTTAGCTTTTAATAATAGTTAGAAATGTCCCAGACTATTGGCCTATACCTTGACTATTCTTTCTTGACTTACTGACTAGAATTGGTGCCACGGTTATGGCAAGTGGTTAACTTGAAAAAAGAGGCTATTAATTTTAATCAAACAAGAGTAAGAACACAAACCATTGTGCACAGGAACAAGAACAACTTGCCCAGTACTAAGCACTAATCTGTCTTAATAACATTAATTCTTCTTCTCTAGATTTTAATTTAATTTCTCAAAAACTTCCCTGACAGGAATACAGGGAGTTTTTCATTAAACATTAACAATTTACACTCCACAGCGGAATCATTGCATTTAGAGCAAACAGATCTATTCTTTAATTGGGAAAGTCATGTTTTTTTTTCTTTGTACTTAATGGTCATATGAGAAGTTGCAACTATACTTATTAAAGGAATACAAAAACTAACCAGCCCATTCCCAGAAACATACTGCGCTCCTCCAGAGGATGGACGCCTTGCGCCATCCACCTCAGTAGGGCCTTGCCATTGCCTGAGTCAGGGGAGGGTCGCAGCAGTCATGCTACCATTTCTGTGGTTAAAAATGAAACTCTTAAAAATTTCTGCTCATTTCCTTGGTTAGCAGATTTCAGGACACCTGATTTCACACTACGTTCTCTAATGCAAATCATCATCTCTTCCTCTTCTTCCCCATCTCCAGTTAAATGAGCATGACTTACATATGTGTGCATTTATTTGCTCATTTGGTGTGTATCTTTCTGAGGTCCTAGACTGAAGAGAAGGTGCCCAAGTAGCGATATAAGAGAAAAATTGGAAAGCAGAAACAGGGCGTGGGAAAGTGTCCTGCTTTTATAGAGAAGACGAAATGATACCAGAGTTTTGAGATGAGACTAGGTTCCCCCTTCACCAATTTCCTTCTGGGTTTTTGTTTTATAAATATATTTTTAGTTGTAGCTGGACACAATACTTTTATTTTATTTATTTGTTTATTTTTATGTTGTGCTGAGGATCGAAGCCTGTGCCTAGGCAAGTGCTCTACCGCTGAGCCATAGCCCCAGCCTCGCCTTCTGGGTTCCTGTCCTATAAATTTGAATAATAAAATCCATGGGCAATGATGGAAGGAAATAGCAAAAGGAATAGGATTTATTTAAGTAAGAAAAAATAGAACTCCTGAGATAGGGGAGGGAAGCAGTTAACACACACACAAAAATTGGTGTACTAGTTTAGGGGCTTATATGGCATAGAGAAAAATCTATGTTAAACAGACATTGAAAAAGTGTCATCTGTTGGGCTGGGGTTGTAGCTCAGCTGGTAGAACACTTGCCTAGCTCTGAGCCAACTTCTTTACCTAAGTTCCACATACCAATACTTTTCCTGCCCTAAGTCAACTCAGGGTTAGGGACCCTGTGTGAGGCACTGGGTTAGGTCCTCAGCACCAAATAAAATAAATACACAAAATAAAGGTTCTGAGTCCATCTACAACTAAAAAAAAATGGAAAAGAAGTAGTAATGAGTGTGTCCTTTAGCCTGAGTTTTTATTCTTCCTATAACCCCCATCTGGGTTCACTCCCACGTCCCATTTGCTTGCTTCTGGGACAAAGGAGCTGGCCAGCTCCCACAGGTGAGCCTCCTAGCCCTTTACATTTGAGGTGTCCATTAGTATTTCTACCTGTTAGCCTCCTGGTGTGTTCCTGCATCTGAACAAGACTCAATGGGGGCCCATCCCTTCTGACTGCTGACCATAGACTCTTCTTATTCAGTAACCTCTTCAGCCGCACCTGGTCAAGGAGACGTGCGCTTTGGTGTTCTAGTTCACTGTGTACTGAATCCCTGAACTTGACCTCATGCCCATGTGCCACTGAATTAAAGGAAGTTTGCAGATGAAAAAACTGAGCTGATAGAGAGGTGGAGGAAGAAGAAAGATTCATGTCCTTGATTCCTGGTTCCTGCAATTCATAAAGTCTGGATTCCACCCAAGCCAACAACCCCAATGCTAAGACTGGGAAGCAGCCCAAATGCAGGCTAGAAGCTTGTTTGGGCCTGTGCTCCTCAGAGCAAATATTCTCTACCACTGCAATTAACTGGAGACTTAGGTGATTTATCCCATTATCAATGACTTCTTTTTCCTCCAAATACAAAAACATTTTTAAACCCTTCCAAGTACATCACACTCACCCAGAATAACTGGAATCCAACTACCTTGATAAGGAGTATTTAGACCTAGCCCTGCAAGGGAGGGCACAGGAGTTCCAGCCCCCAAGCTCTGCCTTCCTTTTGGAGAGGAAGTATATTTTGAATAACTCCCTCTTGTCATGATTTAGTGAAGGTGGTTCACCTTGAAATCTTATATTGGGGCTGGGGTTGTGGCTCAGTGGTAGAGCACTTGCCTAGCATGTGTGAGGCCCTGGGTTCAATCCTCAGCACCACATAAAAATAAAATGAAGATATTGTGTCCACCTAAAACTAAAACATAAATATAAAATAAAAAGAAATCTTATATTATTTCTTTTCCCCTAGAAGTGATGAACATGATTGAGGCAGTTCAGTTGCAAGTTCCCCAGGACCTGCACCATTACACAACTTTAGGTGTTATCTCCAGGAATACAATTTCTGCTTAACATGGCTGTCTTGTGGAGTGTTTGGAGTTAGTAAATTTTTTTGGCAGCCATCCCAAATGCGTGTAAACTCATAGACTCAAACTCCTCAATGTGCTCTTGTTCATTCTTCTTTTTAGATTAGGTAAGGAATTTGTTTAATTTTTTTCTTCACATATGGCTCAGTCTGTCCTGCACTATTTACATCAGCATTTCCACATCCACTCTTGTGATTGACCAAAACCTCTGATGTGTGCACAAAGAGGTACACAGAAAATGCTGTTAGGGACCTGATTCTAGGGGTTCCAACAAGTCAGGTCCATTCACTCACCCAAAAAGAAAAAACCAGAAAAGGTGATGGTGAAGAACAGGAAAAGATGTTCAATCAACATGGCCATGTTGGGAAGGCAAAATGAGATCAAGCATCTCATCCCCGTCTTCAGGTTGCTGACAGGGGCTTTAGGTTTAAATGGAGGAAGGATTGTGCAGGGGTGTGAAGTCTGTTACCTATGGGAGGCAGAGATTGTCTACTCATGAGAAAAGCTTGAGTTGGTCACTCGGGATGTTTATCTATCAGACCTGTGATCCCCAAAGAGGCTACTGTTTGGAGGGAGGGTCTCACCATGGTGCAGTGCGCCTGCCTCCTGCTGTTCCTGGAAGGTGCAGGACGGTGACTGGAGACTTCTAGGGCCATTCCAGGCATCTGAAACAGGATGCTGCAAATCTCAAAGAGGGATGAGAGGTCAGGTAAATTTAAGGCTGATAAACCTTGTATTATTTGTTTTTAGACGAACACACCTGAAATGATTGACATGACTCTGTGCAGAGGTAAGCAGAGATCTGACCCAAAGTTTAAGTTAATAAAGGAGACAGATGTGAACAAAGGAGGAGATGCCAACATTTATCCTGCTTTAGTTACTCACTGGGCATTTACAGACCTGAGTAAAGTCACTGTTTTTAGCAAAAGCAGCTTTCCAAGTCCATGTTATAATGTAAGTACATTTGTTGTAGCATTTTTAGGTCAAGACTGAAAAATAAGGTGCAAACTAAATGACTTTCAAAAGGATCAAATGAAATCCATTACAATTTATCCCTCTTATGGAAATTCAGGCAGAAGTGTACCTGTGATCACTTGGGGATTCAAGGAGTTATGTATAATATTCTACCTATAAAAAGCAAATGTGCAGGGGCTGGGGATGTGGCTCAAGCGGTAGCGCGCTCGCCTGGCATGCGTGTGGCCCGGGTTCGATCCTCAGCACCACATACAAACAAAGATGTTGTGTCTGCCAATAACTAAAAGAAATAAATATTAAAAAATTCTCTCTCTCTCTCCCCATCTCTCTCTCTCTCTCTCTCCTCGCTCTTAAAAAAAAATTATAAAAAAAAAAAAGCAAATGTGCAGCCTGCACGTATACATATGTATTCAACTATGCAGAATTTATGGGAAAACATGAACTTCACCCTATAAATGCAATACCTCTGGGGAAGGGAGGGTGTGTGGTGAAGAGCAGCTCTCACTGTGTAATCTCTAGTTCTCAGTGTATTTTCTACGTTATTTTCCTACATTATCTGTCACAAGACCTTTAGATGATGGCCAGTATAGCAGGGGGTGGGAGGTAAGAAGAATTCACTGAGACAAAGGAAAGCAGTTGAGAGAGTTTATTGGAGGGAGATATGCTGTGCCCTGGCAGCAAGAGCATGGCATAGACATCTGCCTGCCCACTCAGAGCGGGTATGGGCTTATATGACTCCTGAGTTCTTTGTTCACCTTTGTTGAGATTTTTTCTAGGAGTGATTCATGGTAATTGAGGATGACTGACAGATTCCCATGCCTTACCCATATTATCTATTGAGAATCTGCTAAAATGTTTGTTCCTGGGTTTTACATTGGATGGATGAGATAAAAGGAATATATATGAGATTTTAAGTAGAGGATTCTCCCCTCTAGTTTACTATAGGTCAAACTTGCGGGGGGATCTCTGTGTATGTTCCTTGGGATGGAAGGGCAAAATTTTAGAAAACAGGATTTTCCCCCCTTTGGTACTGAGAATTGAGCCCAGGGGCCCATTACCACTGAGCCAAATACCCACCCCTTTTTGTTTTATTTTGAGACAGGGTCCCTCTAAGTTGCGTAGGGTCTTGCTAAGTTGCTGAGGCTGGCTTTGGACTTTCAGTCCTCCTGCCTCAGTCTCCCAAATCACTGGGATTACAGGTGTGTGCCACCAAGCCTGGCTGGAAACAGGGTCTTACTGTTTACAGTTGGGAAAGTTTGCTTTTCTGAAAACCACAAGGGTCAGGATGAAGGTAGATCCTTAGGCTTGGGTCAGCTCTGCTAATCCAGGTGGAGTGGGGCCTTCAGGAGGGTCCCTAATCTATTCTGCTTCGTTGTCTGTACAATTAGTTTAAGTGATGTTTGAAGATTGAAAAACACAGAAAGTCAGAATGACAGAGAAGGATCAGAGAGAGTGGGCAGAAATAGAGCAAATGACCTCAGCAACAGAAGGACCAGATGGAGAGGAAGTGGGGAAGGGGAAGGGGGTCTGCTCTAAGCACGGGCAGTGCCTGCCCCTGGGGTGGGACTTGGAACAAAGCCATGCAGCCCCCACTTCTTGTCTGGGGTTAGTCAATAATGTGCCTGGGTTCCCCAGTCCAGGGAGGGATTTATCTGGCCTCCTGCTCTGAGCAGTGCTGACTGGACAGCCCTCCCCTGTGCTCCCTGCAGCCCCAGGGCCTGGACTCAGCACCCCTCCTGCAGCCAGAACCCAAGCACAGAGGAGAAACGTGCTCTCTAATCACCAGTCATGGCTGAAGTGGTCTCTAGCATGACGTTGTTTTCTTGGTGGGAACTGAGGTCAGTAAAACAGAGTCACAGGTCCCCAGGGCTGTAGTGCTGTGCCTTGCAAAGCCAAGCACGCAGTGGCCTGGGGCTGAGGGGTGGCCATGCCTGCCTGAGTAATCTGTCAGTCTTCCTCCTTAAATGAAAACAAATAGCTCCATCCAAGACTGCATCCTGGACCCAGATCTTTCCCCTCTGTTCCTCAAGGAGAAGCCAGTGGCATGACTAGTTAGTCCAGAAAGGAAGATGGAGCCAACCAGAGAAACACAGTTCCATCAGCAGGTTTACAGCTGGAGGCTTTGAAGCCCACAGTTCTCTAAATGAACTTCAACACTTTGCTTGGGGAGTCAGCAAAGCAGGAAAAATAAGGAAATAGTGCAGAACTAGTTAACAAATTCCACAATTTGCAAGCAAAATCATAAGTAAAACGCATCCCTTTCAACTCAGCACACAATGAAAACACCATGTTTGCATTGGGTCTGCTTTACATGTCATTCTGTCCTGATGAGAAATGACCCTCAGTCTCTAAAGCTGTAGTGCAACCTGCCCCTGTCCGCATCCCAGCATTACAGACCTCTCTAAGCCTCCTCCAGAGACTGTCAGCTCTGGCTCCTCTGACAAGTTATTTTTTTCCATCTGAAAAAAACTAAAAGAGAGGCTTTTTGCAGTTGGGATCCAGAGACACAGATGCAGAGCAGGTGGAGGAGAACCTGGGAGAAGAGGTGGAGGGATGGAGAACACAGCAGGCTCCTGAACACATCAGTGCTGACGCCCTCCCTCTGCTCTCTCCATGCCCCTTCCTTCCTGGAGCCCAGCAGGCTTCCCAGCTGGTGCCCTCCTTGATGGTGGAAGGAGTTCTGCAGTCACAGTTCACACCTGGGACCTTTTGTCTCAAGGTCATCTGCCCCAGGAGACCCATAAATTTATAGGAGGATTTCTAGAATAACAGCGTTAGCTATAGTTACATCCCCAGGTGGGTAAAGGGTGCGGGGTCTATTACTCACATCAGCTCTCCATGGTAAAAGATCTGGTTCCCTCACCTGGAAGCTGACCAGCCCTCCCCTGGGGTACACTGGGTAATGTCCTCAATTGCCAGAGAACAGCAGACTGGTTCCAGTGTTGGGCTTCTGTAGGAGCCCCATCCCACAACCACAAATTGCTTCTTCCGTCTCCCCTATCATCACTGGAAATCCCTGTGAGTGTGAGCACAGATGTGCAAGGAAACAAACCAGCTCTGTGGAAAGGAATGGAGTTGGTGATGGGGCTGATTTTCAGTCATCTGTCCCCCCACACACTTTTTTTGGTACCAGAGATTGAACCCAGGGCTGCCTAACCACGGAGACACATCCCCAGCCCTTTTTATAATTTAGAGACTGGGTCTCACTGAGTTGCTCAGGGGCTGTCTAAGTTACCCAGGGTGACCTTGAATATACGATCCACCAGCCTCAGCCTCCTGTGTCACTGGGATCACAAGTGTGCACCACTGCATCCAGCTTCATCGGTTCCCTTCATGGGGAATGTTCAAAAGTTTTAGCTCTCTTTTGGGATCTGGGTGATCAGGAGGGGGGAAGCGTCCCTGGGACCTGGCCTTGGACTGCCTGGAATCTAAGAAAGTGAAGACACAGGAGACACCTAAAAGACACGATGAGAATCCAGGGAAGGGAGCGAGTTTCCTGATCAGGTGGGGGTGGCACTAGGGCTCAAGTGCCATGTGGACAATGAGGACAGAGGGAGGGACATGGGCTGAAAGTGAAAGTGGAACAGGAAAGCTAGGTGTGCATGGGACTGGGGATGTGCTGGTTTGACTGGAAGCTGGGCTCCTCCTTACCCAAGAGGCAGCTTCTGTTGGCCTTGGCTTCGGAGCAGCCACAGGAAGACCTTGTGGGAGAGGGTCAGACCTGAAACCTGGACTCAGTGCAGCTTGAAGCCCCATGTGCCTCCGTGATGTTCCCTGACTGCCCACGGCCAGAGCAGAGAACTCCCCACTCTGAAGAGGACCCGACTGCACATGAGATCTCACTCTGGTCTTGAAGTGGACTTGAGCTGGGGTGGTGTTAAGAGTGTGACGGGGTATAAGTAATTCATGCTCTCTTAAGTGTTCCTCTTCCACGGCTCTAATTTAAACAGGTCTCTGAAGGAGCACTGGGATTCCTTGACTTCAAATCTACGAGGAAGTGGAGGGACATTTCATGCACACTGGAGCTAGATGCTGCTTGTTAAGGTGGCCAAATTCAGGAAATGAAAGCACAGGACACTTTATTAGTCAGCATTCATCATCATAATGGAAAACCTAAAATAACATGTGAAGGAAAGTTGATTTAGCTCACGGTTTTGGAGGGAGGTTTGCAGGTATGACACCTGCATCAGCTTGGCTCTGGACAGGTCCCTCATGGCATCCCACCATTATAGACAGCTAGGGATGGAACACATGTGGATATAAATGATCACATCTTCAGATGGAAAGACAGAGGGCTGGGTGGGGCAATGTTTGGACTTTTGCAATAACATTGTAAAGAGTACAAACAAGGAATCCTCCCATATTCCCTTCCAGGGCACACCCCAAAGTCCTAGGGACCGCCTATGAGGCTCCACCTCTTTGGTATTCCACAATCTCCCAATACCACCACCCTGAGGACTGAGACTCCCATGCATGGACCATTTGGAGATAAACCTCACCAACCCACATCAGAAGCCCAGATACATTTGACATTCAGATAAATAAGAAAACCATTGTTTGGAGTATTTGAGTGCAACATTTGCTATGCGTTTATACTGAAGATTTTTATCTTTTTATCTGAAATTGAAATACAATTATCAGATTTACATTTTATGTGCCAGGTGTGGATTGAACTTGCTCTTCAGGCTTTCAAGGAGTGGTTGGCCTGTGGCTCCCTGTGGCTTCCCAAGCTCACCCTTCCCACAAAGCAAGAGGGGAAATCCCCTGGCTGAGGGGGACATGCTCAGCGCTAGGACTCTCCTAGCCTGCTTTGATGGGCTTTCTGATTTTCATTCATTTGTTTCTTGGAAGCTCCAACATTCAACCCCACATCCTCCACCAGCTCCCAGCTTTGAACAAACTCCTGGAAACTGGTTGCTGACTGCATCAATGGTTCTCCTGAGACCTCACATTTTCCCCTATGGAGAACGTGAGACAGGAATTGTAGCACCAGCTACAGAAAAATCCCCCAAAGCAGCGGGAGAGAGGAGCAACGATTGTGGTGCACAGCATCCTGGGGATGAAGCATTTTTCAATCCATGATTCATTATGTTTTGGAAAGATCATGTGATGCTTTCACTTAAGATCTGCAGAGGATCTGCAGAGGAGATCTCAGGGCAGCACCTAAAAAAGAGACACGCAGTATTTCTAGGGCACAATGTATAAGTATTCACTCTGGATGAGTAAATTAAAGTCCTATATAGCCTCTAATTCTCACCCCTATTCTATCAAGACTCTCTGCCAAACTAGTAAAGAACAACTGAAGCCTTCCATGGAGCATCCACTCACACTCTGCCTGGCCCCAGCTCAGCTCTCTGGGTGACACTGAGTTCCAGGGGTGAGTTGCCCATCTATTTCTTCATTTGTATATCCTTGCTAATTTCAGTATGTACACTGCATGATGCTGCTGGTGCTTGTGTCTGTGAGCACATGCATGATCAATGTCTCTACCACATGGGTCACTTCTGACAAACATCCCATGAGGATTTGCTCAGTTTTGCAAGTCTTTTCACTTCTCAAGTCCCAAACATTTCCAATTCCATCTGAAGTCCCCTGGCTCTTTCGGGAGTCTGAGTTGCAATTAGGATAAACAGAGTGTGACTAACATCCAGAAAAGAAATTCATTGAAAGGATATAGAGGAGCCCAGAGAATCAATCAGAAGCCTTGAGAAATGGATACACAGTTTACAGCCCTAACTCTTTATTAACCAAAGTAATTGATTATAAATAGGGAGAGAATGCTGCTCCTGACAAGCATATGGTGTGTTAGTCAGGTTTCCATTGCTGTGATCAAAAGACCCAGCAAGAACAACTTGGGGGAAGAAAAGTTCATATTGGCTCACAGCTGGTTGTAGTTCACATGGCCTCCCTCTTGGTTTCAGAGTTTCGGGTCATGGTTGGCCAACCAGGTTCACAGTTTCAGAGGTTCAGGTCATGGTAGGCCAACACCATTGCTCTGGGCCCCAGATGAGGCAGAACATCATGGCAGAAAGGCTTGATAGAAGAAAGCAGTGGAGGACATGGCAGCCAGGAAGCAGAGAGAGAACTTGAGTCCAAGGGACCAGGGATGATATTATCAAAGCATACCCCAATGACCTACTTCATCCATCCAAGCCCCACCTGCCTATGGTTACCACCCACTAATCCATTCTAATTCTTAATCCATCCAATGGACTAATCCATTGATTAGGTTAAGACCATAATGATGTAGTCATTTCACCTCTGAACATTCCTACATTTTCTCACATATGGACTTTTGTGGGATACTATACATCCAAACCATAACATTTCACCCTGGCCCCCCAAAACTCATGCATTTTGTTTATCTCCAAGAATCACATAGTCTTAACAGTTCCAGCACTGCCCAAAAGTCCAAATCCAAAATCTCTGCTAAGACTCAAGGCAAACTCTTGGCTGTGGGCCCTGTAAAGAGCAAAAGAAAAGTACAGATATTCCATATATAATGGCACAAATGAATGAATACTTCATTCCAAACAGGAGAAACAGGAGCATAGAAAGAAGGGATGGGACCAAAGTAAGACTGAAATCTGCTGGGCAAACACATCCATAGCTCCACATCCAGCATCTGGGGCACTTGGCATCATGATTATCAGGAGCAGTGACAGAATTAGGGTGTTTGAGCTGTCCTGCAACAGGGGTGGTGTCTCTCCTGGGAACTTTCAGTGCAAAAGTGCTGATCCAAGATTTCCCAGTTGCCATGGTGACACCCTGTTCCAAAGCAGGTTCTGTGCCCACCATGGGGTACCTTGAGGTACAGACATAGCTTCCTAGGGGTAGAAAGCTATGGGCACAAGTTGATAATCATAATTGGGCTGCTTATACTTATGACCTTTGTTCTACTTGTTTTGAAGAAATTTTCTCACGATATCCCTCTTGATGATTATATCTATATAATAAATGTGCTGAGCTTCTTCTGGGTCACTGTATCCCTATCAAGTATTTTAGGGAACCTCCAAGCCCCAGCTTTTTCTCTACTTGTGTGTCTGTCTGTCTTTTCTGCATCCCCTCATTGGCCCTAGTCTGGTACCTGAATTCACAGCCATGCAGGTCGTGACATGAAGTGCTCTCCAAAGGGCTTGTGTAGTTCTGCCCCTATGGCCTTGCTGGTTGTAGCTCACATAGGCCTCTCTCTTGATTTGTTTCTGCTTGATTTCTGCAGCTGTCTTCAGCAGATGTTCCATGTTACTGGCATCTCTTAATCCCTGGGGTCTCCACTGCAGCTTTGGCTTCCTTCTCACATCTCACACATCACCCTCTCAAGGGTGGTCTGCAGGGATTCTGACCCTTCTACACTTGGCCTGGCCTCCCAGGCCTTCCTTTGAAATTTCAGTGGAAGCCTCCATGACCCCCTAACTCCAGTATCCTGCATTCCTGCAGAACCAGCTCATCCCCAATGACTTACTTCCTTCCACTAGACTCTGGGGGCATCTCAGAAACCTGCAAGTCTGTCTCACCATCAAAGTGGCTTCACCAGAAGCCTGCCAGAGCAGAGTGCTTTGGGGAAAGAGGCTCAGGGCTTTCTCTATGGACCCAAAGTCCAGGATCTTCCCAGAGTCCAGGGTCTCCCCAGAGTCCAGGGTCTCCCCAGAGTCAGGATCTCCCCTGGTCTCTGCTCCCTGCTTTCCCACACAGTGCCCTGTGGCTGCTCCAGCCATGGTTCAAGCAGGCCCAGGTGAGGTTAGTGTCAGTGCAACCCAAGGTTTTAATGATAAACGTGGGAACACAGCCTGAAGTTTGCTGCAGGGTGGGGGAGCCATAGAAATCCTCACCACCACCCCCGGGGCAGTGCCTAGTGCAGCCATGGGAGTGGATCTGCCTCCAGATCTCGGACATGCAGAGCAGTCATCTCTGTGCAACAACCAAAGAGGAAAGCCACAGACGTCACTGCACTGCCCAGGAGAGCAGCCATGTGGGCTTGAACAGCAAAGCCAGGGGTGACAGGGCTGCCCAAGGCCCTTAGACACTGCCATCTGCACTGGGTGCCAATCAGGGAGCTAAAGGCTTGGAGTCTGCCCTGTGGATCTTTGGTCTTGCTGGGCCTACGACCCTTTCACTTATTAATGTCCAGGAGCATTTTACCCTGAGCCTGTCCTGCTCTTGTTCTTGGAAGCTTGTAACTTTTTGGTTTTCCTTTTTGCCTTGAGAATTTAACCCAGTGCCTGTGTTTGCTGGGCCAGCTTTCTACCTCTGAACTGCACCAGCTTGTAATTTATTTTATTGTATTTTGTTTTATATTGTACAGGGGCTCAAGGCTGGGAAGAGTTTGCCTTGAGCCTTGAATGAGACTTTGAATTTGGCTTTTTAATGATGCTGAAATGAGTTAGGATTTGAGGACTCTTTTATTAGTGCATTATAGTTAGACATAATAGTGGGGTCTTTTGACATAATTACATAAGCATGGCCTATAATGGCTTCATTTCAGTCCCCAGTACCTCTCCATTTGCTCTCCTCTTCCCTCCCCCAGTTCCCCTTCCTCCGTCTGCTGGTCTTCCTTCTATCTACAGTTTTTTTTTAATTAGTGCTTTATAGATACACATACAGGTGAAGTCCAGTGTGGGGTATCCATATATGTACATAGCGTAGCCTGGTCAATTGCATTCCACTCTTCCTCCCTTTCCCATCTCTCCTCCCTCCCGCTCTATCCCCTTTCTCTAATCCCCTGATCTCTCTTCTGTTTTCATGGGAATTGTCTAATTTTGGTCTAGATGCATCATATTAAAAAGCTCTGCACAACAAAGAAAAGCAATTAAGAGTGTGAGGAGAGAACCTACCGCATGGGAAAAGATCTTTGCCACCTATTCCTCAGAAAGGAGATGAATATCAAGAATACATAAAGAACTCAAGACACTTCACACCAAAAAAAGAAAAAAAATCCCAATTAATGGGATCATGGAGTGAACACATGGCACATGATAAGGCAGACAGAGACCCTGGGAGCCTGGGGAGGGATGCTTTAGGTTGGATACGGTTTGACTCTGTCCCCCAAAGATTCGTGTACTGGAGGATTGGTCTTCAGTGTGGCAATGTGAAGAGGTGGTGGAACCTTCAAGAGCTGGGGCCTCAGATGAAGTGGTTAGGACACCAGGACACTGCTTGGAAGGGATTAATGCTTTTCTCTGTTTAAGTGGGTAAGTGAATTCTCATGAAGTGGGTTATTATAAAATAGTGAGCTTGACCCCATGGACATCTCTGTATTCCTGTCTCATGTGCATTTTTACATGTGGCCCCACTATGTGTGACCATCTGACATGATGCCCTCATCAGAGCTGAGCAGATGTTACCAACATGCTCTTAGACCTCCAGAATTATAAGATAAATAAACCTCTTTTCTGTATTTATTATCCAGTCTCAGGTATTTTGTTATGGTAACAGAAAACAGACTAACATAGCCCTCTAAAAGAAAAAGTAGACAACATGCAAGAAGAGATGGGAAAGGTAGTAGAGTGATGGAAATCCTAAGAAGAAATAAAACTGAAATGCTGGATGTCAAAAACACTGTGTAATACTTAAATTTACTGAGCTATGAGGTGCCCAGATGTTTGGTCAAACATTATTGTGACTGTTTTAGTGAAGTGGTTTTTTTGATGACTTGGCACTTAAGCTACCAGATGATTAAAGCAGGTGCCCTCCTTAATGTACATGGACCTGACCTAACCATATGAAGGCTTAAACAAAAGGCTGGATCTCCTTAATGGACTAAATTATTCTGTCTCCCCAGATTCCTGTACTGCAATCCCAACTCCAGTGTGATGATACCAGGGGGTGGGAACTTTGGAGGTGATTATGTCATGAAAGTGGAGCTCTCTTGATTGGCATTAGTGCCCATCAAAAGGAACTCCAGAGATCTCTTACCCTCTTTCTGCCACGTGATGATACAACTGAAGGTGGTGCTGTGCACCTGGAAGAAGGGACTCACCAGAATGTGACCCTTCTGACCTGGTACCTGATCTCAGTCATACAGCCTCCAAAGTGTGAGAAATAAAACTTCTGATATTTATAAGCCACACACTCTATGGTACTTTGTTAGAGTAGCCCACGCTGACCAAGACTCCCTCTCTTGCATAAAGGGAACTCCACCTGCCTGACTGCCTTCAACCTGGAGCGTTGGTGGTGGTATTTTCTCCCTATCTTCAGACTCAACATGTATGGCAGCTCTTCCTGGGCCTCAAGCCTGCGGCCCTTCAGACTGGACCTACACCAGGGACTCTTCTGACTGTGGGGCCCTTGGACTTGGAGTGGAACTAACCATGGTTCTCCTGAATCTCCTGATCACTGCCTCACCCTGAATCTTGGGTCTTGAGGCCTCCACAATTGCATGAGGCAATTTCTGTGCTTTCAACCAGCCCAGCCCCTGCACGTCTTTTAATGAGGTTGTCTTAGGGGATAACTGGCAGCTGGCAGAACTGGTTCTGTTCTTGGGCCCCTTCTGCTGACTGTTGATGCTTCTCCCTGTATATTGGCTCCACCCCAAGCACCTAGCACCCTTGGTCCCTCCAGAGTCATCCTTCCTTTTCCGTCAACTCTGTCTCATGTTTGTTCCTCACTACTTTTGGAGACTTCTTCCTGTCTGTAGAATTTGATGCCTATGGGCGTCTTTGTATTTCACTTTTCTGTCATTGTTCACCACGCCAGCACTGCTTTGCTTAGTACAATTATCTTTAACACTCTATGGCTTTCTATGGTGTGTGTTGAGGGCAGTCATCCCACTAGACAGAAACTGCACATACAGGACCTTCTGTCTATCTTCCCCCCCAGTGAGGGACAATGACCTCAAGGTTCTTTGGGAGATTCCAGGGTGGTCACGCAATCTTGTGCCGAGAGGGTAAGGCAGCCCAAATCCACAGGGATGGGAGACCCTGAACTTGGGACCCTTCTAGACCTTGCCTTCTGTACAGCTTCAAATGGCTGTTAATCTGTGTCGTTTATAATATCCTCCATGATAACCTAATAAACAACAACAAAAACAAGAGATTCTTAGCACCCTAGTATTTGACAGGGGAGGTCTGGGAGATGTGCCCTTCAGAAACTCAGAGGGCACCCTGTATTGGTGAAAGGCCTCACCAGGGTCCCCTTGGACCCTTCTGAGGTCTGATGGTCTGGCTATGGTTGGCCGTGTCCCTGGGAGCTCATGTGCTGGAATCTTGGTCCCACTGTGGTGGTGTTGAGGTGGTGGAACCTTTAAGAGGAGGGACCTAGTGGCAGGTGGAGTTACTCTGGTGCTGTCCTTGGAACAGATTAATGTAGTTCTTGGCACCCATTGGTGAGTTCCTGAGAAATGGGTTGTTATTTTTGTAAACATTAAACTAGGCCTCTCTCTCTTGCTTCCTGTCTCACCTGTGAGCTCTCCCCGTCACATGAGCCTACACCCTGATACTCTCCACCAGGCTGTGACACAGCCAGCAATCCTCATCCCCACTGGGAAGATGGGTCTACCCATCCGGGAAGTTCAGGCTCCTGAACTTTTACTTAGAAACCACCCAGCCTCATGTATTTTGTTAGAACAACGAAAACAGACCAAGACACAAGGTCTTCAAAAAATTCAAACAGCCACACCTTGATCTGATCTTTACCAGGAAATTTTTGGAAAATTTGAGAAACTTGCTATTGGGAGAGGCAGGAGTTTTGAAATTTTTATTTTTGAATCCAGAAAGTTCTGGCACTTCTATAGATGTGCTCTAAAATTGACCTGGAAACTGGACATGTTCCTTTTATTCCATCTTATATCTCTGTTCTTACTAAATGTGGCTAAAATAAATAAATTGTTATATAGACTACTCTGCTTAGAAATATTTTCAAGTAACTCCATGAGTTCATTAGATATATTTATTGTTTTCAATATCACAACAAGTGTCATTTTTATGGAACTTTCTACCAGGACAAATGGAGTTTCTTTCTTCTCAGATTTCCATTAGTTTCTCCCTCTTCTTCCAGCATTCACCATGTCCAACCAAGGCCCCTCCAGCCTTCATGAACATTTCCTCAATAATCTTCTGGTGCCTGCACAGACAACCCAAAACTACATGCTACAGGTCTGCACACCAACGCACTCTCCTTGGCCACCTGCCACTTTCTGGCCTAGAGAAATGCTGATACACTAGAAAGCCACCAGAAGTGGAGTGGCATACAAGAACAATTTTGCTATTTCCATGGTATCTGTGGGTCAGGAACAATGTCCCTCTGCTCCATGATTTCTGGGGATTCAGCAGGAAAGACAGGAAGGCTGGGGTGACTCAATACCTGGGAGTTGGAAGTATCTGAAGGCTCCATTGCATACGTGTCTGGTCCCCAGGACAGGGGGGCGACGCAGTGCTCAGTGCAGCTGGGAGTGAATCAAGGCACACAGATGTGTCCTCCCAGTTCCTGGGGCTGCTGCAAGGCTGGGTTCTGAGAGGGAGAACCTGGATGATTTGGCCTGGGCCTGGGTTCCAACAGAGGAAGGTGGGGTGGCAAGGTCACCTGCAGAAGGGAACGTGGTATAGAAAATATCACTGGGATTTTCTTTGTAAATACACACTTCCCCTGGCCTTACCTCTGCATCCTTTCTTGTTCTCTCTGCCATCTTCAACCTTCTTTCAGATTTGCCTGTGTGTGCCTCACCAAGCACATTGTTCATTGCTTGGCCCTGACGCACGTAGAGTAGGATGGCCCTGAAACTATGAGTGCTATTCCTGCAATGAAAACAGACACCCAGCTCTGCTGTGTGGTTAGCACCTCACCATCAAATCTGTGTGCATTGTTCTATCGGTTTCTGAGAACTGGGCATGCCTCTGCCTTCCAACTCTGTAGGAGCCTTGAATTTCCCAGTAAAATGGCCTTGAGTGGCACAGATACCTGTGTGTTCATAAGGGTAAACAGCTTAGACACACCATTTTTGTCTACAAAAACTCCAGGCACAGCTCTTATTGAGGGGACACCCTCTTCCCCAGCACTAGACCATGTGTCTTGCTTTAGTTTGGCCATATCCAGCCTAATGAGCCAGTTGACCCTTTGACCAAAGCCCAGGCCATAAATCATGGCAAAAACAACACACAAAAGGGGAAATCTCAGCTGCGGAATGACATTCAATGTGCACATTCTACAGGGGAAATCAAGGCTGGAATATACAGTGCAACCCCACACAGACAGGAGCTGGAAACCCCATATCTGATTTTCTCAAGAAGCAGACCATTTCCAAGTCGCCGTATATTGAAAGGAAAAAAAAAAAAGACAAAGCAGGGGTTTAAAAATGTAGTATATTTAAAATACCACTTTTTTGATGGAGGCAGGTATGGGGATTGAACCCATCATGATGGCTGGTGACACTCCTGGTTGTTTGTTCAATCTGGATTCTTTTTACAATGTCCAAGACATGCATAGATACAGAAAACCTCTAGTACATGATTTTTACTAATTAAAAATGAAAGTCTCCCTCCCTCCTTGTATTGCAACCCCACTGACACTCCCCAGAGACTGAGGCTGTTCTTAGTTCCTGGCTTTAGTAACTTCACTGTTTCAACTAATGTGCTCACGTTTCCTTTTCCTGGTTCTTGGCGCTCAGCTCTAACACAAGCTGTGGGGTTTGTCTCAAAGCAATTAACCTCTCTAAGCTTCCATTTACTCTTCAAACTTAATGCAATAATGATATGTACTTACGTCAGACTCTATAAGCATCAAAAAAAGGTAGGGAGGGAGGGGTGAGGCCATGGGGGCAGGAAAGAAGGTGAAATGAGATGTAGCCTAGGTACATATGACTGTACATATGGTGTGACGCTATATCGTGTACAACCAGAGAAATGAAAAGTTGTGATGCAATTGTGTACAATGAATCAAAATGCATTCTGCTATCATATATACCTAATTAGAATAAAAATATTTTTAAAAGGTAAACATATTTGTGAACACCATGAAAATTGGAATCTCCAGGCATATTCCTTACGAATTACTACAAAATCGAATCCTTTTTGGGTAACATGTTGGATAGAAATTTTTCCGGACATAGGAACTTACATGCTATGACTTCTATCTCATTTAACAACCCCAAGAAATTTTCCCAAATATCACAAAACTAGTCTTAGAAAGCCACATAAAAGCTTATCAGGGTTGCTTGTTGATATAAAGCACTGGAGACAACTACTGTAATACAATGTTAAGATTTTTTAAAATATTTTTTTAGCTGTCAACAGGCCTTTGTTTTGCTTATTTATATGTGGTGCTGAGAATCAAACCCAGCGCCTCACAAATGCCAGGCGAGCACTTTCCCACTGAGCTACAACCCCAGCCCAGATGTTAAGATTTGACTCAGTATCGAGCCTGGATGTCTAATGAACAACATCATTAGAACAGAAAACCATAACCCTTTCCTTCTACACCAAAACCAATGTGTCCTGTAGGAAGATCCATTGTAAATGAAATGTGTCGGTCTTACCTAAGGCTCTAAATTATCAGCACCTGAGCAGATCCACTCCTGGGACCTATTCAGGATAAACCCTCAGGGACATGAGTGGGAAGAAGCAGAGGAGTACACAGGTAGGAATAAGCCCAGAAACACCCCAGCAGGGGAGCAGCTGACCTGCCTCCTGCCCACCTGGTTTCTACATGTGCACTGATGACTTCATTTGACTTAGTGTTGCCACAGAAAACATTTTTAAGGTAGAAATTGATGCAGGGAAGAATACCCACACACTGAAAATCAGAGAGAATTTCACTCACCCCCATAGACGTCCTGGTTGTGTGAGGCTGCTGGGTGGAGGGGAGGGACCCTCTGTTAGAGTCTGTAAACAAGTCAAAATAACACCTGGCATTTTGCCAGGGGAATGTTAGAGTTGTAAACAAGTCTGGATGGTGCCTGGCAAAATGCCAGAGGGAGTGGTTTGAGAAGTAACAAAAGCGAGCCATTAAGTGTGGAGATTCCTTATTGGTTGACTGATGTATCTAGTTTATGCTAATTAGATAAGCTCTGTGGAATGTATAAATACTGCTCCTGTCCTGCAATAAACGGCTCCTACTCCTGCTGTATCAACGTACACAAGTTATTCGTCACCCCCCTGATTATTCTGCTGCAGCCGGACTGCGGCAACCCTCAGCTACCTGCAATAGCCGACGTCCACGTTCCTGAAGGCCTCCTGTTTCTCAGGCTCTGTCCATGTTGTCTCTTCACAGAACAGCTCCCCCATGATGTCCCTTTTGTGGTCACCTCCTCCTAACCCCTGGAAACCACAGTCTGTTCTCCATCTTTACAGCTTGGCCCACCCAGGAATATTCTCCAAGTGAATTACACTATACATGACCTTCCATCAGGATTTGAGATCCTCTGATCTCCATTTACTGGGTTTGCCTTTGAGATCCAAAGGCTGCTGCACACTCATCTGTTGATGGACTCCTGCGGTGGTTCTAGTTTCCAATTATTAAAAATAAAACTGCTATGAATATTCACGTACTTTTTCATGGGAAGGTGTGTGTGTGTGTGTGTGTGTGTGTGTGTGTTGATTTTGTTTTTTCTGTTTTGAGGGGCTTTTTGTTTGTTTGTTTATTTGGCACTGGGAATTAAACCTGGGGGCACTTAACCACTGAGCCACATCCCCAACCCTTTTTATTTTTCATTTTGAGACAGGCTAAGTTGCTGAGGCTGGATTTGAACTTGCAACCCTCCTGCCTCAGTTTCCTGAGCCACTGGGATTACAGGCATGTGCCACCACACCCAGCTGGGAAGATAAATTTTTGCATGTCTGGGATGAATGACCAGGAGCATGAGCATCAGGGCATGTTGCAAGTTCATCTTTAAGTCTATAAGAAGCTGTCAATATGTTTTTTAGAACACTGTACCATTCTGCATTTCCACCACCATTTTTCCCCCTTTCTAGTGGATGCAAGGTGGTCATTCATTGTGGCTTTATTTTTGGTCCTCTAAAGACTCACAATGTTGAATATTTTTCAAATGCTCATTTGCTACCTGAATATTCTCTCTGGTAAAGTGCTGCTCTCACCTTTACTGGGTTGTTCTTCCTGCTTAGTTTTGAGAGATTTTCGGGTGCTTATATATGCTAGATATAAACTTCCCATATATTTGCATACTTGAGATGCAAGTCCCGTGTCAGATGGGTAAGTATTTTCCCCCAAAAGTTTTAAGTTTTGACAAAGTTCCATTGATCAATATTTGCCTCTATGCTCTGTGTTTTAGATGTCATATCTCCAGGCCACAAATGTTTTGTTCAACATTTTCTTTTAGAATATCCATAGTTTTACATTTCATAGTTGATACATTCTGATTTCATGTTTATACAAACTATGAAGTCTAGTTAAATTATAGTTACCATACTACAATACTATGTTATATTATGCTATATTAATATTATAATATCATTATTATAGTTATACATGAGTGCTTCATTCCTCCACCACTACTCAGTGAGGAGACAATGTTTCCTCTGCACTTTTGTCAAAAATCAAATGGTCCCAGGGCGTGGCAGTGCACACCTATAAGCCCAGAGACTGGGGAGGCTGAGGCAGGAGGATCACAAGTTCAAAGGAAAACTCAGCAACTTAGCAAGGTCTTAAGCAACTTATCATAACCTTCTCTATATAAAAAAACTAAAAGGGCTGGGGATATGGCTCAGTAGTTAAGCGCCCCTGGATTCAATCCCCCATACCTAAAAAAAAAAAAAATCAAGTGGCCATATAGGATGGGTCTATTTCTAGTTTATCATGTTCTACTGATCCTATGTCCATCTGTTTCCCAGTCGTTAACCCTGTCTTTTTGAGAGTGGCTTCACAGTAATTCTTAAAATCAGGGAGTGCAAGTCCTCGGATATTTTTCCTTTCCAACATGTTCTGTTCTGGTTTGACTCACCTTTCTCTACACATTTTAGAATTCACTTGTTTGTATTTACCAATGTTCCTTCATTGGAGTTGTGCTGAATCCATAGATCAATGTAGGGACAAAGCCATGGTCATCTACATCCATTTCAGGAGGTTATCACAAGGAAGTCTCTCCCTGTCTCCCCACCAATGGGGCAGGTACGGGGACTCAGCTGCAGGATGTAAACTGCCTGCCTGCGGCACAGAGTTGCTTAGGTGACAATAAAGTGTCCCATTACTCTCACTGCAGTCATGGGGACCCTTTGGTTTGAGTATCATCCTGTGCAAGGGACATAGGGAGCTGGCTCTGGGGCTCATCTTGCTTTCTCTATGAAGTAGTAGACTCTGACTCTACAGAGGGTGCGCTGGTTTTACTGGCCCCAGAATCTATCAGCCTGGACTCTTGCTTGGCAGAAAGATCTATGGAACTTTCCACACAGACACTTCAGTTAGAGATTAATTCTCCTGCTGATCGCCCTTATTATTTTCTTCTACAGTTAGTTTGTTCACCCAGGATTTCTTCCTCATGTGTCATGAATTTCTGGGTTGCCAGCTCAGAGTCATAAATGCGGCATCAGTTAATTATCTAAGATGGAAATGATCTGTTTTCCCAGAGCTGTTTTGTGTAATAAATGTGTGGCAGTCGCCCAAGGGTATTTTTTACAAGCAGCACTCCTGTTGGGGTGTAGGGGCCAGGGGAAGGCGTGGTGAGAACCTGGCATCCTCATAGACACACCTGCAGAAGGAGGAGAGGGGGCGAGTCCTCATGTGTGGGCAGATCAATCAAGTACTGCATTTCAGGAGCCTCCCTAATGTTACAAAGCGCTTCTGTGACTCTAATGCTTCTGCCTGATCCCTCCTTCACCCTCCCTTTCACTGTGACCCAGAGGAAGCCCCTGGAAAACAGGGTTGGGGAGAGGCACAATGTCATACTACTCCAGGTCACACACATAAGAGTGATGGTGACAATAAAATAACAGCAAGAAACATGGATGGGGCATTTCTAGGACAAGGAATTGGGCAAATAGAGGTGCTGTCCTTCCTTGTGCTCTGTGAATCCCAGAGCTCTATCCTGACTCTCTGTCCCTTTTTTGTTCTCCCTGGCCTCTGCTCTTCCTCTACTCTAGGCTGAAACTTCATAATCCCCCCCCCCAATTTCCTGAAAAATCCTACACAGTTCAAATGGAGAGTGGATTGAATTGCAGGTGAAGAGAGCCTTGAAACTTCCAAGGTGAGGAGCATGGGATCCTAGAAACAGCCAGTGGTTGGTGGGTGGTTTGCACACAAAATGAGTTACCCTGGCAGCACTGAAGAAAAGTCACTTGTCAGAGTCACAATTTTGAAAGGGTAGCATGTGGCAATCAATCTGAAAACAGGTATATGGTTTCATATGTAGGTCCTTGTGCCCAGCCCTTCCCACAAGGCACTGCCTCTGTTGTAATTCAAGATGGGAGGGGCCCCACTTTGGACTCCTCCCTAGGCATTTCATTATTCCCTTTATAAGCCATAGCCCAAGGTCCCACATATTTTCTCTGCTGCTCAGCCTCCTCCTGCTCTGCAGCCGAAGCAGAACCATGCTGCTCGGAATCTATGGTAAGGAGACTCCACCCCAAGCTGAGCCTAAGTGTTCTCTCACCCCTTTGTTCCTCTGAACCTCAAACTCAGTTCTCTCCTCTATCTACTGCCCCCTGTCATCTCTGACCGCACTGCAACCCTCTGTCCACCTGCAAATTTCAGAAGCTTTACCCTTCCCAGAGACCTCCCTGCATTCCCTCACCTGCCAGCCCAGACCCCAGGACCTAAAATCCACTCTGCCATTACCAGCAACCAAAGAAGCTCAGTGACATCACCCTGGGACCCTTGATCATGATCAGTTGGCTACACTCCCAGCATCACTTTCATTTCCCTTCTATTCTCAGTTTCTGTCTTCATTGTTCAACTCCTGAGGTCAGACGCGGAAGGAGTCACAGGTGAGGATAGTGCAGTGAGGAGATTTTCACTGGCTGGGGGCAGGGAGGGGGAGGGCCTGTCCTACCCTGGCCCTTGAAGCCCACCCAGCTCTGACTCTTCCAGACACTGGCCCATGGCTGTGCCAGCCAGCACCGAGGTGTGGGGACCAGCCCTACAACCCCTTGGAGCAGTGCTGTCACAATGACACCATCCTGCCCCTGAATGCGACCCAGCTGTGTGTCCCCAACTGCATCTTCTATCCCTGCTTCCAGCACTGCTGCCTGGAGTCCCTGGGCACTCAGAACCAGGCAATTGTGACATTCAAGGTCCCAGGCATGAAGCCTGACTGCAGGTCCTCCCCCGTCTCCAGGATTTGTGCCCAGGTAAGTCTGTGATTCTAGCCCAGGCTGGGGGAGGGGCAGCAGGGGACAGAACTTGGTTGCAGTTTCTTTTGAGGCTCCATCTCCCATCTCTGGGTAACCATATGACTCTCCTTCAATTCCATCTGTCTGTAACCCCCTGTCCCCTCCCCCTGCCCCTCTGAAGTTCCTCTTCACCTTTCTGCAGGAACACCACCCGACCAGCCCTCAGCCAGATCTGACTTCATCTGGACCATCCTGGGGAGTGGAATCTGGTATCTAGTCAACTGTATGCTGAGGTTTTTAATTATTGCTATGGTCTGAGTGAGTCCCCAAGCTCCTGGGGTGGAATCTTAATCCTGCAATGCTGGAGTGACTCTTAGAGATGGAGACGATTGGCAGTAAGTGGGAGGGTTGATATCAGGGGAATGGAGCCATCATGAATGTCTTAGCACCCTCTGGTAGGAGTGGGTTCTCATCACCAGATTCTTTATCTTGAGACTGGGTTGTTATAAAGCAAGGCTGTTCCTCATGCTCTTTCTATTGTGAATGCACCCACTTGTCCTTCCACTTTTCACAGGGAGTTGAGGTAGCATGTGGCCCTCAGCAGATGTTGCTGTGTGATCTTGAACTTTTCAGACTCCAGAACCATGAACCAGAATAAACTTTTTTCCTTATAAATTACCCAATCTCAGGCACTTTATTATAGCAATAGAAAACAGAACAAGACAACTATGTTACTTCTTATGCCCTTAAATTTCCTATAAGCTGAAAACAGAAAGCATGTGTTTTTTAGAATGGTATTGGCTTGTTCATAGATATTTTATTAAGCTGCAAAATTCTAGTAACAAAACTTAATTTATTGAAACTAAACTATTCTTTTATTTCCTTTTTGGGAGTCCCCACTGGTGGTGCCATATAAGCACTTAATCATGACTTTTAAGTAAGCAGATATTAGGTTAATAGAGAAAATTTTGATGGACAAAGGGGTTTAGTTAGTGAATTATCTACATCTTCAATTCAGGGTCCCCCAGAAAATCAATCCCAGATCTACCTTAAAAGGACAAATTACCTAGAGCCTTAACATTTGCTGGTCCTTGCAGCCTGTCTTGGTCCATTTTGTGCTGATATAACAAAATACCTGAGACTGGGTACATTATAAAGAAAAGAGCATTTTAGCTCACAGTTTTGGAGGCTGAAAGTCCAAGATCAGGCAGCCCATCTGCTCAGCCTTTGCTGAGGTCTTCTGGCACACTGTGGTGGATGACATCACAGACGGAGCATGGGCAAGGGTAGTAGTGGTGTGTGCAGAAGAGAGAGGTCACATGAGGAGAGAGGAAGCAAGAGAGCAAGACCAGAGAGCTGAACCTGGTTTATAACAACCCACTCCATGGGGAGCCAACCCAGTCCCATGATACCTAAGCTCTCCTCCAAGACAGGCATTGATTCCCTTCCCAGGATGGTTTTCCCCATAGCCTAATCACCTCCTTGTAAACTCCACCTCTTGAAGGTTCTGCCATCCTCAATCTTTTACCCTGGAGACCAAGCCTCCAGTACATGAATTTTTGAGGGGACAAATCACACCCAAACCATAGCAGGGCCCACCTAACACCTGTCAAGTCAGTCACACACAATCCTCCAGGAAGCCTCAACTCATTTGGTACTTTGAGGGAGCAGCAAATGTCTCCCCTAACAATACAATGGCATAGCATGCTGCAGTCTATTAGGGTTGAGGGTTCCAGAAGGCCGGGATGGGCAGAGTTCTAGCCCTCCTGACATCCATGCTGGGAAACAGGGGCTCATCCTGAGCACAACTTTCCAGGGTTCCAGGAAAAGTCCTTTCTTCCAAGATTAGGAGGTTTTATAGTCTAGGGACCATTTGGTCACAAAGTGTGGGGAAAGCAGGCAGAGTACAGGGCTTTCCAAATAATTTTCAGGGCCCAATGCAAAATGGGTGGGGAACCAGGGGGGATAGTTCCAAAGAATCAGGAAAAAGAGATACATATGATTCCCTTTATTTGAACATTATGCAATTGTTCATGTATTTAAATGTCACATAAAAATCTAGAAATGTACATCATTTTATGAATTGATTTAAAATTTTAAAGATACTAAAATGTTGAGGGTTTTTTTCCTTTAAATTTTTTTTGTTGTAGATGGACACAATACCTTTATTTTATTTGCTTATTTTTATGTGGTGCTGAGGATCAAACCCAGTGCGTCACACATGCTAGGCAAGTGCTCTACCACTGAGCCACAGCCACAGCCCCCTTTTAAATATTTTATTACTAATAAAACACAGTAGTGAAACTTATGCTTCAGTGGAGTAGTACACCATTTTTCTTGTTCTTCCCACTAGGTAAATCTAAAAGCCCCGAAAAATTATAAAACAAAGATAACACTATGAACAGTGGAGAGAAAAAGTTCAGACTGGAGTCCTCAGGTCCAAAGGACAATGTGTTGGTGAGTTCCCTGGACTTTCTTTTACTTTCTAAGACTTGGAATTGAAGAAGTCAACAACCCAGAAAGAGTAATGGAAGAACACCAACAAAGCAAGTTCAAAAGTCCTCCCTCTACTCAAAGGACCAGGACAAGGGAAGTCTAACAAGATATGCAATTTGGGGGCAATAATGGCTTTACTCCAACCAAACATCAGCAAAGTCCAGTAAAGAACCTTTCACACTCACCTGCCTATGAAGAGTAACTCCAACCCCCCCTTGTCTTCATCCATTTTTCTGTTACTATAGCATGATCCCTGAGGCTGATCATGTATAAAGAAAAGAGGTTTATGTAGCTTACAATTCTGGAGGTTTAAGGTCATGGCACCAGCATGGGCTTGCCTCTGGTGAAGCCCTTATTGGACAGCACAATGACAGGAGCCCATGTGACAGGAGAGATCACATCCTAAGACAGGAAACCAAAGCACAGCTGAGGTCCCTTGAAACTACATCAGCCCCTTCCAAAGGCACTCCCCAATGATCTAGAGACCTCCCACCAAGCCCCACCTCTTAAGGGTCCCAGACCTCTTAACAGCCTTACACCAAGGACCAAATTTTCAACCCATGAGCCCTCGGAAAGCAAATTGCATTCAAACCAGCACCCCTCATGCTTGCCGTCAGAGAACAACAAGGGGTGGGTTGGGAATGGTATTCTTTCAGGCAGTGACAAGGCTTCCCTCCACCAATTTATCTGCTATAAAGATATTTTATTCATGTTACATCCTGGATTATAATTTTCTTTAAAAAATTCTAAAATTTTTAAAATTAATTTTTTATAAAAAAAATTATAAAAAATACAAAAATTTTTTTGGTACTGGGGAGTGAACCCAGAAGTGCTTAACTACTGAGCCATATCCCCACCCTTTTTTGTATTTTATTTAGAGACAGGATCTAAAAGGAAAACTTCCAGGATCTAAAAAGAAAACTTACTTAGGGGCTTTCTAAGTTGCTGAGGCTGGCTTTTAACTCATACTCCTCCTGCCTCAGCCTCCCAAGCTGCTGGGATTATAGGAGTGCACCACCATGCCTGGCTAAGAAGTTCTTGCTATCTTACATCTCTATAAGTTTATTGTGTCTTCAAAATGTATACTTTTAAAAGCTTAATTTTCAACTTACACAAAAATTTTAAATCAACAAAAAATGTTTGCATTTAATTTTGGGAATTTCTTTTCAATTATGTAACTGGGGCTACTGAGAATATTTTATAGTCTGACAACACTGTGGTAAATTTCTTTCTTTTGCTATATGTTTTCTCTTAATTGAAAGATTATTCAAAAAATTCAATACATGCACTAATTTTAAGGGTATAGTGTTTTAAAATATATGTGCATTTTACATCAGTAAAACCACCACTCACATCACGATACGGAGCATTTGTTTTACATGAATGTCATGTAGTTTCTCACATAAAGTTTCTTAACTGTTACATCCTATATTGTATGTTTAGTAAACATGAAATATTTTGTTGGAGTCAGGCACAGTGGTGCACACCTGTAGTCTCAGCTCCCTGGAGGCTGGAACAGGAGGATTGCTTAAGCCCAGGATTTCAAGAACAACCTGGGGAGCATTATGAAACTGTCCCCCAAATATATATTTTTTTATATTATTCAATTCTACCTAATAAAAATGTTGCTTTTTAGTTCTGTGGACTGACTTATGATTTCCATTATCAAAAAAAACTTTTATCCTTCGTTTGATAAAAATGTGTATGTACAATTGAGTTTATTTTTTTGTTCCTGTTGTCTTTGTTTGTTTTGTTTGGGGTACCCAAGATTGATCCCAGGGGTGCTTAACCACTAAACCATATCCCCAGCCCTTTTTATTTTGAGACAGGGTCTTGCTAAATTGTTGAGGCTGACCTCAAACTTGTGGATCTCTTGTTTCAGCCTCCTGAGTCACTGGGATTACAGGCATGTGATCATCATGCCAGGCTCAAATGGGATCTTTTAATAAGGATATTTAACCAGTTTCTGACTATGATAACACACTGTATCTCTGATGATCTATTTTGTGCTCATCTTAATGTTTCCTTGCTGTTTTTATTTTACTACATTGTTTTTGACATTTTACCTCTTATTCTCCAATCCAAAAAATTGTAATGGGTATACATTCTACTTTTGTTTGTACTTTACCTCAATGTTAAATTGACTTAGTGCCCCATTATCTGATGCGATAACAGTTTTTCCAATGTAGCACATAAAACAAGGATTTATCCGCCCCTTCACAATCAGTGATGTCAAAGTTTTCTTTTTAGATTATTATATTAACATCATGGACAAACATGCCAGTTTTTCTCCTCTATAAACAGAGGAAATAAAACGGTAACAGTTGTCTTGCAATTTTGTCAGATTAACATTGAGAATAGCTTTACTCTGCTTGTCCTGTTCAGACTGGCAAAGTCTTTTCATTTTATTTTTGTTTAGCTTAGGAGCAAACAATACTAGATGCTAAAATTATATATAACCAATATACATATCTATTGGTATTTTGATGTTTAATCTCAAGTCTACTGTAAAATGTGAAGATTGTGCAAGACACCAAAAATGGTTTCATAATTTGTATGTAATTTTAAACACTATTTGCAAGCCAAGCACTGGGGTGCACATACCCATAGTCCCAGCTATTTGGAAAGCTGAGGAAGGAGGATTGTTTGAGCCCAAGAATTCAGGTTAACCTGGGCAACATAGTGACGCCAGCTGTGGGAGACCAACCTTGTAAGTGACTGAGTCACACTCCCCAGCTGGGTGCTGAGGCGCTCAGTCACAGAAATGTGGCAGAGCTTTCCCAGCCCTTCTTGGGTCCAAAGGTCAGTGTCTCATGCGTGGGTGTGTCTTTCTACAGCCCCATGGGTGAAGCTATGCTCACCTGTTCCTTTGTAATATAACACCTTGCCCTGTTTAAGGTAGAATCTACCATGGAAGTGCCTTGTGTGTGTCTCCTTCTCTTACTGTGCCCTTGGGTGTGGCCTACCCAGGTGTCAGTCAACCTGCTGACAGTGGACATCATGAAGATAGACTCAGCTCCCTGAAACCTGACCCCTGGCCTCATTTGAATGTCTTCTCCTCAATAAAAGGGGTCAGCACGTGCTCTCGCTCTCTCTCTTTTCCTGCAGACCCTTAAGGTCAGAGAAGCCGCCACAGCAACCTCAAAGAAAAAGATATTTGTGTCTCTTGTGTGGTTATTTCGTGCAGCCCAATTAGCCCAGTTCAACTGGAGTGACCCCTGAGCCTTTTAGTCGTGAGATCAGAAACCCAGCAGCCAACCCTGTCTCAAAAAAAAAAAATTATTTAGTTCATATTCATGAAAATACTTTCTGTATTTTCAATTACAATGAATATTTCATTTTAAAATTGTCTTCCTTATCAATAATAGTGAAACCAGAGTTTCTCTGCTTCTTCTGGCAGGTGGCATCTGCACAAGCTGCAGACTTCTGCAGCTGAGAGGTGTTGGAGGTCTTAATGACAGGCTGTGCCCTCCAATATTGCAGCAGACCCCAGCAGCTCACCATCCATTCTTTCTTCTTTCTGAGTTCTCTTCTTGTGAATTCAAAGAATGAAATCCACAGATTAGGATGAGTGAGTGTGAGAGTAGGACTTATTGAAAAACAGGAACAGAAGTCCTGCAGGGAAAGAGAGGACCCAAGAGGGGTTTCCATTTGAGTGTGCTAGTTTAGGGGTTTATATAGCACTTGGGTCAATGCTATGGCTCCAAATTATGCTAATCAAGGTTTGGAAAAGTATAATGCTATTGGTCCAAAATTATGCTAATTAGGCTTTGGAAAAGGACCAAATGCTATTGATTAGCCCTGCAATCCCATTTATGTTGCCCCACTTCTGTTTTCCTGCTTCTCCTTGGGAAGCTGGAGCTTGCAGTCAGTGGTTGGGCACGCTTAGGAGTTCTGGAGCTGCAACACTGCATGGAGTGGGTTCCTGCATCAGGTGTCCTCACTGGTCAGTGTTCTTTGGCTCACTTCAATACTGACCTGCAGGGTCTTAGGCCTGTGTTGGCATGGTGACCTCCATGTGATTACAACCCATGCTCCAGCACCCCTGAGCTGCTGCTCTGCTGACCCACCACTCCTCCACTCTTCTGCTCCTTCTCAGCACAGACCAGTGGGCTGGCTGCACAGCTTGGTGACTTGAAAGCCATGTCATTCCCCTACCTCTGAAAAAGTGTTCATAACTTTTTCTTAACTGGGAGAAAGGGTGATGCCCACTCTGACTGCTTCAAGTGAAAAGAGGTGTTGACAGGGGACATCAGATAGGGTCTTCTTACAGAGGCATATCTAAGGGCCCCCAGTAGATTGAGAACTTAGATTTAGATTCTACTTGTAAAGCTATTGGTAGCTTGGGCATCTGGCCCTTCAGGGCATTCCAGAGGTCCATGGTGGCAGTTGGCAGATAACCAGATGGGGCATTCATAGGGAAGACATCATATTAGACAGCAATAAGGGCTGGGGCTGTAGCTCAGTGGTAGGGCACTTGCCTAGCATGTGTGAGGCCCTGGGTTCAATCCTCATCACCACATATAAATAAATAAATAGAATAAAGGTATTGTGGGGAAAAATCTTTAACAAAAAAAAGAGCAATAAGCAAGAAAGTAACATGTTTTCTGTAAAGAACTAGCACACAAGCAATTTTTTAACCAGTCCCAGAAAACCATGAAGTTGGTTAGCTTATTAAAGTTAAGGTGGGGTCTACCATGCCACTGATTTATGAGTGGAGGCCATTTAAGACTTTAGAAACACTAGCAGAGTTGTTAGAATTATATACACACCATTTAGTTTCTATAATGTCTTAGCTATCCTTTGTTAGGGTCTGTAAACAAGTCAAGATGGTGCCTGGCATTTTGCCAGAGGGAGTGGTTTGTGAAGTAACGCCAGCGAGCCATTAAGTGTGGAGATTCCTTATTGGTTGACTGCTGTATCTAGTTTATGTTAATTAAGATAAGCTGTGTGTAATGTATATATACCCCTCCTGTCCTACAATAAATGGCTCCCACTCCTGCTGTATCAATGTACACAAATTGCTCGTCACCCACCGGTTATTTTGCTGCAGCCGGACTGTGGCAATCCTCTTGAGCTATAGTAAAGATATCTAATGCCATCTGATTCTTGTAAAACAGCTTTTTCATTAGTGTTACCTGTGTGGTAGAGGGGTCTCCTTTAGCTGCATCATGTAGGGCTTCCTTGGAAAAGTAGGTTAGGGTTTCCATGTGTCACATTACATCTTTCACAGGAATTCTTGTTGGGGCTAAATAATCATACCAGTGAAAACAAGATTGAGTTTACCTATATAGGAGATTAGAAAGATTTGTAGGTCTTGAGTTGACTAGTTGACTTAGAAGAAACTGGTGACTGGCAGAGCCTTTCATGATAATTATCATGCATTCCTGAATAAGGACCCCTTTATAACTTCCAAATTTTGCTTGCTTTTTTGAGAATTAACACAAGTGTATGTCTAAAGTTAACAAAAAAATTGACTGTCTTCTATGACTGGATTAGGCTATATTATCCTGCCAGTTACCTGAGATTCCTCAGAGATCACTCTTGGGTACCTGTGAAAAGCCTATTGGCTCCTTCAGCTTTCTTCTACAAGCTGTACCATCTGCCAGGATGGGTGAGAGTCTGCTGACCATATGTGGCTTCCCTTGGATGCACCAAGGGATCCTTCTCTTTCCAATGATCCTCCTATTTGCAGAATGTGCCCTGGTTGGCTTCCTATTTTCTAGGGTTCTCTTGAACCTCCTGATGGGCAGATTGGGTAACTCAGAGCTGCTGGGCCCTTAGTGAGGTCCCATAATTTCCCAAGTTTTGGATGACCTTAGAGGGCAAAGGCCAAAATATTGGCTTTTTTTCCTTAGCCTTTTACTGCCTTGATTTTGGTCTCCAAATTTGGGTTTTAAACATCCAGCGGGGCAGTTTCACCCTCCTTAAAGTGGGAGTAGTGAGTTTTGACTTTTGGTACTGGAAGTCAGCATTTGGTACTGGAAGAGAGTCAGGCATCCCTCTTGTCTCCTGTAGGTGATGGTTTATTGCCTAAACTCAGATTGTTTTCTTAGAAGTAGTACTTCTGCAAAACACTAACAGGTAACAGTTATAGAGTTACTCAAAGCAACCAGATATAAGCCAGATTTTAAAATGGCAGTGCATAAAAAACAGTACTTGCTGGTTACCTTTCCTGATTTAGACCTATATAACCTCTAATTTTACAAGCTTCACATAGCACTTAGACAAAGCTCAACCATTTAGTTCTCAGATGTATACATATATCTAGTCACATATATCTAAGGGTCAATTATATTGCAATAACCTAAAATAACTGTTGCTTATTTAACCACTTATGGAGTAATTGTTTAAAAGACCTTAAAATAGTTGTAAATCTTCCTTCTTTTAAGATTTATGATTTTTCTAATAAAACCTAACAGACATGAGAAGTTATCTTAATAAACATTGCATGTCTCTTTTAACACAAATTTACTTAGAAAGGTTTCATTAAGAATCATGGAGGGATAAGGAGAGGGAGCATGGGAGGAATAGACAAATTCTAGATAGGGCAGAGGGGTTGTAGGGGAAAGGAGGGGGCATGGGATTAGAAATGATGGTGGAATGTGATGACCATTATTTTCCAAAGTACATGTACAAAGACACGAATTGGTGTGAATATACTTTGTATACAACCAAAGATATGAAAAATTGTGCTCTATATGTGTAATAAGATTTGTAATGCATTCCACTGTCATATTTAAATAAAAATAATAAATAAAAAAGAAGTATGTGTTATCCATGAAAACCAAGCTATCAGACAAGCCTAATTACTTCTGCCAAAGAAAAATCCTTTGAAAGATCCACAGATCCCAAACCCGGAATGAACCACACGAGACACTGGCTGCAAAAAGCAGGAGGCGTTTATTCTCACACAGGCGCCTGCGGGTGCTCAGCGAAACCTCAGCCAGAGCTTCGGTGAACTGGCACACCGGGCTTAGGGGTACAGATCTTTTATAGGGAGCAGGGGGTTAGTTTTTAGCTTAGCACAGTAACAGCTTTTCTATTGGTCCCTCTGAATCTAGCAGTTGGGTCACCCAGGGGGTAAACTTGTTTTTCAACTTTTTGTTCTCAGAAAAACCCTAAAATTGCATCCTGTCCTTTAGTTCCTGTTTTTGCCCTGTTTGCTCAAGCTTGGCCCTTCCGGGGTTATCTATATGGAACATCTTGTGGTAGCATTGTGCAAGACTTGAAGTGCTACGTGCAGTTGGTGGGGTTTTGACATGGGGGTGGTGAAAGAGAACATCTTGTAACTTCAGGGCACAGGGGTTGGATTTCCTAATGTTGGGCCTGGGGTCTTGAGGTCCTTCATTCCCCCCTTTTCTTTATCCGGGATATAATCCTATATCCATTGATCTATCTGCTCAGAGTCCGGTATTTGCTCAGCTGATGGCTCAGGGTGCTGTGGGAGTACTTGATACTGCTGCGCGAGGACCATAGTTTGGATTACAGACAGTCTTTCTTTTATGAATTGCATTAATTTGTTAAATATGCAGGGTCCAAATGTCAAAATTAACAGTAATATAATCAAGGGGCCAGCTATAGTAGATAATATAGTAGTTAGCCAAGGGGATTTATTATACCAGCTTTCAAACCAACTTTGGGAGCCTCGTAGGGATTTTTCCCTTGCATCTAGTCTCTCCCTGAGCTTTGTCATAGACTCCCTTACTACCCCTGTGTGATCGGTGTAAAAGCAACAGTTTTCCTTCAAGGCCGTGCAAAGTCCTCCTTCTTTCAAGAATAATAGGTCCAGACCTCGTCTATTCTGCAAGACAACTTCTGACAGGGAGGTCAGGGATTTTTCTAGAGCAGTTACAGAGGTTTCTATTGCTCTTAGGTCTTGTTGGATTGCAGCCTCTAGAATTCCTAGCTGTCGGGGGCCTTCATTCAGAGCTGCAGCCCCGGTGCCAACTCCTGCTAATACTCCTGCTCCTAATAAGACTGCTAGGGTAATGCTGATAGGCTCTCGGGTGAATCGAGTCCTGCTCATGAAATGTCCCTCAAAGTCTTCTGAGGAATAATAGAGTAGCCGTGGGTAGATCTGGACTAACACACAAAAATCTCTTGACTGATTAAATATGGCCATTGCAACGCATGGTGTAATCCCGGTGTTACATGCCCAATAAAGGCCTTTAGGTGGCACTAGGTATCCGGTAGTCACGCTAGATATTGTGTGGTTCGTTTGTGCACAGAGGGTTTTTATCCTAGAGGTATTCCCTATGCATGTTCCTAAGCCTGCACCCTCAGGTAATGTTAGCCCATGTTTTGTGTCCCAGTTAGGGGGGGCTGGCCTGGAGGCAAATCCAGCATGACTCAGTAAGATTAGGCTGGGTGGAGTTAAGAGCTGGATATCACCCTCTGATTAAGTCCAATAGTCTTTCTCCTGATCCTGGCAGAGTAGGGGCAGGTGGAATGTTTAGGGAGGTTGTGGGGGTATGATGGGTATCGTTGGGTATGGATGTTGACCTTGGGGGTGGACTTTCTGGTTGTCTGGGATCTGAGGGAGCTCTTTGGTCCCCGAGAACCGGATTAGGCCCTATTGGGCTCATCATAATTGGGGTCTGAGATAATCTGATTTTAAGAATTATACCGAGATCACCTCCTGTCATAAACCATCTTAGGCCCCATGTTCTCCCTGTGAGCCAGGGAGCTAGGTGTTTTTTTCCTCTTTCTGTGAACTGTATCTGTAAGGGCAATGATTTGCCCCCTCGGTAGTAAGATTCGGGGGGGCGATAGCAATCAGAGGGACTTTTGCCATGGGAAGTAAAGTTTTTAAGTATTGTTATGAATTCCTTGCTAGAAGATGGTTTCCAGTAAGCATCCCCTGTAGTTTCACAGCCCCAGGAGGAACAAAAGTATGTTTCATAACCTCCACACTTTTTTTCTTGGGATCGATCTCTTCCCTCTTTAGGACAAGCGTAAAAGTCATGTTGACCTAGTCTGCACCTTGCTGTCGGGGTAGCACATCCTGGCATTCCCCAACCGGGTGGTCTGGGGGTCATATAAGTACTGAGCTGATCATATGATCTGTTGGGAATATCCCAAGAGTTTAACCCAGCGGCTAGTTGGCAAAAGTCTGGGGTCAAAGTAGGCCACCATGTGCCAGGGGTGTGGGTTGCTGAAATGGACCAAATTACTTCTCCGGTTTGGGAATACACCTGCCAAGTCAACTTCATGGGGGTATGGGGATTATTACCTAGGACGAGGGGAATAGCATAAAGAGCAAGAGTGATTAACAGCGTGTAAGTCTTATGTTTAGCGGATTTTGGGTTCGCTGCAGTTTCCATTCTGGATCTGGAGAGGCGTCTGTGGACTCCTGCGGATGTGCAGCCTTCACGTGGGAAGCGTGGATCCAAGCGGTGATGCCGTCCACTTTGATTGCAGTGGGAGTGGTCAGCAGAACGGTGTAGGGTCCTTTCCACCGTGGTTCGAGGTTCTTGCTCTGGTGCCTGCGTACCCAAACGGCGTCTCCAACTCTGAAGAGATGTGGCAGCAAGGGGGTCTTAAGTTCCTCCTTGTATGCTGCGGCTAGAGGCTTCCAGACCTTGTTCTGGACCAATTGCAAGGCACGCAAATGAGTCTGCATAGATGGGGTGAGGGAGGCATAGGTTTCAGTTTCATAAAAGTTAACAGCGGGTGGTGGTGCACCGTACAGAATCTCAAATGGGGTTAGTCCCTGTGGGCCTGGGGTGTTCCGGGCCCGATACAAGGCTAAAGGTAGGAGTTGTACCCAGTCTCTAGTGCCAGTTTCAAGCGTTAATTTAGTTAAAGTCTCCTTGATGGTTCTATTCATCCTTTCTGCCTGTCCTGAACTTTGGGGTCTATCAAAATTTGTGACTGAAAATTTGGTTCCCATGGCAAATCAGACAGGACACAAAACACAAAGAACGCTGCGCGGCTTCGACACAAACCGAAAGTAAAATTGGGCCCTCCGAATCCCTGGGACGTCTCCCAGGGTGGCAGAGGAGAAGTCTGAGTTCGTCAACTCCTTCTCAAGCTGCCCAGAATACAGAGCAACTACGCGTCGACTACGCGTAATCGTACGGACGCCGCGCACAGACAGACAACGATCGGAGACTGCAAACAGAGAACAAAAGAAACACAAAATGACACGAGCTGGCCAGCTTACCTCCCAGTGGTTGCCGGGCGTTCCTCGGGCAGGGACTCGGACTGGGGCGCGGAGGGGGAGGGGGGTCTCGCTGGGGCCTCCAAAATGAAAGACCCTCCGACTCCCTGTCCAAGGAAAAGCACACAAGACACTGGCTGCAAAAGCAAGAGGCGATTTATTGATACACAGGCGCCTGCGGGTGCCCAGCAAAACCTCAGCCGGAGCTTCGGTGAACTGGCACACCGGGCTTAGGGGTACAGATCTTTTATAGGGAGCAGGGGGTTAGTTTTTAGCTTAGCACAGCAACAGCTTTTCTATTGGTCCCTCTGAATCTAGCAGTTGGGTCACCCAGGGGGTAAACTTGTTTTTCAACTTTTTGTTCTCAGAAAAACCCTAAAATTGCATCCTGTCCTTTAGTTCCTGTTTTTGCCCTGTTTGCTCAAGCTTGGCCCTTCCGGGGTTATCTATATGGAACATCTTGTGGTAGCATTGTGCAAGACTTGAAGTGCTACGTGCAGTTGGTGGGGTTTTGACATGGGGGTGGTGAAAGAGAACATCTTGTAACTTCAGGGCACAGGGGTTGGATTTCCTAATGTTGGGCCTGGGGTCTTGAGGTCCTTCACCTTTTCAAAAATGGACATTTTACTTTAAACATTTTGTAGAAACAAACTTTCTTGATTGACTGACCACCTAGAAAAACATGTGGGTTAGTAATTTCAAAGATATCTTTACTTTTGCCAAATTAAATTGATCTTTTGTTCAAAGTTTTACATAAACTAAAAGGCATTTGGATCCACTTTTCTTAATTTATCAGCATTTGTGTATCTGTAAGCCAATTAAGGTACCATGTAAACAATATATGGTACAAGCATGTATGCAGACATGATATACAACTTACAAGTATGCAGAAATGTACATAAAACAAATGGGAAACAAAGGTTTGATAGCTTTTCACCAAGTACTGGATCTCAACAGGTAGAAGACAAACAAAATTATCACACAGTGCCTATCAAATCTAACTCTTAGAAATTAAAACAGAGTCTGTCACAGATTTTTTTACATTATGACTTAAAAACAGAGGGAGGACCTGGGAAACTGGAGAAATTAGGTTTACAGTCTGCCAGTCATGGTGGACACTGAAATCAAAGAGTTAGATGGCCACTTGTCCTCCATGGGAGTCAAATTCACTTCTACCATCAACACTATTTTAAAAAAAAAAAAAAAAAACTCCAAACGGACACTTCACTTCCCAGAAGATGATATACAATCAATCAGCAAATTATGAAAAAAATGTTCATCATCTCTAGAAATTAGAGAAATGTAAATTAGAACTACTCTAAGATTTCATCTCACCTCAGTCAGAATGGCAGCCGTTAAGAATACAAACAACAATAAGTGTTCACGAAGATGTAGGGAAAAGGTACACTCATACAATGCTGGTAGGACTGCAAATTGGTGCAGCCAATATGGAAAGCAATATGGAGATTCCTTGGAAAATTAAGAATGGAACCACCATTTGACCTAACTATCCATCTCCTTGGTCTATATCCAAAGGACTTAAAAACAGCATACTACAGGGACACAGCCATATCAATGTTTATAGCAGCACAATTCACAATAGCTAAACTGTGGAGCCAATATAAATGCCCTTCAGTAGATAAATGGATTAAAACATGTGGCATATATACACAATGGAATATTACTCAGCAATAAAAGAGAATGAAATCATGGCATTTGCAGGTAAATGGATGGAATTAGAGAAGATAATGCTAAGTGAAGTTAGCCAATCCTAAAAAACCAAATGCTGAATGTTTTCTCTAATATAAGGAGGCTGATTCATAGTGGGGTAGGGAGGGGGAGCATGGGAAGAATAGACAAACTCTAGATAGGGCAGAGGGGTGGGAGGGGAAGGGAGGGGTCGGGGGGTTAGCAATGATGGTGGAATGTGATGGACATTGTTATCCAAAGTACATGTATGAAGACACAAATTGGTGTGAACATACTTTATATACAACCAGAGATATGAACAATTGTGCTCTTATATGTGTAATAAGAATTGTAATACATTCCACAGTCATATATAAATAAAAAATTAATTTAAAAACTCCAGTTAGACAAAAACAATATTTCTGAAAAAAACTGATCAGAAAAAATATTAACTTAAGTGCACAGAACCAAAGGTAAATATAAAAACTGAGCTAAAAAGAGGGTTTCTCAAAAGAGGAAACAGCCATAATTACTCTTTAAAGGAGCATGTGGAACACCTTTATCAGACTAGAGTGCATTTTTGGATCAAAGTTACCCCTTTCCCTTTGTCTCCCCCTTTCTATAGCATTTAGGTAGGAACTTACTGAGAAAGCAGAATCCCAGAGTACAAGAAAGATTTATAGCAGTTTGGATTTAAAAGTAACACCTCTTGGGGTTGTATCTCAGTGGCAGAGCACTTGCCTGGCATGTATGAGGCACTGGGTTCGATCTTCAGCACCACATAAAAATAAAAGAATAAAAGTGTTGTGTCCCTCTACAATTTAAAAAATAACAATAATTTTAAAAGATCTTTTTTTTGGTCTTAAATTGGTTTGAGCAACTCTGTGCATGCAAATCTAACAATAAAATGTTATGCTTTCCTTAGGCCATCTCTATCTATGTTCCAACTTGTATTTGGATCAGGTTTGAGTATAGAAAAAATGTTTTACCCCAGGGTTTAAGAACAAACGAATTCCAGTGTATGAATGCTTGTGCCAGATGGCCTGTTACTGAGCTGAAAGACAAGTAGGAAGAAGGTGTCCCTTGGCATTCTTCCATTATCTAAACCAAGTTGTGGTTCTGTCAATCCTCTGTGGACCTCAAATGTTGGAAGCCACAAATGAACTGTGGATGTGTCTGAGCCAACCCTAAAGCAGAGGTAGGCCCTTCAGAGAACTCTCCGTGCAATTTTACCCATCTGAGATGGCTCCGTTGCTTTGGCAGACATCCTATTCTGATAGAATTCGTGATACTGCAGTATTTATTGGCTCAGACAGCCCTAGGTTCAAACACAACTCCTCAGAGGTGGAGAGAGATACCATTGCCCTAGCTATCCTGATGGAGCCAGCTGCCTGGGGGAGGAAGAATTACTGAGCAAGTGACAAGTCCCCAATCAAGCCAACTTCCCCTCAGCTTCTTGCTTCTTATTCACCTTGAAGAACCCCTCCTCACCATAAACTCTTCTGGGGTGATCCACTATAATAAAGCATCCACAAGCTTTTCCCTTTGTTAAGATCAGACCCATCAGGTCTCTTCCACCCATCAATGCCCCAGCTTTGAAAAATATATTTCTCATCTTTTGTGTTTATTTCTGAATACTACTTTTCAGAAATAAACTTTTTATTTCCAGCCAACCCACACCTCTGAGGGTTAGTTATTCCCTCCCCATGCAAGCCGTGGCTGAGATTCAAAGCTGTTGGTGACATCCTTTTGGACCTACCAGTTAAATTAGTTGCTCTTACCAACCTCAAATGCTTAAAACTTCCTGTGATCTTCAAAATGTTAGCAATAATTTATTGAGGGCTGCTGGTTGGATTAATCACTCTCGCCAACAGGAAGGACTCGGTTTCTTGACCTCCTGTGATCCTCAAAACATGAGTGACTGACTAGGATTTGAGCTGATTGGATCAGCCACCCTTACCAACACACGACTCAAAATCTCTTTGTCATTTCCTTCTTAAAAGGAGAAACCCTGGTGGTTTGTTTGTTTGTTTGTTTGTTTGTTTGTTTGTTTTTTCTTCCTTTTTTTTCGGTACAGTTTACCCCCAACTATGGAGGCACTATAGGTGGGGTTGTGTGTCCTGGAGGAACTCAGTTATTGTGCTAAGGAGAGACATCTTCTCAAAGCTCATGTGTCCTGGAAAAGTTTTTAACTATTCCAGATGTTTGTATTGTATTCACAGTACAAAATACTGTACTGGGGAGGGAAATTATACTTCATTTGATTATTGTAAATATTGGATCTTAATTCATTTGAGAGTGTTCAGATTTTGTTTTTTCTTTGATAGCTTTAAAATCATTAAAAGGGAAACTGGCAGGGTTGAAACCAAGGGAATGGGGCTCTCTGTGAGTGCGAGCACACCAGAAACAAGAGTGAAATCTGGGTCCTAAAAAAGGGCTCAGAGACTTGAAATTTCCCACTTACTTTATCCACGGAGCCCAGTGAAACCATGGAGACTCAGAAACAAGGGTCTACATGTGTTCTGAGGCACACTTGAGAGTAGAGAGAAATGGAGACCCCTTTGCTTGTGCTCTGGGGATCAGTGGATTGCCTCTTTCCCAAAGACCTCAGATCAGACTAAGATTTTGTCTCAGGATCCAAAACCCATTGGGTGAAGGCACCTTCCGCCATCAGGCCAAGTCAGTCAGAAAGCGAAAGAAAGAAGCAGACATTTGAACTGATCTGTCAGCCTGGTTCAGGTTCTACAGATAGAAGCTGAAGCAGAATTTGGCCAACATTCCTCCATCAGAGAGGAAGGGGATTGAGCAGTAAGCCCGTCCAGTAAGCCCGTCACCGTGTCTTTAGACTGGGGACTGCAATATCTGCTTTTAACTGCCAACGGGTGCCTGGTATAAAATATTTTTTCTAACAGGAGTACAGGAAAGCAATAGTTCTGATGGTCCATCTCACCCACCTTTCCAAAGAACCCCACATAGGGCACCAAGAGATGAACCAGAGTTGCTCTGCTCCTGCACAGATAGGGTCTGCACAAGCTACCACCTCTGCAGCTGAGAAGCATCACGGTTCTTCATGGCTGGCCATGTCCTCCAGGGTTGCAGCAGCCCCCAGCAGCTCACCATCAGTGCCTTCTTCCTGGATTCTTGTGAATTCAAAGAATGAAACCCACATCCCAGGATGAGTGGGTGTAACTGCAGGATTTACTGAAGAATCAAAACAGAAAATCGAAACTTGTCCAGCAGGGCAAGAGGGGACCCTATAGGGTTGCCATCTGAGTGTGCTGGTCTAAGGGTTTATGCAGCACCTGGGCCGATGCTATTGGTCCAAATGTATACTAATGAGAGCTTAGAAAAGTATAATGCTATTTTTTCAAAATTATGCTAATTAGGGTTTGGAAAAGTGTGAGAGGCCGCCACATCATATGACCAGCGTTTTTCCTCTCCTGATTGGTTGAGGCACTGCCAGTCATTCCAGTGATCTGGCCAATTTTAAGTGGCTGTAGACGGTAGCCCCGATCTTGAGAGTAGTAAAAATGTAACAAATGTGACTTCATGCATAGGCATGCCTTCCTGCAGCCCCAGGGGTCGAGCTACACTCCCCTGTTCCTTTGTGATACTACCCCTTTGCCGTTTGGGGTAGAATGTTCCATGGAAACGCCCTTTGTGTGTCCCCTTCTCTTGCTCTGCCCTTGGGTGTGGCCTCCCTAGATGCCAGTCAATCTGCTGACAGTGGACATCAGGAAGCAGACTCAACCCCCTGAAACCTGACCCCTTGTCTCATTTGAACAGCTTCTCAATAAAAGGGGTCAGCACGTGCTTGCTTGCTCTCTCTTTTTGCAGACCCTTAAGGTCAGAGGAGCTGTCACAACCCCCAAAGTAAAAGGTATTTCTGTCTCTTGTGTGGTTATTTCAGCAGCCCAGTTCCCCCGGAGTGACCCTGAGTGTTTTAGTCTCGAGGAACGTGGCAGAAAAGTACTAAACGCTATTGGTTAGCCCCACTTCTGTTTTCCCACTGCTTGTCAGGAAGCATGAGGTTGCAGTGAGCAGATTGGCAGATGGTGCACACCCAGGGTTTCCAGGCTAGGGCACTGCATGGAGTGGTTTCCTACACGGGTGTCCTCACCAGGCCAGCCAGGCGGTTGGGGATGACAGGTCCATGTGCCTTGGCTCACCTTGGCACTGGCCCACCAGGACCATAGCCAGTGCTCACTGTCTGGGCTCAGGCCCACCCAGGGTGCTGCTCTGGAGCACCACCACTCTTCTCCTGCTTCTCTGCAGGGACCAGTGGGCTGGCAGCACAGCTTTGTGGCCTGGGAGCCACATCAAGAGGTTCATCCAAACTTTATTTGAAAACAGTGTCAAATCTGGTGGTGGTGGTGGTGGTGGTGGTTGTTATTTTAATTTTCATTTCTGACCCTGTGAACATTTGCTTTGCAAAGTTGCAGCAGCTTCAATCGGAGGTTCTAGACTCTTTGGAGAATTCTCATAATTTTCTGATGTTTTAATACAAAGTACATATGTATGATTTTAAGTCAACTTTATTACGTGTGGTTTAACTTTTAACATTTTAACTGAACATTTGAATGAGCATGGATAAATTGACCTGTACCAGTGTAATGATTCACTACAATCAATCAATACAGAACTTTTACATCACCCCCCAAAATTCCCTTGTGTTTCATCATAGTCAATCCCCTCTCTCAACCCCAGACCCCAGGAAAACACACATTCAACACTTCTCACTGTAGATTACCGTGGTACCAGAGTAAAAGACACATCAACTAATGGAGCAGGCCAGAGAGCCCAAACAAAAACCCAGGATTTATAATTCATTGGTCTTTGACAAAACTGCCAAGAACATACAAAGGGAAAGGACAGCCTCATCAACAATCACTGCTGGAAAGACTGGACCCTTATCTCACTCCACATACTCAAAATCAGCTCACAATGGATAGAGGATTCCAATGTAAGACCCAGGGCTGTAAAGCGAAAACATGGGGGAGATATCCACAACACTGGTATCGCAATAGAGATTTAGGATAAAGAGAGAGAAACGCTAAATCTTAAAGGAAACACTCACAAACCATTAAGATGTAGAAAGCATAGTTTTATTTATTTATTTTTTTTTATTTAAACTTGGTTTCTTTATTTTTTACTTTTAAAATTCACAAAAAGCTTTACAATATCTGCTTTCCCCATGTTGATCATCAAGGCTTTATGGTAAGACAATGAAAATTTTATCACATCAGTTATGTATACTCAAAAACAATGGATAATTTACAAACACATCTCTTTAATCAAGAACATTTTACAAAATACATACTCTGGTACACATCTGAGTTTATCCTATAATTGGACTTTAAAAGGCATTTAAAAAAAGAAAAGAAAAATCCCCAACAAATTTAACACTGACAAGCCTAGCAGAATAATGCTGATAGCAAGCTATAAAGAGCTTTAAATATCAAATGTACTTTGAGGGAAGGGAAAAGGAAGAAATTACCTGTTGAACCTACATTGAAATGCATCTGTTAGTAAGACTTTTCCTTTTAATGAATTTCAACAACTCCTTTGCCTCTGGCAGTTTCTCAGGTTTTATTTTCAAACTTGTGACATCTTAAAGAAACAGAATCCTTGGACTAGAATATTTAAGGAAAAGGAAAACACTGGGGACAGGAGGATATGACATCAGTACTTTCTTCATCTTTCTACGGTAAGTAATAAATCACTATTCACACTAAGGAAGAATATCAGAGATAATAAGTGGAATTTCATTTGGCTTATGTTTTATAAAAGTTAGCTAAGTATAACATCTCAATGGTAAAAATAAAAATTCAAGATAGTCTCCCTTAGGAAACTTAAAAAAAATAAATGTTGCCCTCAATTAGTTTTTAAATTTGTGGAATGGCATAATACATATTTGGAGACACTCATGATAGAATCCGTTAAAATTATTTATACTGCTATTTCCTCTTTTAATATAGTCTTGATATACTCTGGGGGAGCTCTTTAGATAGCATATGCACTAAAAATAATGCCAGAACTGAAGTGAGGATAGAGTGGAAATGGAAAGAGGATGGGAGGATAATGAAATGGTTAGTAATAACAAACATGATTTTTAAGGTTTCCTCACTAATGTCACAAAATTATATATTTTGGCTCAATGGCACCACGCTGCTAGAAGTGACCAGGAAATAAGTGGAATATTCTAATGGTCCCAGTTAGGTCTTTAGCTAACTCGTGATTTGGACTGCTCACTGATGAAGGACTGTTGACACAGTCTGGTTGGTAGAGGGTGGCTGTGGGGACTGACTGCCTGTTTTGCTCTGTTTCTTTGAAGGGCTAAGAATCTCTAAAAGTCGGCAGAAAAAGAACTCCTCAGATTACACAGATTAACAAAAGAATAATTCTGTAAATGGCTTAATCATGAGCATGTTATCAATCTCCTTTTTTAAGAAAAAAAAATCTCCAGTACTCCTCTATATTTTAAATTTTTCCTCTATTGATCAGAAGGTTTTTGAAACAATCTCAACTTTAAAATATCTCTTTATCATTCATCAAAAATTGCCCCATTAGTCTAGTATATGATTTTATTGAAGACTACATGGCAGAGAGAATAGTCAAGAGTTTCTTTTGGAAGAGATACATTGAGTTCATTTACTTGGGGGGAAAAAAGGATTTTATGCTAAGGTGTCTCTTGGATATTTTAAGTGCTCTACTATATCATAGAGAATTATTCTCAAACCAAATATTCTCTAAGATACTAATGTACTCAGGATAGGACACATTAACATATTAAAAGTTACAAAGCCTAAGAAAAACAAGCACAAGTCGATAAAATCACAACTCAGAATTCAAATATTTCCACATGGTATCTTCACTATGAAATGCAAAAAGACTACTGTTTAAGTGAAATGATCTCTAACATGTAAATTTCACTCCTGTGACCAAATGATCATAAACTGTGGAAGACCATGAGTAAGTACAGAAAGCTACTCCCCAGGACTGCTTTTTCAAAGCTTAAAAAATTAATTGACCATCATTTGGGTGGAGGGATGAGTATGGATTAGGAGGCCTCTACATGTTTAAAAAAGATTCTAATTAAAATATTTTAAGCAGACTATTTTAGATGTTTATTTGATACTGGAAATGTGGTCAACTATCATAAAGTATTTCTCTTCATTACAAAAATTCCATATATTAAGGATTTGAACAATTGGGAAAAAAAAAAATCTAGAAACATTTTTTCTTTTTTTTGCCTGAGCACTAAATCTTCTAAAAAGGCTCTCCAAAATCTTGAGTAGAAGTATCATAATCTGCAATGAAATGCTTGAGTTCTTCAACACACCGCTCACCTATTTCATGCAAATTCTGCCGCAGTGCAAACTGTATAGACTTTTCTAATGAAGGGTCTTTCTCAATCAGCATTTTTACCACCATCCCAAATGTTTCACAGTCCTGTCGGTAAACCTGTTCAATCTCTTTGGTTTTTGATGCTATTGCTTTAGATCGACTGGTTAGTTGACTGTCTTCAAATAATTCTGTGCCATCTGTTGTATTTGACTCAGGTTCTTCTGGCTGGTCAATGAATAATGGTGCAGTGGATCCAGCCTCAAACTCAGAAATTTCAGGCAAGTTACTTTCATCTGATTTCTCAAGCTTCTCAGCAGCCCATTTGCTTGCAGCCTCAGCTAGTTCCTTTTCAGTTAGCCTACTGGGTTTGTCTAACACCTTTGATGAAGGAACTGCTGATGAACTTGAGGGTGAAGTGTCTCTTGATGTTTTCAAAGACTGGACTGGTCTTTCTTTACTTCTATGTTGAGACTGATGGAAAGAATATGTTTTGCTTCGTTCTGGAGAGTAACTTCTACTACTGACACTGGAGCCAAATCTGCTGTGTGGAGAGTCCTTTCGACCTACAGGCGATTCTCTAAAATAAGGAGCATCCCTTTTATGAGGAGACCGGTCTCTCGCATAATGGGAAGAGTAGAAACTTTTTCTTCTAAAGCCATCTCTCATGTCCCTGTAGTCAGGCTGTCGGTTTGCAGAATGGTCATCTCTTGTCCATCTATAGCCAGATTCATCACTGGGGTGACTCCGAGGAGGTACTCGTTCTCTTGGAAGTCTTTCATAGTCATATCGTCCCTCAGACCACATTTCATCTCTTCTGTGAGCCACTACTCTGGGCCGCCGGGAGACACCGGGAACGTAGTTGTCCGCTCGCCGCCACTATCCTAAGGACAGAAAGCATAGTTTTAAATCTTGAGCTGCATGTCCTTAGCCCTTGCCCTTGTGAAATGAGGAAATACACAAGCTCAGGGAAAACTGGCATGAAATTTTGCAGTCCAGCCCCTGATACAGCCCTTCCATAGTATTTAACCCCCAATCCAAGTCATGGCTGCTCTCACTCTTGAGACAGCCTGATTTCTCCTTTGAATGTGTATCTACCTTCCTAAATAAACCTCTGTCTACGCCTTTGTCTGGCTGGTGCTGAAATTCTCTCTGTAATGTATGCCAAGAACCCTGCCAGTCCTGAGTTGAGTTCCCCTCTCTTCTGGGGACTCCTCAGACCCTTCTCTGGAGACATCTTTTCTCCATGACAGTCTGGGCTATGATTTTTTGGATAGTGCCCTAAAAGGACAGGCAAAAGAAAAATAGATGAGTAATTTTGTGTCACAATAAAAAAAATTTCTAAACTGTAAAAGAAAAAATGAACAGAGTTAAAAAACAGCCCACAGATTGGGAGAAAATATTTGCAAATTATGCTTTTAATAATCAGATAATATCCAAAATGGAAAAGGCCATTAAATAACTCAATAGCAAGAAAAAATAACCCGTTTTCTAGTTGAGTTGGGTTTCTTGTTTATTAATGAGCTTTAAAAGTTCTGGGTATATTTTTGATAACTGTTCCTTATCATATATGTCTTTTTTAAATTTTTTATTTGTTTTAATTAGTTATACATGTCAACAGAATGCATTTATGTACTTTGATATATCATACATAGATGGGATATAATTTCTCATTTCTCTGAATGTACATGTTGCAGAATCACATTGGTCATGCAGTCACATATATACATGCAGTAATAATGTATGTTTCATTCTACTATCTTTCCTATCCCCAAATCCCCTCACCTCGCCTCCCATCACTTCTTTCTACCTAATCTAAGGTAACGCTATTCTTCCCTAGTGTCCCCCACCTTATTATGTATTAGTATCCACATATTAGAGAAAACATTCGGCCAGTGAATTAACCCTCTGATGGGATTAACTTAGTGGTAACTGAAGGTGAGTAGTGTGTGGCTGGAGGAGGTGGGTCATTGAGACTGTGGGGTATATGTTTTGAATCTGGAGAGTGGACTCTGCTTCCTGATCATCATGTGAGCTGCTTCCCTCTGCCACACTCTTCCACCATGATGTCCAGCCTCACCTCAAGCCCTGAGGAATGGAGCCTGCTATCTGTGGATTGAGACAGCTGAAATCATAATCCTCCAAATAAATTTTCCTCCCTTAAAATTGTTCTTGTTTAGTCTTTTAGTCATAGCAGCCAAAAAGCTGACTAAAACAGGAAGAAAAGGGCAAAATTGTCATGAAGCTTTTCACTTGAACATGTTGGGAATGAACAAGCAGAATCTGTGCACTTACAAATAGAAATTGTCCCCCTTATACCATGACCTCACTCCCCAACTGGACCCTATCAATAACCTGAGAGCCTCCCACTAAGTCCCATGTCTCAAAGTTCCACCCCTTCCCAATAGCACCATCCTGCGAACCACGTTTTCAACATGTGGGCCTCTGGAGGACACTTAGGCAAACCACAGCTGTGCAATCAGAGGGGACTCTGTCATTCAGAGACTCATTAAATCAACAAATAGCAGATCACAAACATGCATATTTGAAAATTTAACTGACAAACAATTAGTTTAACTTCTGAGAAGTTGCCTTAGTGAAAGATGCTTGTCTTCGATATCTTCTTTGAGAAAACATCTCTCTGTTACAAAGAAGGAGAAAACAAGGAGATTATAAATCACAGACAAGAAGATGAATAAAAAGATTTGAGCCAGATGTGATGGTGCATGCCTGTAATCTTAGCAGCTTGGGAGGCTGAAGCATGAGGATTGCAAGTTCAAAGCCAGCCTCTGCAACTTAGTGAGGCCCTAAGAACTTAATAAGACCCTGTCTCTAAATAAAATTAAAAAATGGCTAGAGTGGTTGCAACAATTTGCAGTCCCACCAGCAAAGTATTGATGTACACACTCTGGAAAGCAGTATAGAGATTCCTCAGAAAAATTTGAATGGAACCACCACTTGACCCGGTTATCCCACTCCTCTTTATATACCCAAAGGAATTAAAATCAGCACATTATAGTGACACAGCCACATCAATGTTTATAGAAGTTCAAATGACAATAGCAAAGCTGTGGAACCAACTTAGGTGCCCTTCAGTGAATGAATTATTTTTTAAAATGTGGTATATATACACAATGGAATATTACTGAGCCATAAAGAAGAATGAACTTAGGATTTTTGCCAGTAAATGGATGGAACTGGAGACTATCATGCTAAATAAAATAAGCCAATCCTAATAAACTAAAGGCTAAATGTTCTGATATGAGGATGCTAACACACAAAAAGTGTGTGTGGGGGGGGAGAATAAAAATTGGATTAAACAAAGAGGAATGAAGAGAAGGGAGGTGGGATGGGACTAGGAAAGTCAATAGAATGAATCAGACATAACTTTCCCACGTTCATATATGAATACACGACCAGTGAAACTCTGCATCTTGTTTAACTGCAAGAATGGGAAGTTATACTCCATGTATGTTCAATATGTCAAAATATACTCTACTGTCAGGTGTATCTATAAAGAACAAATAAAAACAATAAATCACATAAAAACTAAACTGAAAAAAAGGGGCTTAGGGAAGTGGCTTGGTTGTTAAGTACCCGTGGAACAACAACAACAACAACAACAAAAAAGATTTGAGTAAGCCATTAGACCACAGGGCAATGGTTTTTCAGAATGTGAGGTGTAGACATCCAGACTTCCCTCCTCCTTCCATCTTCCTGCCCCACCCCACAGCCAAGGGCAGGGTCCTTACCTGCCACAGTCCCTGGAGATGGGGGATGAGTGGCACCGGGACTTCACTCCCAGAACTTTCAACCTCACAACAAACTTCTTCTGGGGACTAAAAGACTCGGGGCAGCAGAGCTCAAAGCAAGGCCAGTAGATGCAGTTGGGACCACACAGGCGGGTCCGGTTCAGGGGCAGGATGGTATCATCGTCACAACACTTCTGCAAGGGGTTGTAGATGTGGTCCCCACACCTGGGCGCTGGCTGGCACAGCCATGGGCCAGTATCTGGAAGAGTCAGAGCTGGGTGGGCTTCAAGGACCAGCCTAGTACCTGCCCCCGTCCACAGAGCCATCTCCTCCCTCCTCATCCCACCTGTTCTCACCTGTGACTCCTGAGGGTGTTGAGCCCAGGAGTTCAGACATGAAGACAGCAGCTGAAAATTAAAGGGAAAGTAAAGTGACTCTGGGGGTGTAGCCAACTGGCTGTGATCAGGGGCCAAAAGATGATGTCACTGAGCTTCTTGGGTGACGGTAATGGCTGAGTGGATTTTGAGACCAACTGCGGGGTCAGGTCAGAGTTGGCAGGTGAGGAAATGCAGGGAGGGCTCTAGAAAGAGTGAGGCCTCTGAAATTTGCAGGTGGACAGAGGGTTGCAGTGCGGTCAGAGATGACAGGGGTGATTGCCAGGTGGGAAGCTGAGAACTGAATACAGAGGAGAGAACTGAGTTTGAGGTTCAGAGGAACAAAGGGGTGAGAGAACACTTAGGCTCAGCTTGGGGTGGAGTCTCCTTACCAAAGATTCCGAGCAGCATGGTTCTGCTTCAGCTGCAGAGCAGGAGGAGGCTGAGCAGCAGAGGAACTATGTGGGACCTTGGGCTGTGGCTTATAAAGGGAGTAATGAAATGTGCCTAGGGAGGAGTCCAAAGTGGTGGCCCTTCCATCTTGAATTGCAACAGAGGCAGTGCCTTGTGGGAAGAGCTGGGCCAAGGATTGGCATTTGAAACCACCTATCAGTTAGATTTATTTAAAAGGTATTTTATTTGAGGAAGTTCCAAAATAAATTGTATTGTTTTGTATTTCAAATTGTACTTGTTTATTGCTAGTTTGTAGGGAAGCAATATTCTTTTGTCTATTAACCTTATATTCTACAACCTTGCTATAATCACTTCTTAGTTCCAGTAGGGTTTTTTGGAGTTTTTGTTTGTTTTTGTTAGTTCTGTTTAATTTTACACATATGTAGAGAATCAGATGTGACTACATTACTATTACTATCCTTGATGGAGTCTGCCTGCAAAAGGGATATTCTGTCAAGGTAGAGATAGGTAACAGTGGACATGCTTGAAAACGAGGTGTCTGCTGTCCTTGGGAGGACTTGCCTGCAAACGGGATGTTCTGCCAAGTGGGCTAGGAGGGCACTAAGAAAAATTTTATTATCTGTTCTTAACAAAGAGCAGAGCTCGGCATGCTCCAGGCCGAGAGTAGATTAGCCATGAGAAGCGGGTCACTTCTGATTAGAAAGTAAAACTTCTGTATGCTATGTTTAATTAGCTGAAAGACCTGATTTATTGCTGTTGCAAGGCTGCCTTCTTTGTTCACAAGACTGTAAAAAGATTGCTTGTACACAACAAAGGACTTTTTTTCTGCTGCTGCTTTGCTTGCTCTGCTTCTTCTTTCTTTTCCCATGCTGACCTGCACGTGAATTACTGCAACACACATACAAAATCATGTCATCTGTGAAAACTACAGTCTTCCTTCCCTGGGGAACATTCCAGATCCAAACTATAGCACTCATCCCCAGATGGTTCATGTCCATCTCACACTGCAAAATGCATTTATTCTATTCCCAGAGTCTTCAAGTTTTGACTGTTCTATCATTGCTCAAAATTCCAAGCCCAAAGCCTTCTCTGAGACTGAAGACAAACTCAGCTGTGAGTGCCTTTAAAAGCCAAAAATAAAGTGACATTCTTCCAGGGTACAATGGTGGGACAGACAGGGGGTGAACATTCCCATTTCAAACGTGAGGAATGGTAAGAAGGGATTGGACCAAAATAAAACCAAAAATCAACAGGCCCAACATTAAATCTTCATGCTCTACATCTGCCCTCTGAGGCACACTGTGGAATTGGTACTAGAGTCCTGGACCAGAGGCCCAACTCTGGGGCTCCCAACAAATTGCATCTGGCCACTCACTATAAACTCTACATGGAAGAAGTAGTGGTGAAAAGCAAAAAGGAAACTTTATTTAGTGTAGCTACACCAGGAAGACAAGGGGGACTGCACACTTAGCTCCTTCTTTGAGAAAATGTCAATGACCCTAAGGTTTTACAGAAAGAGAAATGGGGGCAAGTGTTGGGGTTCTGTGTACCTGGAAGTTGCACAGCTGGAAAAGCGGGTAATCTTTGTCAAGCATGGTCCAGTCTGTCATTATGCCACAATGGTCCGGCAGTGCTGTTGCCTGCAGAGGATAATTTCCACTCATCACAAGATGCTTATCAATCAGACCCGTTATTCCTAGAATCCAATGACTCAAACAAAGCAAAGGGAACAGATGCAAAATGGAAGCAGAGATGCCAAGATTATTATCCTTTATCTTTTTAGCTACCCAATGGACATTTTCAGTCCTAAGGGAAGAGTCTGAGTCCTGTGCAGCAGGAGGTGGGCTCCCAAGGGTTTGGCAAGGCTTTTCCCAGTGATTTTTCTGGTTGCAGTCTACATGGCCACTGTCCTGGGCTGGCGTCCCTCTGCAGACATTCCACATCTGCATCTCTCTCCCTGATGTCTCCAGTGCAGCCTCAGCTTCACTCTCATGGCTCCACTCATCACCAAGTTAGGGATGTTTGCAGGGACTCCCACTCTGGGGCCCACTGCGCCACCTCCCAGGCTTTCATTGAAATCTTGGTGGAAGCCTCCATGACTGTTGCATTCTGCACACCTGCAAAACTAGCATCTCATGGACTGCATGTCACCAAGCTCTGACACTAGTAGGAGCTGAACCTGGGTCCATTTGACCCACAGCCACAGTGCCCTGTGAATTCGAGAAAATGAAGAAACAAAATCCCTCATTGATTTGGGGTGTGCAAAATGTACTGGGGCCCTTTTCTCAGAAGTCCTTGGCCTGAAAAGTCTTTGAAACAAATTTGCATTTCTACACCTTTGGGCTTTTGATGAGTGCAGTGGCCCTGCTGTTTTCCCCAAAGTGGCCTCCAGCATCCTTCTTATTGTCCCAGGGTAAAGCATTTTGCTCTTTATTGATTCTAGAAACCAAACCCTCCCCTCTTTGGCAATGCTTTTAAACATGCTCCTTCTCTGGCCAAATTATAAATTTTCCAAATCTGTCTGCTCTACTCCCTTCAGCTTTAAATTCTCTTATAAATTTGTCTAAAAGCAGCTAGAAATACTATAAGGTCCTTTCTTAGCATCAGAATGGCCATCTTAAGTGACAGCCATCATTTTAAGAAAAAAAGTTTCACTTTCCAATCCAAGGGCATTTCTGAGAAAGGTTGACCACTCCCTCATACAAACCCAACCCCTAACCACCCACATTAGGAGCCACCTGGCTCTGTTTTCCTGAGCCTGCCCCATAAAAGTCCCAGAACCCAAGCTGTTTTGCCTCTCTTTGCTATAGAGATGGCCTTTATTTGTCAGCTTTGACAAATAAACTCTCGTGTGTATCTCTGCCTGGTCTCTGTCTTTTATTTCTCACTTATCCATCTCTCATTCCTCATTTTCCCTTCGAATTCTCATGCTACTGTCTGAATATTTTGCTGATTTGAAATTTCCTCCAGCAGATAAATTTATCCATCAACATTAAACTCAGCCTCCTACAAAATCTCAGGGAATGAACAAAATGCATTCAAATTTTTTGCCATGATGTAGCAAGGATGGCCTCTAGTCTCCTCTTTAATCTGAAACCTCATCAGCATAGTCTTTATTGTCCGCATTCTTTTTTTTTTTTTTTGATGAGTTACCTTTATTCACTCAATGCCTGAAAATGCATCTGCTTACAGACCCCAGAATAAAGATTGCCTCTGAGCATGCTTTTTGTTTTTGTTTTTTTAAAGCAGCATTAGAGACATCTGACTGCTCACACAGTAATCCCGAGAATCCCAGGTACAGTGATGGATATGATGGGAACAACAAGCTTTGAGAATTTACATCATGTAAAAATAGACACATGGGTGGGGTCCCCTGGCGAGGAGCCCAGACAGCTGGCACAGCCCTGGGCCTTTCCTCCTCGCTGGTGCAGTTCTTGCTGGGTTACTCCAGGCACAAGGGTGCCTGTGACCTGATAAAGACTCTTAAGTTGTGAAACTGGTCTTTTGGTGACACTCCCCAAGAAGGGAAGGGAGACACCCCCATGCAGGCAGCCAGAAGAGCTAGGGGCTTGGATCTGGAGGGTATTTAACTAGGGATGGGAGGGTTGCTTCCCACTGGACATGCAAGTAGAGTGGGGGAACCCTAACGGGATTTGACAACTTCTAATTACATTTTAATTACACACTTAACCATGAAAAAGGTATCTATGGCTTTAGGCCAAAAGGCAAAGGATCACCTCTGAGTGACAGTCCTGTTTGGCCACCACTCTGGTTTCTACTGTGTCCTAAGGGCAGTGGGCATGCTGCGGTCACACTGCTGGTCACTTACAAAGCAGGCACCAGTCAGGTCTCAGAACAGGGACAACCCAAAATAGAAAAAAAAATGCCCCTTTACATGCTTTAAGAAACTAGATCTAAGGTTCAGTTCAAGGCCCATTTCCTACTGAGCAGTGGTGACTTCCTGTGTTGACTAAGCAGAGAGGAGACCAGGGAACTTTCTGGCTGGGGGGGGTGGGGCGTGACTCTTGGCATGCTGCAGCTGGGAGATGGGAACCTTGAGCCTTGTGCATCCGTGCTTTCTGCACAGCCCCCTTGGCCCTGTTCCGTGAAAGCAAAGGCATCTGGGGCCTGGGCACAGATGCCTTAGGGAGACTGCTCTAGCTGAGTAGAAACCCATGTAGGACCTGGAAAGACGGGGCAACCTGAATGCCCTGCACGTTCCTACTGGGGAAAGAAGAGCATTAAAATAACTTGGAGGTCTATTTTATTGGCAACTTAGGATGCAAAGTATTTTATTTTTAAACACCTAAAATTTGAAGACAAGATGCCTAAGTTAAATAATGAGGTTCCCAAAGCTGAGTGTGCTCACTTGGAGCTCCATTTTTCTGCTTGAAATACAAAAACAACCCCTAAAGCTCCCAGGTGGAACACAAATGCCCCATGGCCTGTGACTGGGTGAGCTCACGAGTCTCAGTTGGCGACATCCCTTTTTCTCCTTGGCAAGGGCTTGGAAAGCTGGACGCAGGGTCCTGGTCTACTCTGCCGACCCGCTCCCGAACGTCTCCTGGGAGGCGTACACCATGTACAGGAAGCCGTCCTCGTCCTTCTCCCTCTCATACACCTCCGACACGGGCGTGGACACGCTCACCTTCACCAAGAGGAAGAAGGCCGGGTTTGCGTTGAGGTGCAGGCGCCTCCTGATTATCTTGATGAGCTCACTCATGTTGACGTGGTCGGGCACAAGGAACTTGGTCTTGTCCAGCACAGGCAGCTGCTTCTCACCCTTGTATCTTTCTATTATCACCGGGATCTTGGTGGGATGCTGCTCACGGTGAGTCGCACGTCTTCTACTCTTTGTTCGAAGGTGCGGCACTGCTTGAAGGTCTTCTCCGACGGCATGATGCTGGAGGTCCCGGGCTCGGCGGCTGCGGGTCCCACTCTGGCGACGGCGACCCGCATTCTTATTAGTATTCTGTTCTGAGCTCTCACCAGAATTGCCCAGTGAGCTGTATTTATTACATTCTAGACTTTTTCTAGCCTGCTCCTCAAAATTTCCAAATTCTTCCTGCAACCAAAGGCTCTTCCACATCATTGGGAATATAACGATAGCAAAGATCATCCCAGTTTCGGGTACCAATGTTCTGTTAGCTTTCTGTTGCCATAACAAATATCTAAGACAACCAACTTACAAAGAAAAAAAGGAGTATGTTTGCTTGAAAGTTTTAGAGATATCATAACACAACTGGTTGGTTCCATTGTTTGGGGGCTTGTGGTGAGATAACTCATTATGACAGAGAAAAACTGTTCACCTCAGAGCTGGGATGTGAAAGAAAAAGACACTAGAGTCCCACCATTCCCTTTAGGGTCATGCCCCAATGATCTCCCACTGGCACCAGTTGTTAAATGTTCCACCACTTCTCCATAATGCCACACTGGGGTCAAGCCTTTGCTACATCAGCCTTTGGGAAACATTCCAGATTCAAACTCTAGATGCAGGACAGAGGCACATTTGTGTACGTGCTCTGCAGGTGGAGTTGGAGGACCAGCCTCACTTCCTTCCTGGAGCCTTAAGACTCACAACAAACTTCTTTTGGATGCCAAGTGCCCAGGACAGCAGGATTCAGTGTGTCACCACGTGGGAATCCAAGGAGGTCTCCAAGAACAGAAGACCCCTCTACTCAAAAAGAAGCTGTTGCTGTATGGAAGTCTGAGGTGGTCTCCAGGAATGAAGGAGACCTCTGCTAGGGCCCTCCATGTCTAGGACCACATTCCAAAGAAGAATTGAAGGACACATCAGACATGAGTCACACAGCAAGAGAGGTTTGCAAAGGAAGTTCCCAAGAGACCCAAGTGCTCAGAGGTGGAGATTTTGGGAAGTGATTAGAGCACTGAACCTTGATACACATCTTGAAGGGCTGAACCTTGATTCACATCTTGAAAATCAGGATCAGGTTCTTGCTACCCCGGAGTTGAAGATTAAACACCTGAGAAATGCTGAGTCAAGCTCAGAAAGTAAGTTTTCTTTAAGAAACAGAACAGAGAGAGACAGACAGGTAGAAACACAGACTCCTCTGGAGAGGAGGGGGCCCAGAGCTGGTGCCCAAGGGATTTGGGGTGTTCTGCCCTTTTTAGATTGTAGGTTTCCTTTCTTCTGCCCCCTCCTCCTCTTATCTTGCCTACATGACCAAAAGGTGGGAAAGGGCTGTCCAGGGGGTGCTCATTAGCAACACCTTGCACTGAAAGAAGCAATTCCCTGGAGGCAGAGGTAACCTTGGTAACAAGTTGTGAGGAGGGGGAAGTGCTCTGGAGGTATTAGCATTTTATTTCCTTTTGAATTAGCCCCCATCTTTCCAACCCAATCATCCATTACCTACACTATCTGTTCTTTGCCCTGGTCTCAGCATCATCAGTGTATTAGTCCACTGATGGCTGAATGGACTACTGGGAGGTGGAACCCAGTTGGAGGAAGTAGGTCCCTGGGGTCATGCCCCAGAAGGCTTTGTCTTCTCTCTGGCCCCTTCCTCTCTTTTTCTGCTTCCATGGTGTCGTGAGCTGAGAGCTTTCCTCTACCGCACCCTTCCATGGCTGTCTTAGAGCCAACTGTGTACTGAATCCTCTGAAACTATGAGTCAAAATAAATATAAAGCTGATGAAGAACAATGATAACTTTTTTTTTCTTTTAAGACTCCAAGGCATGTGAGTGCTATTTATTTAGATGGAAAATACCAGGTAAGTAGTTCAAGTGGAACCTAGATGGAAACTTCTAAAGTGTAAGTAGTAAACAGAGGCAGCTCAGCAAGCCAGCTCCTGGCTGTGGTGTCATTCATTCATCAAATATTTACTGAGTATCTGTGCTGTTCCTGTCACTGGGCTGGTCTATAAAAATGGACTGGGCACCGTTCCTCCAAGGACTCACAATCTAGAGGGAGCTTCAGAAGTCATGGAAATAAATACAGCATAAACTATATCATTTCCAACAGGGAAGTTATGTTCCAAATTGAATCATGTGCAATGAAAGTTTACTATAGCAAGTCCTTGAAGCTGTCACCAAGGAAAAACCTAAATCAACCCTATAGTTCCACTTTTTAAGTAAATTGTTTGTCGCACTAACTTAAAAATCACTAATTTTGGAGGTGACACAGCCAGGCAATACATTATCAGTCTCCCACTAGTTTGCAGTAGATCACTCCCTGGACATGTGGGTCACCATGCTGATGGCCGCCTAGGCCATGCCTCAGGCACTGGAAGTCCACTCTTGTTGAAAACACTGCCTCATCACGTGGACCTGAAGATGCCCCATGTTGACTGGAACAGGATGAAGGATTTGGCATCTCTGTCTTCACACCATGTCTGTCTCCTTTATTGCCTTAACTTTTGGGTCAGATTCTACTTGGACCCATTAAATGTCTGAGAAATGTTTTTTGTCCAAAACTATAATGTAGAATTAACTTGATCTAAACTTTCTTTCTCTCCACTCCCTTCCCCTCTTCATAGAAAAAGACACCTGCTACCATGACGAAAAACACAACAATGAAAGGAGTGAAAATAGGTAGCAACCAAGTTCCAGGAAACTCTCTGCCTGTTCCCAGAAAAGAAAAAAACGATTCCTGCTCTTTCTCAGCCCATCACTGTTCCTATCCTACATCTGTAGCCCTCAATCCCCTGGAGTGGAGAAACTGATTGTGAGCAAAGCTCCCTCTTCATTTTTAATCACTGAATAAAGGCTTCCTCCCTGCGGAAGACAGGATTGAACCCAGCGGGGGCTAATCATCAAGCCACATCCCCAGCCCTTTTACATTTTTATTTTGAGAGACAGAGTCTTGCCAAATTGTTTAGAGCCTTGCTAAGTTGCTGAGTCTGGACTTGAACTTGCAATTCAGCCTGCCTCAAAATCTGCCTCAGCCTCCCAAGTCATTAGGATTACAGGTGCACACCACCAGGCCAGGTTGAATAAGGCCTTTCCTTCCCCACAACACTCATCTCTCAGACATTGGTCTTTCCAAAGAATGAGCCTCCCAACCTGGAATCTTCATTCCCCTTCCTTGAATGCAGCACAATTAATTTTGTAGGTCAGAAGCACAGCTCAGGAGGCTGAGGCAAGAGGACCACAAGTTCAAGGCCAGCCTGGACAACTTAGTGAGGCCCTTTCTTGAAGGATATGGGAAAAACAACCCCCAGGGAGAAAGGGAGAACAATGGGTCCCAGGGAGAGAAGGAAAATAATGGGCTCTGGACTTTCACCATTTCCCAGCAACAACCGGCTCTGAAGCTCCTGACTTCCTGTTCTACACCTGTCTCCCTGATGCCCAACCAACAGGCTCTGCCTTGATTAAGTGTCTGTGATTAAGGCTGAGTACACATTCAGCCATGATGATTAAGTCTCACTTAATTCTACAGAAATCAGACCTCTATTGTAACCAGGTGCCATTTCCTCCTGAAAATGTGCCCCTCTGCTGGTTAATAATAAAGCAATGCTGGTCTGTTGAAGTCTGTCTCCATTTCTTTTGCTTTTGCTTTCATTTCTCAAGAAATAATAATAATAATTTTAAAAAGGGATGAGGGTGTGAGTCAGTGGCTAAGCACCCCTGAGTTCAATCCCTGGTACCAAAAGGAAGAGTCAGAGATGGAGAAGGAAAGGGCAAAGGTGACAAAGAAGCAGAGGCATATTCTCTCTCTCTCTCTCTCTCTCTCTCTCTCTCTCTCTCTCTCTCTCTTAAAGAGAGAAAAAATACAATTAAAAATTTGGATGAACCTCAAATGTCAGGAAAGGCACATGAAAACAATTCTTAAAATCAAACAGAAGTGGACAAAATAAAATAAAATGTGACAAATCACTGGAAATGGTCAATTAGCACTTTTGGGTCAAGGTCAGGAGCTGTGACTGGGATGTCCTGAGAGGTGGCTGTATGGACCCAAGTACAGAAACAACCCCCCAAACCCCTAGCGTGGCTGATCTGGTGGCTCAGCCTGCGGTGCTGCACAGCCGGGCTGCCCTGGCCCCTGGGAACCCGTCTTGTGTTTGGAACCAACACTGAGGCAGGCCTGGGGGAGGGGGCTGCTCTCTGTGGGGCCTGAGAACCCAGGACCAGAACAGAGCTGCCAGAAGGCCAGCAGCCCAGGAATGAAGGGCTCAGTCACTCACCAGCAAGAGGGCGGGGCTTTGCCCACTGCCCCAGCTGCACTCCTAGGTGGGCTCTAGAGAGAGCTGACCCCTGACTTCTGCCCACCCAAGTGGGCAGGGGTGGCCTGGCCCAACACTCCCTTGCTCTGTACCCCCCTGGGAGAGTGAGCTTCAGCGGCTGTTCTCAGACCCTCCTGACTCGACATGGACCCCAACCATCAGGACACCTTCCACTGACACCCAAGTGAAATACTTGACATAGAAATGGCTTAATGTAAAGTGGTGATCAGCAAAAACTTGAAATGTTAGGGGTGGGGTGTGTTTCATCGGAAAATGCTGACTAGCAGGCCTGAGGGCCTAGCTTCCACCCCTAGCACCAAAAAAAAAAAGTAAAATAAAGGGAGGGCGAATAAGAAAAACAGTGAGGGAGGGAGGGAGGGA
>NW_026000205.1:4380350-4387017 GCF_001458135.2 Marmota marmota marmota
TTTTTTTTTTTTTTTTTTTTTTTTTTTTTTTTTTTTTTTTTTTTTTTTTTTTTTTTTTGCAGAGTACACTGTTACAGAATGTTTTTTCCTATTCTGTTCCATCAAAAGGATACTAAAGTTTATTCAACCTGTTGGAAAGGATTAAGAATAAGCCAAAGTCAATAGAGATTTTTATTGATCACTGAAATATCCACTTGACTCCAGGACTGTGTTTCTATGGCTGGATGACACTTAGATCTTATTCATCGGCCTGCTGAACTGTTCCTTTTTCAGACACGTAAACACCATCCAAAGTTTTTCTGATATCCTTGCTTTTCACTGTTGTGGCTTGTGGAATTAAAGCAGCTGAATTTGAAACAAGTTCAATATCACTTTCTTCAAGGATTAATTCATTAATTTCTGAGCTTGAGACACTGAACAAGCAACACCTGTCCTCATCCAAACCATGCAGATGTATTTGTCACCCAAGAAATTTCAGATTTCGGAGGAAGTCCTGTTTCTGGCTGCTCTGTGACACGAAACCAAAAAAGAAGACAGGCAGCTTCTCCACAGGGTCCTGCCTACCCAGAATAGAATATCTCAGAGAGTGTGAGAAGACCCCATACAGTGGATTTTCACAGAAATCACCTGCGACCACCTGTGCAGATTTCAGAGCCTCTGGGCCCGAGTAAGTCTCCAGACTCTGGACCCAAAGCCCACAGTTCTAGCTCACAAGCAGCTCACAAAGCGGCTCACAAGCGGCTCACAAGCGGCTTAGCAGAACCACCTATCAGCACCTCTGCAAAACTCCAGACTGCACTACACTCCCATGCAGGTCACATGGCTGCTATCTATACACAGAACAAGGCCATCGCTCAGCTCCCCCCACATCACCAGACAACCCAGCGCTGGAAGCAGACTGACTCCATCTTGGAAAACCTTCCTCAACATTTTGTGGTGGGCCTGGCTATCAGAATGGATCTCCATTTGGGCAAGTACCTGATTTCTAATCCCACACCCCCCCCCAGAGGGGAGAACTTGGCACAGTGGCCACCCAACACTAGAACAGCTCTCAGTTGGACAGAAGTGCAGTGTGCACATGGCGCCATCCACCTGGTGTGAGCCTGGGGGTGAGAGGTCCCGCAGTTGGGACCTGATAAGTAAGAGAGGGGAGGGGACTAAAGTCTGGAGCATAACAGAGAGACCAGGATTGGGAAATCTCCAGGCAAGAGAGGGAGATGATACTGGGGGCTCAAGTCAGAGGAGTGGTAACAAAGGAAGACTCATGAGGTGCAATTTCCCTTCTGGGACTGGTGAGTGGCACTCCCTGCTTCCAGATGCTCCACAGCAGGTCCAGTCTTCTCACCTGGTTACCTACACCATCCTGAGGGCAGAGACACCAGCTTAAAACAGACAACTCCACCTACTGGATGAGAAGAGAAGCAGGAAAAGAGAGATCTTGGAACCCTACAAGAGCACTACAAATCTATAGGGTAAAAACAATAATACACCAAATCCATGGAGTTGGAAAGGAAGACACATGAGCAACATGAAAAGACAAAGGAAGAAAATACCACAAACAAATCAAGACAACACATCATTAGAAGCACTGGCAGATACAGCAGAAAAAAATGACAGAAAGATTTCAGGATATATATGGTTAAAATGTTTTGGGATCTCAAAGAAGACATAAGAGAACAAATACAGGCAGTGAAAGATCACTTCAACAATGAGCTAGATAAACAAATCCAAGAAGCAAAAGATCACCTCAACAGGGAGATAAAGGCTCTACAAAAAACCAAACAGAAATCCTTGAAATGAAAGAAATAATAAACCAAATTAAAAACTCAAATGAAAGCATCACAAACAGAGTAGACCACTTAGAAGGTAGGACATCAGACAATGAAGATCAAATAAATCATCTTAAAAACAACATAGATCACACAGTGAAAATGATAAGAAACCACAAGCAGAACATTCGAGACATATGGGATAACATAAAAAGACCAAATTTAAGAGTTATTGAGATAGAGGAAGGCACAGAGGTGCAAACCAAAGGAACGAACAATCTATTCAACAAAATAATATCAGAAAACTTTCCAAACATGAAGAATGAACTGGAAATCCAAATTCAGGAAGCCTACAGGACACTAAGTATACAAAATCACAACAGATCCACACCAAGGCACGTTATAATAAAAATGCCTAACTCAGAGAATAAGGAGAGAATTTTAAAAGCCACAATCAGATTATATATAAGGGAAAACCAATTAGGATAATGACAGATTTTTCAACACAGACCCTGAAAGCTAGAAGATCCTGGAACAACATATATCAAGCTCTGAAAGATAATGGGTGCCAACCAAGAATCTTCTATCCAGCAAAATTAAGCTTTATATTTGAAGATGAAATAAAAACCTTCCATGATAAACAAAAGTTAAAAGAATTTATAGCTAGAAAACTGGCACTACAAAACATCCTAGGCAAAATATTTCATGAAGAGGAAATGAAAAACAGCAATGAAAATCAGCAGAGAGAGGTAGTACACTAAAGAAAAAACTAATCAAAGAGGAAAACCAATCCAAGTAAAATAACAAAAATAAACAAATATGGCTGGAAATACAAACCATGTCTCAATAGTAACCCTGAATGTTAATGGCTTAAACTCACCAATCAAAAGACATAGGCTAGCAGATTGGATTTTTAAAAAAAGATCCAACAATATGCTGCCTCCAGGAAACTCATCTGATAGGAAAAGACATACACAGACTGAAGGTGAAAGGTTGGGAAAAATCGTACCACTCACATGGACTACGAAAGCAATCAGGGGTCTCCATACTCATATCAAATAAAGTAGACTTCAAGCCAAAGTTAATCAAATGGGATAAAGAAGGACACTACTTTGCTCAAGGGAACCATACACCAATGCCGCAGTCTGGCTGGGCACAATTCAGGAGCCACTTGTCAAAAGAAACGAACTTTATTTTTAGAACACACACCACACCACACAGCTCTTCAGGAAAACCTTCAGAGCCCAACTGCCACCACCGGCTTCCCACAAGCCTCTCCACCTCCCCCACTCCTCCTGCTCTTGAGGCCAATTGGCTGGGTCGCATGGGCGGAGCCAAAAAAAGTCCCCCAATGAGCAGCTCCGTGGTCTGAAAGGGCGGGGAAACAGCCCAATCAGCATCACCGCAGAGGAGCCAATCAGTTGGCAGCTAGAAGTTTGCTGGGGCTGCTGTGAGCCAATCATCAGCTGGCAACTGGAAGTTTGCTGGCAGCTGGAAGTTTGCTGGGGCCCCTTCGACTGTGGCTCTCAACACACCAACAAGACATAACAATCATAAATACATATGCCCCAAACAATGGTGCAGCTATGTTCATCAAACAAACTCTTCTCAAGTTCAAGAGTCAAATAGACCACAACACAATAATCTTGGGTGACTTTAACAAACCTCTCTCACCACTGGATAGATCTTCCAAATAAAAGTTGAATAAAGAAACTATAGAACTCAATAACACAATCAATAACTTAGACTTAACTGACATATATAGAATATTTCAACCTGCATCAAATGGATACACTTTCTTCTCAGCAGCACATGGATCCTTCTCTAAAATAGACCATATACTATGACATAAAGCAAATCTTAACAAATACAAAAAAGTAGAGATACTACCATGCATTTTATCCGATCATAATGGAATGAAACTGGAAATCAACGACAAAATAAAAATAAAAATTTCTCCACCACCTGGAGATTAAATGATATGATACTGAATGAACAATGGGTCACAGAAGACATCAAGGAGGAGATTAAAAAATTCTTAGAGGTAAATGAGAACACAGACACAACATATTGAAATCTCTGGGACACTATGAAAGCAGTTATAATAGGAAAATTCATTGCATGGAGTTCATTCCTTAAAAGAAGAAAAAAAGTCAACAAATAAATGACCTCACAGTACATCTCAAAGTCCTAGAAAAAGAACAAACCAGCAGCAAAAGCAGTAGAAGGCAAGAAATAATTATAATTAGAGCTGAAATCAATTAAATCAAAACAAAAGAAACAATTGACAAAACAAAAAGTTGGTTCTCTGAAAAAATTAAATTAAATTGACAGACACTTAGCCACACTAATGAAGAGAAGGAGAGAGAGAACTCAAATTACCAGCATACATGATGAAAAAGGCAATATCACAACAGACACTACAGAAATACAGAGGATAATTAGAAATTATTTTGAAATCTCATACTGCAATAAAATAGAAGGCATCAACAAATTTCTAAGTAATACGATTTGCCCAGATTGAGTCAGGAAGATACTCACAATTTAAACAGACTAATATCAAGTGAGGAAATAGAAGAAGCCATCAAAAGCTTACCAACCAAAAAAAAGTCCAGGACTGGATGAATACACAGCTGAGCTCTACAAGACCTTTAAAGAAGAACTAATACCAATACTCTTCAATTTATTTTAGGAAATAAAAAAGAGGCAGTAATTCCAAACTCATTCTATGAGGCCAATATCACCCTGATCCAAAAACCAGGCAAAGACACATCAAAGAAAGAAAACTTCAGACCAATACCTCTAATGAACATAGATGCAAACATTCTCAATAAAATTCTGACAAATTGAATACAAAAATATTTCAAAAAGATTGTGCACCATGATCAAGTGGGATTCACCCCAGGGATGCAAGGTTGGTTCAACATATGGGAATCAATAAATGTAATTCATCATATCAATAGATTTAAAGATAAGAATAATGATCATCTCAATAGATGCAGAAAAAAAATTGACAAAATACAACACCCCTTTATGTTCAAAACACTAGAAAAACTAGGGAAAACAGGAACATATCTCAACATAAAGGCTATCTATGCTAAGCCTCAGGCCAACATCATTCTAAACGGAGAAAAATTGAAGGCATTTCCTCTAAAAACTGGAACTGTAAGGGTCCGGCAAACGTCAGAGGAAGAGACCACCAAGAGACCGGCTCATGCAACAGCAAAAGGGGTTTATTGAGGATCCAATCCAGCGCGCTGGGGCTCCGTGCTCACTCAAGAAGGGAGAGTGGCCCAGAGCCCCAAGCAGGGGTTGAGTAGTGCTTAAGTACACTTTTGGGGGAGGGCGGGGGCTTTGCATACATCAGAACAAATCATCATGAGGCGCAGGAAAATCGAACAACAACTCTCAAACTTGATTAGCACATTCATTGGCGGGAACAGGTCGGGCGGGGGTGATAGGTCAGTTCTAAAGCAGGGTACACATTCAAACTGATTGGTTTGGGCCCTGAATGTCTACGTGCCAAGCTGCACAGGGTCCTAGGTTATTTATCTACTGGACAGTCCTGGGAATTGTTTTAACAGCTACAGGAATTTCAGGTTTTGGGTGTAGCATAGGAACTTAACAATACCTGGTCCTTTACATTTTAACTCAGGCTTTGCAGCTTAGAAACTTTACCCTTTCATTCCCCACTCCTTTTTCTGACTACTTTTAATCTTAAAAGTAATGAATCATAATTATTGAAGGGTTTCACATTTCATGAGTTGTTTTGTGTTCCCTGGAATCATTTTCTGCATGGCCTCCATTTTAGATTTCACTCGGTATTAGACCCCGATTTATCTAACTACACTGACTACCTAACTTTAAATCTGGCTTCATTCCCCCCTCTAATTTGGGAACTCCTTACTGCTGTAAGGAAGGGGGGCGAAGAGGATCTTTCTGGCTTCTTCAGGCTGAAAAGGGACGGTGTGGGGCAAGCAGTTTGGAGTCCCCCTTTAAAATCGGGTCTATCGAGTGGTCCATGATAAAAGTCCGATTGAGAAGTAATAGGCTGGAGGGCCATTTGAGTGATGGGTGGTCTATAAGAGAAACAAGAATTCATTAGTACTGGAACCATATTGATGCAGCAATAAATCCCATAGCACAGGAATATGCCAATGAGTATAATGGCAAAGACAAAGACTAACAATGTTTTCCACCAGGAAGTACCAAGAACCAGGAGCTAAGATATTGTTTCCATGACAAAGTTGCTGAGTACATGGCTTCTTGCTGAGTACATGGCTTCTTCTATATTTATCATGTAAATCTTTAAGGATATTTGTCACATTGCCAGAAATGTCAGGGATGTAAACACAACAATTAACATTTAGGTTTACAGATGTCCTTTCCCTTAAGATACAGTTTAATAATTTAATGTCATCTGATCTTGCAAAATCCTTTTACTAGTATGACCTGTGTCTAATAGAGAAACCTTTAATTCTGTTACTTAGGGCTGGACAACCATACTAGCAAACACCAAGCCTGCCTGTGTAAGTTAGGAATATCTGTGGGCCTCAAACTAAAAACTACTCTGGCCGTTCCTTTTAATAGTTATCAGGCATTCCTGTCTGAGAATCTCTTTTGTAGCCTCCTGCCGCAGTCTGGCTGGGCACACAATCACGAGCCACCACACAGCTTGTAGATTCAAACAGCAACTCTTTATTCCTGAACTCACACCAGCCGTCTACAATCACGTTCTGGGGAAATCCACGTTCTCTGCCCAAATCCACGTTCTCTGCCCAAATCCCCCTTCACTGGGCTTCTGTCTCCCAAAATATACTGTCTGAATCCCGTGAGAACTCAAGGGGAACTTAGGCAGCAGGATACGCCCTATTCCCAGCAGGAATAATCTTAAACCT
>NW_026000205.1:4389591-4455660 GCF_001458135.2 Marmota marmota marmota
CTTGATCTAAAATGTCTTTCTCCATGGTCTGAACCTCTAACAATTTACTTAACATCTTTTCGGTTTGTTTTTTACTAATTTCTAATCTACTATAAAGATAACGCAACCCAATAAGATAACACAAAACAAAACCGAAACTGAACGAAACAAAAACGGAATAAAAAATCGTTGTATCAATTTTCTCTTCCTCAGGGCCGACAAACTTCAAACCTTTAGTCAACCATTTTTTCCAGTTTGCCTGAGAAATTTCTAGGGATAGGCAGCTTGAAACAAAAACAAGATAAATCAAAACAATAACACATTGTTTTTTGAATTGGTCACCCATTCTTTCGCTCTTCCTCAGGGGCAAGCAATTTCACTTACCTCCAAGCTTCAGAAGTTCCCCGTACGGGCCACCAAATGCCGCAGTCTGGCTGGGCACACAATCACGAGCCACCACACAGCTTGTAGATTCAAACAGCAACTCTTTATTCCCGAACTCACACCAGCCGTCTACAATCACGTTCTGGGGAAATCCACGTTCTCTGCCCAAATCCACGTTCTCTGCCCAAATCCCCCTTCACTGGGCTTCTGTCTCCCAAAATATACTGTCTGAATCCCGTGAGAACTCAAGGGGAACTTAGGCAGCAGGATACGCCCTATTCCCAGCAGGAATAATCTTAAACCTTAAACCTGGAACCTAAACTGGGAACGCCCTAAACCCGATTATGTTAAACCAGGAACACCCTAATCCGCCCTGGTCCTTGAGCAAGGTCAACTACATTCAATGTCACTGCAAAATGTCAGCAACATGGGGTACGCTGGCAAGGAAATTGTCATACCTACTTGGCTAATGGCTCCCAGCAGCCTCCAGTTTACTTATTTATGGAAGTTACATTTATCTATTATTATCATTTAAAATGCCCAGGAACAGCTGTGCTTTGGCTTTGACTGTCTTTGCTAAATGTTTAAGATGAAGCAAGTCAAACTGACTTTTGTTTCTTTGTTATTGTTAACAGTCAGCTGAGTTTCCCTGGGAGTCCTCGGGGAACTTACAGCAGCTTCTCAGTTCTGCTAGTGCCATTTGTGCTAGGATGGGTCCAGGCCTTGCTTGACCATGTGGCTTCCCTTGGAAGCATCAGGGATGTTTCCCTTTTCTGATGACCCTCCTTTTCACAGCAAATGCACTGATTGGCTTTCTGTCCTCCACTGGTCTCATTAATCTCCCTGATCAGGAAGTTATGTGGCCCAGAGTTGCAAAGCTCTTTGGAGAAGTCCCCTATTCCCTGACTCAGACTGACTCTGAGGGCAAGAGCCAAATATTGGTTTTCTTGGCCCTTTTAATTTAACTTTAATTTTAGAACTTAATCTTAAACATCCAGCAAATAAGCTAACAGCCTTATATTAAGAGCACTGGGCTTTAATGTCTATCTCTCTATCCTGTAGGTGATAACCCCTTATCTTAAATTAACCCAGGTTGTGAGTTCTTAAAGCAGTACCTTTTTAAAACATTAACAGGCAATCCTTAGACCATCTATAAGCAAACTATAAACTAAAATTAACTAGGGTAAAAACATATTTAGTTTATATAATAGCTACCTTGAATTTTGGCAGGGTTATACATTATAATCCCCTGTTTGAGATCCTAGTAATCTTGGCAAAAACCAACTTTTGGACACAACTTTAAATGTACTGGAATCTGGCTTACTTCTTTTATAGTCTCTTTCACATGAGGTGGGATATAGAGCCTTATCTCAAGTAAGGCGGGGCTCTTTATAAATCTTAAATACTATAGTTCTGAAGCTGATCTTTGCTTTTTAGATATCATTTTACAAAGCCTATATAAATTGTTGTTCAAGTTTACATGAACATTAGCTAACACAACATAATATCACATCTAAAACATGAATTAAAGAAAGGCTGAAAGCTTCTAACCTTTTATAGAAAAGTAGCAAAGTATTTTTGTGTTTTACAATAAAACCTTCACACAGATTAGGCTCTCAGTAACTTAAAAATACATTTAAATTGTATCTCAGTGTAAAAAGTAACATAGAACTGTATATATCTTATTGATAACAAGTCCAGTTGTAGAACACAAATGATATAAATAAATCTCCAACATGTTTTTCTTTTAAGCCTAAAATTACCATACAACTTTAGAACACCAGCTTGATACAATGTTCTTTTGAAGCTTCTACCTTACAGACTTGTATACCTGGAAGATACGAACACATTAAAATTACCATAATTGCATTGACGTTTTTATATTAACCAAGTTTAGCTTTTAAAGAAATAACATTACAATATTGAAAAATAATAGCTGTTGTTTAACCATAGTTGTATAATCTTTAATTTCTTTAAGATTACTTGCTCAAAAACTTACACTTACAACCAACTTACACAGACCTTCTTTATCACTTACTTAAACCCTCTTAATTACTTAATCACATAGACTCTCTTATCCAGAAACACATTTTTTAATTAAATCTATATCTAGAACCTTTTAGTTTCTCTTTTCCATGTTAACTTCCTTCTGTTCACATTTTGAAACAATACTTGTAAATTTCTGAATTTAAGCAGATTATTTCATAGACATCAACATTTTATTAGGGTCTTTTTGAACACCTAGAAAAACTTATAAGCTTAATTTTAAAGACATCTTTACTTTTATCTGTTTACCCAATTTAAATTGAACCATTAAGCAAGGGGGTGTGAAAGGAATCATTAAGTCTCAGAGTTGGGGTTAGGTCCCTTACTGGAGGAGGGGAACCATAGAGAATCTCATAAGGGGTGAGGTTACATAAAGAAGTGGAGGAGGTATTTCCTGCACGAAACAGTGCATAAGGTAGGAGCATAGTCCAATCTTTTATGCTGGTCTCCAAGCTTAATTTCGTTAAGGTCTCCTTGATGGTTCTATTTATCCTTTCTACCTGTTCTGAGCTCTGGGGTCTATGAGCACAATGTAACTTCCAATTAATCCCCAGGGTCCTGGCCAATCCCTGACTTACCTGGGCCACAAACGCCCGTCTGTTATCGGACCCCATTACCTTAGGCAATCCGAATCTTGGAAAGATGTCTTCTAGGATCTTATCTTTGTTCTTTATTTCCTTTCCGGCGGAGGTTAATAGCCCCCTTTGCTGGTAAATAGCCCCGTGCACATGAGCAGTGGCAAATGCATAGCGGCTATCAGTGTATATGGTGGCCCTTTTGCCTGTTGCTAGCTCCAGTGCTTTCGTGAGGGCAATTAGTTCTGCTTTTTGAGCTGATGTCCCTTCTGGGAGACCAGAGGACCAGAGGACATTAGTTTTGCTAACTACAGCTGCTCCAGCCCGCCGCTTACCATCTTGGAGGAAGTTGCTCCCGTCTGTAAAAAATAAGACCTCAGGGCAAGGCAGTGGCTGATCCTTTAAGTCTCGTTGTACACTGGTCTCCTCTGCCAGTATGTGTTGACAATCATGAGCGACAGGTCCTGATGATTCTTCCAGCAGCAGTGTAGCCGGGTTGAGTGGAGCAGGGGGTCCCAGCGTTATTCTGTCTTTGTCAAGCAAGAGGCTCTGGTAATGGGTTATTCTGGAGTTTGATAGCCACCTGTCTGGAGGCTGATGGATGATGCTCTCCAGGGCATGGGGGGCTATAATGGTCAGCTTCTGTCCCAATGTTAATTTATCAGCATCCTTTATTAGAAGGGCTGCCGCTGCTATAGCCCTTAGGCAATGGGGCCACCCGCTAACCACTGGGTCCAGTTTTTTTGATAAGTATGCTATCGGCCTTTTCCAAGGTCCCAAAGTCTGAGTGAGCACTCCCCATGCTACTCTTTTCTTTTCCTCAATGTAGAGAGTGAAGGGTTTTTCTACATCTGGGAGTGCTAAGGCCAGAGCAGATAGCAGCACCTTTTTGATATTATCAAAAGCCTGTTGGTGTTCAGGGGTCCATTGGAACTGGGCATCCCCCTTTATCAGCAGGTATAAAGGGGCAGCCAGAGACGCAAACCCAGGAATCCATAACCTGCAAAAGCCGGCAGTCCCAAGAAACTCTCTGAGTTGTCTCTTATTAGATGGGGGCAGTATCTGCACAACGGTTCGTTTTCTGGGCTCAGTGAGCCATCGTTTGCCACTTCTAAGAGAATAACTCAGGAAGATCACTTCTTGCTGGCAAATTTAGGTCTTTTTGGCAGAAGCCCTATATCCGAGCTGAGCAAGCTCAGATAATAGTGCTTGGGTCCCAGACTCACAGTTCTCCTTGGTGTTGGCTGCCAGCAGCAGATCATCCACATATTGGAGTAGGGTGACTTCGGGGTGTGCAGTTCTGAAGTCGTTGAGGTCCCTGTGGAGAGCTTCATCAAAGAGAGTGGGAGAGTTTTTGAACCCTTGTGGGAGTCTAGTCCAGGTTAGTTGGCCTGATGTTCCTGTTTCTGGGTCTATCTGCCGCAGTCTGGCTGCAGCAAAATAACTGGGGGGTGACTAACTTGTGTACGTTGATACAGCAGGAGTGGGAGCCATTTATTCCAGGACAGGAGCAGTATTTATACATTCCACACAGCTTATCTAATTAACATAAACTAGATACAGCAGTCAACCAATAAGGAATCTCCACACTTAATGGCTCGCTTTTGTTACTTCTCAAACCACTCCCTCTGGCATTTTTTCAGGCACCATCCAGACTTGTTTACGAACTCTAACATTCCCCTGACAAAATGCCAGGTGTTATTTTGACTTGTTTACAGACTCTAACATTTCCCCCTTTTGTTTAATTTAAATAACGACCATAGTGGTTTTTACATAAACACCACAAATACTCTGCTACAGTAGAAGGGGAGGATACAAAATGCCACAATACCAAGCCAATTGATGGCTCCATGCAAGAAGCCCTTGGAAAAATTATACCAGCAATGACACCGTTAGCAAAGATACGGAGTTACAATTTGTTGTAGATTACATTTTGTTGTCTCAGTCCAGGTAAAGCAGTGTCTCAATAGATTAACTCACAGTCCAGGTAAATCACAGTCCAGGTAAGTTCTGCAGGCAGCTAGCTTGATCCGAAGTCTCGTCTGTTTCTCAGCCGAAGTCTCGTCCGGTTTTCAGCAACACTGGAAATTCTTCCACCTTGGTCTTTACCGGCACTGGGACGAAGGCAGGAACTCCGGATGGCTAAAGAAAATCCTGTAGCATTCTACTAAGAAAACAACCTTCTGAACAATTTAGTACATTATCTCAAGGTTTTTTTGCATTTGAAATAAGCATTAATAGTGCTCATTACTCATCAGCTTCCAGGTGTGGGAGAACCATTGTAGCTTAGTTATTGGCATTGAAAATGACCAAACATCAGGGACACCAGTAGCGTCTTCTGCTGGCTGTAGTGCCTGGGCAGCCCCAGATGGCCCTGGGGAGTGTCCCGGACTCAAACTGCTACTGGGCACAGGGAGCAAGAGCCTGCGAGACTGTGCCTCCAGGTCAGGTCTAGATTTGGGCTCGCGGCAGTGGAAGAGCCAGCTCCCCGGCCAGGAGGCGGGGAAGGGCCAGTCGCCGCCGCCTCTTGGAAAATCCTTGCTGCGCTGTGACCGGCTTGCACACTCGGCAGCCGCCTCTCCGCTTCACGCACCCTCCGGTAACGAAAAGTATTTAGTAATAGCCTTTTGCTGCAACTTTTTTCCTGATAATCTTTCTTCTTCTGAACTTTCTTTTTCTTTCTGACTAGAGTTCCTGGGCTCTTATCAACACATGCCCTAACTATTCTTGGTTCCACTGGGGTGCCTTCTTCCCTTAGTAATTTACTTCTCACCCCTTCCATATTTTCATCACAAAAACAATACAATACACTGAGACAAAACAAGACACAAACATACTGCATCAATCTTCTCCATTTTCTCGAAATGGTCATTTTTCCTCTCGCCCTATCTGCCTAGGGACGAGCAGATTGCTCCCGTCCTATCTATGGACGGGCAGCTTTTTTCGTCACTTACCCCCGAGTGTCCCGGGGCTCCCCGTAACGGGCCACCATCTGCCGCAGTCCGGCTGCAGCAAAATAACTGGGGGGTGACTAACTTGTGTACGTTGATACAGCAGGAGTGGGAGCCATTTATTCCAGGACAGGAGCAGTATTTATACATTCCACACAGCTTATCTAATTAACATAAACTAGATACAGCAGTCAACCAATAAGGAATCTCCACACTTAATGGCTCGCTTTTGTTACTTCTCAAACCACTCCCTCTGGCATTTTTTCAGGCACCATCCAGACTTGTTTACGAACTCTAACATTCCCCTGACAAAATGCCAGGTGTTATTTTGACTTGTTTACAGACTCTAACATCTATCCACTCGAGAGCAAACAACAATTGACTGTCCTTATGCAGGGGCAAGCAGAAGAAAGCATTTTTAAGTCCAGCACAGTGTACCATTTTCATTCCGGATTCCGAGTGCTAAGCAAATTATATGGATTGGGTACCGTGGGGTGAATGTCCTGCACTCTGTTGTTGATCTCTCTTAGATCTTGAACAGGACGGTAGTCCCCAGTTCCTGGTTTTCTTACTGGTAGCCGGGGGGGGGGGGGTATTCCAGGCCGATTGACAGGGCCTTAGAACCCCAAGAGCCAGGTATTTCTGAATATGGGGCCTTGTCCCCTCCCTAGTTTCTTTGCTTAGAGGATATTGTTTAACACTGATTGGAGAGGCAAAGGCTTTTAATTCTACTACTATTGGAGGTTGTTTTATGGCTAGACCTAACCCAGCAGTTTCTGCCCAGGCATCAGGATAATCTTTTATCCATTTCTGGGGTAGTTTGCCTGTTTGATCAGTCCCAGGGGCTGTGAAGAGTTGATGTTCATCTTCTACTGACATAGTCAAAGCCGTGACTATGGGGGTTTTTACTGAAGTGAGTAGATTCCTGCCCATCAATGGGACCAGGCATTCTGGGATTACTAGGAAAGAGTGGTGGATTTTTTTTTCCCTCCTAGGTCCATAGTTCTCTTTGCTGTCCAAGCCTGATATTTATTGCCATTAGCCCCTTGAACTAAGGATCTTTTATTAGATAGAAGGCCCAGTGGGGTCTTAAGGGCTGAATATATTGCTCCTGTATCTACTTCAAAGGTCACTGGGGTCCCCTCCACTTCAAATGTTACCCTGAGCTCGGGGAGGGGATCTAAGCCCCAACTTTCCTAGTCATCTTCTAGAGTCAGCATGGCAGGCCGGCGTGACTGCTTCTTTTTGGGGCACCCTTTGACCCAGTGTCCTTTTTCTTTACAGTAGGCACATTGATCTGAGGCCAGGGGCAGCTTTTGGCATGGGCCCAGGTATCCCTTCCTGTCTCCCTGCTTTTTAACTTCTGGTCTATCTGCGACTGTGACCAGGACCTTTGCCAATGCTTTAGTCTGCCTTTTGCTCCTTTCATCTTCCTTTTGTTCTCTCTTATAATATACTTTCTCAGCTTCTCTGACTAAATCTCTTAAGGTCATATCTTGTAATCCATCTAAAAGTTGTAACTTTTTCTTAATATCCAGGGCAGCCTGCCCAATAAAAGCCATTGCAATAGATGCCTTTTGGTCCTCTGCCTGAGGATCAAAGGGAGTATATCTCCTATATGCTTCCATAATTCTCTCCAGAAACATTGAGGGAGATTCACTGGGTCCCTGGATAACCTCTCTTACCTTGGCCAAATTAGTTGGCTGCCTGGCGGCCACTCAGAAACACACTATAAGAGCCTGGCAATAAGTGGACAGATGCTCCCTACCTTCAAAGGTGTTAGGGTCCTAGTTGGGTCGGTTCGAGGGGAAGCCAGTTTCAATGATGTTGGGAAGTTGAGTTGGCCTCCCATCTGGTCCGAGAATATTCTTTCTGGCTTCCAGGAGGATTCTCTCTTGTTCCTCTGTTGTGAAGAGAGTCCCCAGGAGTTGTTGGCAGTCATCCCAAGTGGGCTGGTGTGAGAACATCAGTGACTCGACTAAACCTGTAAGTCGGGTGGGGGGAGGGGTTGGAGTGGGGGCTGGAACAAGGAAGGGCTTCACCCATGTGGGAGGAAATTCGCAGAGATCCTGCCAGGTTAAGATATATGGCTGTTGATCTGGATGGTCATGTGGCCCCGGCTGAAAGACAATATCTCTGACTTTGCGGATTAGAGGAAGGTGGAAGGATCCTTCTGGGGGCCATTTAACTCCGAGGGTGGGCCATTCTGAAGTGCAGAGAGTCTGCCAGTTCCGGCGTTTCACTGAAAAAGAAAGATTCTGGGCCCTTAAGCGGACATCCGTCCAATGATCAAGGGTCAGGGACAGAGGCGTGGAATGGCTTTGTCCCATACTAGGAGTTACTCAGGCAAAGACAGGGACAATACAAACGTGACACAGAGACAAGGACAAACAGTAAACGTTTAACACGAGTACCTTAAAGGCAGACAGTAAACTCAACACGAGACAATGAACAAGACTAAAGTAGCCGGCAGAACCTGATGGGTTGGCAGTAGAATCACTGAATACACCTCCAAGTTGAGGGCGCTTCCGTCCCCCAGTTTCCCGAGTCCTCCAAGGCGTCCCTTGGGGAAGTGGCCTGTGGCTTCAGGACACGTCTGTCCACCACCGCCAGGGGGAGCTCACGCTCTCCGCCGGCAGCCACTCTGCCAACCCTTAAACCGAACCTGACCTGACCTGAGCGATCGCAAGAAAAAGGAAAAAGGCGCCCTACTTACTCCCAGAGGAGTCCGTTGGGGTCTCCTTGTCTGGCGCTGCGGGATTCCCGGCCAACGCACCAAATGTAAGGGTCCAGCAAACGTCGGAGGAAGAGACCACCAAGAGACCGGCTCATGCAACAGCAAAAGGGGTTTATTGAGGATCCAATCCAGCGCGCTGGGGCTCCGTGCTCACTCAAGAAGGGAGAGTGGCCCAGAGCCCCGAGCAGGGGTTGAGTAGTGCTTAAGTACACTTTTTGGGGAGGGCGGGGGCTTTGCATACATCAGAACAAATCATCATGAGGCACGGGAAAATCGAACAACAACTCTCAAACTTGATTAGCACATTCATTGGCGGGAACAGGTTGGGCGGGGGTGATAGGTCAGTTCTAAAGCAGGGTACACATTCAAACTGATTGGTTTGGGCCCTGAATGTCTACGTGCCAAGCTGCACAGGGTCCTAGGTTATTTATCTACTGGACAGTCCCGGGAATTGTTTTAACAGCTACAGGAATTTCAGGTTTTGGGTGTAGCATAGGAACTTAACAATACCTGGTCCTTTACATTTTAACTCAGGCTTTGCAGCTTAGAAACTTTACCCTTTCAGAACAAGACACAGATGCCCTCTTTAACCACTTCTATTCAACACTGGCCAAAGCAATTAGATAGATGAAAGAAATCAAAGGGATATGTATAGGGAAAAAAAGAACTTAAATTAGCACTATTCGCTGATGATATGATTCTATACCTAGAAGACCCAAAAAGCTCCACTAGAAAACTTCTAGAACTAGTAAATGAATTCAGCAAAGTAGCAGGATACAAAATCAACACCCATAAATCAACAGCATTTCTGTATATCAGTGACAAATCCTCTGACAAGGAAATGAGGAATTTACAATAACCTTAAAAAAAAGATACTTGGGAATTAACTTAATGAAAGAGGTGAAAGATCTATACAATGAAAACTACAGAACCCTAAAGAAAGAAATCAAAGAAGATCTTAAAAGATGGAAAGATCTACCTTGCTCTTGGATAGGCAGAATTAATATTATCAAAATGACCATACTACCAAAAGCACTACACAGATTTAATGCGATTCTGAACAAAATCCCAATGGGATTCCTCATAGAAATAGAAAAAGCAATCATGAAATTAATCTGGAAAATAAAGAGACCCAGAATAGCTAAAGAAATCCTTAGCAGGAAGAGCGAAGCAGGTGGCATCACTATACCAGATCTTAAACTGTACTACAGAGCAGTAGTAACAAAAACAGTATGATATTGGCACCAAAACAGCCTGGTAGACCAATGGTACTGAATAGAGGACACAGAGACTAACCCACAAAATTACAATTATCTTATGTTAGACAAAGGCACCAAAAATATGCACTAAAGATAGCCTCTTCAACAAATGGTGCTGGGAAAACTGGAAATCCATATGCAACAAAATGAAATTAAACCCCTATCTCTCACCATGCACAAAACTCAACTCAAATTGGATCAAGGACCTAGGAATTAAACCAGAGACTCTGCATCTAATAGAAGAAAAAGTAGGCCCTAACCTGAGGTAGGGAAGGGGGACATGGGAGGAATAAATGAATTCTAGATAGGGCAGAGGATGGTACATGTATGAAGACACGAATTGGATTTCAACCTACTTTATATACAAAGAGAGATAGGAAAAATTGTGGTATATATGTGTAATAAGAATTAATGCAAAAAAGTACATGTATAAAGACATGAATTGTCATGAACATACTTTATATACAAAGATATGAAAAATTATGCTCTATATGTGTAATAAGAATTGTAATACATTCCACTGCCATGTATTTAAAAAAAATAAAAGCACTTTAAAAAACAGCAAATGACACTAAAAAATAATAATAATAATAAAATAAAACGTGATAACATACACAAAAAAAGAAAAAAGAAATTTCAGATTTCAACAAGAGACCCATTCTCCCTGATAACAACGTTGATGGGGAAGTAAGCATACACAGACTTCATCTTGTAACGGAAGCCCAGTGTAACACCCTTGATCAGGTTTTGACTACTCATCACGCAAACAATGACCAGTCCTTTCTATTTCCCCACCATTTGTCAACCCATAATCTCTTCTTTTTCTTTCCAAGGAGGCTGAGTTCTACATTGATATGATTAAATCACTCCAGAGGGTTCCTCTTCAGCCCTTCACAATAACTGTGTGTCCCTTCAGAGACAAGTGGACATTTTCTGGAATGTCGACAGTCTGATTGCTGAGAACAGTCTTCATTCTTGCAGTAGACACAGCAAAGAGCCAGAGTGGTTTTTGTTGTTGTTGTTGCTGTTTTGGTAGCAGGAATTGAATCTAGGGCCACTTAACCACTGAGCCACATCCCCAGCTCTTTTTTTGTTTTTTATTTTGAGGCAAAGTTGCTTAGAGCCTCACTAAATTGCTGAGGGTGGCTTTGAACTGGAGATCCTCCTGCCTCAGCGTCCTGAGCTGTTGAGATCACATGCATGCACCACCACACACAACACAGAGTGTGCCGCAGTCTAGCTGGGCACAAAATCACGAGCCACTCACAGCCTTGTAGATTCAAACAGCAATTCTTTATTCCGGAACTCTCACCGGCACTCTATATGCACGTTCTGGGGAAAATCCACACCTCCACTGGGCTCTGCATACCAAAATATTCTCCGAATCCCGCGAGAACTGAACGGGAACTCAAGGAGCGGGCACCTGAGGCAGCAGGATACACCCTATTCCCAGCAGGATCCACCCTAAACCCAGACCCACCCTAAACCCAGGTCACTGCAAATGACCTGGGTCCAAGGCAAGCCCATTTCCACAATGGAGAGTCCTCCCTCTAAGCAACATTGGGTAGGCTGACAAGGAAATTGCCATGCGTCATTCCTACTTGGCTATGGCTCTCAGCAGAATGTATTTTGTAAAATAGCCCATAATTTGAGTTTGTCTGAAAACTTCCCAATGAGACTGGAATTGTGCATTGGAGAGAAAACATGAAAAATCTAAAGTGTCATTTTCCTCTGTTGTATCAAGCTACACAGACAGCATCAGCATCAGTAGGCATGTCACCTTGATGGCTTAGTTAAAGTGCCAGTTAAGGTTACTATTTCTTTTCCCTTTTCATACTCTAATTTTTGAAGTTAGTCCTTGAATAAACAAACAATAGCTCAGCTAGCATTCAGGAGCCTGCATTGGACCCCAGCACCACAAAAGCAAATAACAGTACGACTGACAAAAACATTAGATCTGGGGAGTTTAAGAAATAAAGCTAAGACTGGGGTGTAGCTCAGGGGCAGAGGGCCAAGGGCAAGCCCCCGGCTCAATCCACAGTGCCCCCCGCCCACTGAAAGGAAAAAACCCACAGATACACCAAATCACCAGAATCAGGAGAAGCGGAGTTGCGGTCTCCACCAAATACGTCTCCTCCTCCCAGTGTCCCCATTTCCACCCTCGTCTACTTAATTTTGCTGTCTAGGACTCTGGGTGGTTGCAATAAAGCACAAAGTAGCTCAAAATAAGGCTTCCTCAGAGGAAGGAGCTGCCTTGGAGGAAGGCTCCGAGCCCGGGCTGCAGTGGTTAGTCCCTCCCCTCTTCTGCCCCAGTTTTGGTCTCATTCATTTTTCCAAAGAAGGTTTCTCTGAGTGCCCAGCCCTGTGCAGGGCAGTTCTGGGGACACAGCCATGAACAAGATACTACTGGCTCTGTCCTCAGGGGGCACTTGTGGGGGAAGACAAACCCGTCCCCAGACAGTGATAGCCTAGTGTGCTCAGGACGCGGATGGAGGAGGCATGTGGAGGGGGGGTGGGGGCTGACCCAGCCTGAAGACCAGGAGGGCTTCCTGGAGGACAGGAGGGGGCTTCCCAGTTGATGTTTGAAGAACAGCAGAAAGGAGTGGGCAGGAGCATTTCACACAGGAGGAGCACACATGCAAGAACCCAGAATGGACAGGAAGTGGGGAGTGTCTTCCAAAGCTCAGGTAAGACCATGGTCCCCCACTTGAAAACCCTCTTTGGCTCCCCAGTGGCCTGCTCAGCACATAGTCCAAAATCTTCAGCTTGACATTCATTCATTTGTTCGTTTGTTCAACATTCACCTCTGTAAGCTGACAGTGGGTGTTACCCAGGCCCTGTGCTGGGGACAAAGCAGTAACTGAGAAACCCCAGCCCAGACCTGGATACATCAGAATTGGGGGTGGGGAAAAGGAATCACAATTATAAGCCCCCAACCCCTGTGGAGGAAGGCGGGCGTGCAGGCAGATGCACGCAGACCAAGATTCTTCACAGGTACCCAGGAGACTTGGACAGTCACTGGTTTAAACCCCAGCTGTGATCTTGTATCACATGAGCCAAGTGACATCAGCTACCAAGCCTCAATTTCCTCATCTGGGAAACAGGAATAATTTTCTCCCTCTATAACCTCTCCCCGACTCCCCCACCCTGGCCCCCTTGATGACCCCTGAACACACTAGCCAAGTGCCAACCCCAAGGCACTGCAAGGCTCCTCTCATGCCCTTTAAGATTCTCCTCTGGGGCTGGGGTTATAGCTCAGGGGTTGAGCATTTGAGTACATGTATGAGGCACTTGGTTCAATCTATAGCACCACATATAAATAAATTAAATAAAAATAATTTTAAAAAATTCTCCTCCAATGTCACCTCCTCCAAGAGGCCTCCCCATCCACCCTATCATCCTATTCCTCTTTATTTTTATTCATTGATTTATTGGGTACTGGAGATTGAATTTAGGGGCACTTGACCACTGAGCCTATTTTATATTTTTTTTAGAGACAGGGTCTCTAAAAAAAGGTCTCTCCACAGCCCTATTTTATACTTTTTTTAGATACAGGGTCTCACTGAGTTGCTTACTGATTCACCATTGCTGAGGCTGACTTTAAACTTACAATCCTCCTACCTCAGCCTCCCAAGCCACTCAGTCAACCTTCCAAACTGCCCAGATTGCAGGTAAGTGCCACTGTACCCCGCCCCCCCCCTTTATTTTTCCTCCATAGCTCAGCCTATTTTTCTTCATCTGTCTATATTATTTGCTATTTAATTTAACTCTGAGGGGGCAGGGATTTTTGCCCATATTCATGGGTGCATCTTCAGCACCTCTAAAAATGCTAGACACACATCAGGTATTCAGTAAATATTTGTTAAACGAGCAAATATTTTCCCACCTCTCTGAGCCCCCACAATCTCCATCTCTCCACTTACAGCTCTTCAGTGAACTGTTATGAGAGAATACAATTAAAAATAACAGCCCAGGGGCTGGGGTTCAGTGGCAGAGCACTTGCCTAGCACGTGTGAGGCGCTGGGTTCGATCCTCAGTGCCACATAAAAATAAATAAATAATATAAAGAGATTGTGTCCATGTACAACTAAAAAATAAAAATTAAAAAAAAAATAGCAGCCAAGCCATCCCAGGAACTCAGGAGGCTGAGGCAGGGGGATGGCAAATTCAAGGCCAGTCTGGGAAATTTAGCAAGACTTTGTAACAAACTTAAAATAATAATAATGACTGGATGTAGCTTAGCAGGCAGTGCCCTTGGGTTCAACCTCCAGTATTTAACAATAAAATAAGTGAGCGCTCACTGTGTACCTGTTCTAGTGTCTTCACCCGTGTTGGGTGTCATCCTCGGGCGGTCTCCTAACAGGGGATCTACAATAATCTTCCTTTTTGTGAAATGGGGGAAACAGACCACTGGGCCGGCATCACTTGCCCACAGCCACACAGTGGAGGTGGCAGAGCCAGGAGGGGACCAGCCCCATGGCTGCAGCGGCCACGCACGGTCTCCACCCCGTGTAACACCTTACTCTTGTTTTCTCCCTTCTGCAGCTGCAGGTCTCCGGATTCACTGTGTGAAAGTGTCCCTTCTCTCTACAGCCCTGGGCTAAGACGAAAGGGATGAGGTCTGCCAGTGGCACACACCTGTAATCCCTGAGCTCCGCAGGCTCAGAGGAGGGTCACAAATTCAAAGCCAGCCTCAGCAACTGAGCAAGACCCTGTCTCTAAACAAAACAGAAAAAAAAGACTGGGGATGTGGCTCACGGTTAAGCACCCCTGGGTTCAATCTCCAGTACAACAACAAAAAAAAGAAAGAGTGAAGGAAATGGATGACTGCATCAATAAGAAAGCTCTTTTCTTGGCCTCAGTTTTTTCCTCTGTAGGATGGGACTATTACAGCACCACAAGTTTGTCACAATGAGACTCCACAGGCCAGCCACAGGGACAAGGACACTAACGATGATGAACACCTTTGCGGTCTTTGCAAGCCTTGGCTGGTGTTGTCTCTCCCTGCTCCCAGGATTTCTAACCTCAGCCCCTCCCACGCCTCTCTGAACCCCAGGGGCTATTTTCAGCTGGCGTCAAGCCCAGAGCAAACTCAGGAGTAACCAGACTGCGTGGGCTGCCAGCAGTGGGCCCTCTGGGTTCCCAGAGCTGCGGGCCCAGCAGAAAAAGCGCTGTGGAGAGGCTGGTCCAATTAACTCCCCCAGAAAAACATCGGAGAGGGAGGCAGGGCAGAGGAGCCCCAGAACAGAGTCTGGAAGTAAACAATCAGGGGGGAAGAAATGGAAGAGAAAGGGGAGTGGGGGAGGAAACCCACGGGGAGGGCCCCGGAATCTGGGATTCTCCAGTCTGTGCCCTTGTTCAGGGGAGTCAGGGACCTCAAACCCGCCCCCGCCTTCCATCAGTCTTCCCAGCACAGCTGCAGTAATGGTCACTGGGTCGCAGGGGCCAGGCCCTAGGCACCCAGATAGCTCAACCCTGAGTTGAAGAGGTCACTGCTATGACCTTAAACAAAGTGCTTGGCATGGGACACCCATGCCTGTCTGGGTCCCCTTCATTCTTCCACACTGCAGACCATGGACGCTTCCTTCAAGGACATCCATCAGTGACCAACAGCTCTCCTTTCTCTCGGTAAAAGCTGTGTGGCTCAGATACCACCCACTCCCTGGTGTCCCATCTCAGTCTGCCTGTATGAGGCAGGACACTCCAAGCTCTGCTGCTGTCCCTGATCACTTACATTTGGCTCACAGCAGACTCACAGGGGACAGGAGGATGCCTGGGTTTGGAGACAGACAGCCCTGGCTGCACCTTACCACTTACTGACCATATATGACTTGGGACAAGCTCTCTGTGCAATGGGACTTTTAATAGACCCTCCTTCCCAGGGTCTGGGGAAGGGGTGTTCAAAGAGAGCCCCGGGCATGGGACTGGCCCCGAGGAGACCTTCAGCAAGGGAGTCCCTAGGCTTATTGCATTAATTGTGCCTGAGTCACCATCGTGCCATTTCATGAGCACCTGACCCAGGCCGGGCTCTGTGCTGGGACTTAGTGATCACAACAGCAGTCCGTGCTCTGGGGCAGGTGCTGACATCATCTTGGAACAACACAAGAGGAAACTGAGGCTGGGCAGAGTTAAATAACCAGCTGTTCAGAGCTGCAGGGAGTAGCCAGGGTTGAACCTGGGGCTGCTTCCTGAGCACTTATTGATGATGCTCTCTGTCCCCTCTCCAAACTATGGGAAAATTGTGCTCAACTCACGGCCAGGGTCCTCTGCCCCTTCTAACATTAATTCCCAGTGTTTCTGGAGATAAGACATAGGTGTCAATCTCAACTCTGCCTCTTCCCTACTGTGTGACCTTAAGTACATTCTTTAACCTTGCAGTCTCTTTTTCTCCTTTATAAAATGTAAATAATCGTTGTCACCTCCTTGACATTCAAAGAGATCATGTGCACTGAGCACTGTAGCATATGCCCAATAAATATTCCTTGACTAAGTGTCTCCTTCTGGGTCTGGAGGTGTGGCTCAGTGGTAAAGTGCATGCTTAGCATGGGCAAGGCCCTATGTTCAATCCCTAGAGCACACACATTCACAAGCACATGCACACACACACAAAAGTAGTTGAGAATGTAACTCAGTGGTCTAGTACTTGCCTAGCATGCTCAAGGCCCTGGGTTTCATTCCCAGCATAGCAGGAGGGGAAAAGTGGCTTCCACTTTAGGATTGATAAAAAGGTTTAAGAAGGACTTGCTTTGGAGTTCCCCAAATCCCAGGAAGCAGCAGGTGGGGTGGGAAAGGATGCAGGGCTCCTCTCCAATTGCATGCTGTGTGACCATGGGCCAATGAGTTTCCCTTCCAGAGCCTCAGTCAGCATCCATAAAACAAGATCATGACTGTGGCCCTCATGGAAATATTGTGAGGACTAAGTCAGATCATGCAGGTGACTGTGCCGCCCAGTGTCTGGCTCACAGTAAGGGACAGTTATAAAGAATAGCAATGGCTCTGGAGGATTCAAAGGGATCACCCTCCAGCCTTGGAGAAAGGAGGATGGTGAGGGCATTTAAAACCATATATCCTAATTGAGCAGACAGGGAAACTGAGGCCCAGGGAGTGGAAGGGCCTTTGCAGAGGACTCACAGCACCTTGGAGGCAACAGGACCTGGACCTGGAAATGACCTCCTTCTGGACCTCCGTGGGAGACCAGAGTCAAATGGGGGTCATAGGCAGGAGTGGGCCCTTTAAATCTAAACTCCACTTTGCTTAGAAGGGGGCTCTGGGGAGTATAAAAGGGGGTGCAGCTCCTTTGCTCCACAAAACACTGCTGCTCCTGCCCACAGGTCCTCAGGCCCAGCCCCCCTCCAGCCGCCCCCTGCCATGGAGCTGCCACCCTTTGACATGTGGAAGGACTACCTCAACCTGAACCAGGTGGTGCTGACTCTGACCCAGAGCAGGAGCCAGAGGCTGGAGGCAGAGGAGCTGGAGGAGCAGGGACCTGGCCCCCAGCTGGGGCAGGATCAGGGGCTGGGGACTGCCCTCTGCAACTTCTGCAAGCACAACGGGGAGTCCCGCCACGTCTACTCCTCCCACAAGCTGAAGACAGCCGAGGGCGTGGTGCTGTGTCCCATCCTGAGGCACTACGTGTGTCCCCTGTGCGGCGCCACCGGGGGCCAGGCCCACACTCTCAAGTATTGCCCTCTCAACGGCAACCAGCAGTCCCTCTACCGCCGCAGTGGACGCAACTCAGCCGGCCGCAAGGTCAAGCGCTGAGGACCATGAGGTGCCCACCGCCCGCACCCCGCACCCCTCCGGGATCAGCCCCACCCAGTCCCTCCACCCTCCCTCCCACTCCCACAGCCCTGGGATCCCTGGCCCCCAGCACTCCATCCCTGCTGGATCCCCAAATAACGGAGGCTGCTGGCAGCCAGGCCTGGCGCAGGAGCCCTGCGCTGAGCACTCCCGCCCGCCCCCGTGGCTGTCTCTGGGCCACAGGTCTCAGAACTTCAGTCCTTCTGGGGCCTGCTGGTAGCACTAGCCCTGCTCCTTTGACTTCTCAGCCCCAGGCCTGGGGGAACCCCGGATCCCTGGCCCCACAGGACCCCGTGTGCTTCTCCAAGCTGGCCTCAGAATTTGGAGTGGGTGACAAGGTGGCCCGACGCTCCCACCGAGAACTTGAGAATGGGCGCTGGCTCCACACCCACCTTCCCTGGTCCTTCAGCACCTGCAGACCCACGGAGGCAGCAGGGACCACGCTGTTCATTCCTCCCCGCCTTCATCGCCTATGGCCAGGAGCTGAGGCGAGGGACCCTGTGTCTTCCCAGGCTACCTGGAGTGCGGCCTTGTGGTGAGCCGACACTCTCAGGCTCCCTTGATGTTCTCCGTTCTTCAACCCATTTCACTCCGCTGCTGTCCCCAACTCCAGTTCCCCGTGGGACCTTCCTGCAGTGAGATGCATCTCCCTGCCACCTCCTCCCCACCCCCAAATCATGAGAGGTGACTTTTTCATCCTCCAACAGTTAAATTTGCAAAGCTCCCACAGGAAAGAGTCTGCGTGCCTGGATGGGAATGGCAACTGCCTAGATTTTGTTTTATTTCAGTAATATTTTTTTAGTTGTAGATGGACACAATTCCTTTATTTATTTATTTTTATGTGGTGCTGAGGGTGGAACCCAGGGCCTCCCACATGCCAGGCAACTGCAAGGGGGAAAAAAAAGAGCCCTGGTCAGATTTTAAGTTAATTGCTTATTTCTTTATTATTATTTATTTATTTATTTTACACAAATGCAGCCCAACAAATTGATTGCTTTGGGGCTCAGAATGGAAGTTCTTGGCATTAAGCTCTGTTGAATAAAGATCGTTTTGACTTGTCCTTGAAGTCCTTGTGCTTCTGCCTTGTCTCCTGGCCCTGCCCTTGGAGATAGGGGAGGATGCCCAGGAGCTGTATTTGCCCCAAATCCCAGGAAGCAGGAGGTGGGGTGGGAAGGGATGCAGGGCTCCTCTCCAGCCCTGTCCACAGGTGTCCAGTTCCCAAGTTCCTCCACAGCCTCCACCTTGACCTCATATTCCCTTTCCATGCCCTGGCTGTGGATTCTCATCCCACCCTGCAAAACCTGACTTTTGGATAGTTCTGAAGAAGTATTGAAAAATATGGTCCCTCCCAGGAAACACACACACCAGCACAAAATGCTGCGTGTAGTATCACGGGGTTTCTATTCCCTTGTTGCACAATTATTTATTGGGTATCTCTTAGGTGCCACTGTTCTGGGCACTGGGGAAACAGTGGGATCAAAATAGACAAGGTCCCTGCCCTCGTGGAGCTGACATTCTAGTGGAGGGTGCTAAAATAATGTTTAGAGGGTGAGAAGCCCAGTGAAGGACAACAAGGTCGGGTAGCAGAGGGAGAGTGGAAGAGGCTGGTGGTCAGGTGGGTCACATCTGAACAGAGTCCAAATGAAAGGCAGGACCAACAGAGTATCTGGAGGAGGGCATTCCTGGCAGAGGGAGAGCAAGTTCAAAGGTCCTGAGGTGGCACTGGGAACCTGGTGTGTTTGCAGAATGTGCAGGAAGCTGGCTAGGACAGAAGATCAGAGTGGAGGACGGGGTGGGGCGGGCAGAGAGTTCAGGATGTTGCTGACCCTGGAGAGAACCTGGCCTTTAGTGTTCGTTCTCAAGACGCTCAAATCCACCCGTGGACTCTGTGGATTCTTCATCCAGACACTGGTTACAGGGAGAACCAAAGACCCCAGCTAAGTCCTCCACTCACAGCTCCTCTGAATACGCAGCTCTGCCCCCAGGAGCCTGACTCCCAGGTGGAACCAAACAGTGGGGGAAAATAAAAGAAGCCCAAGTTCAGAGCTGGGGTGCCGGCATGGCGGGCAGGGGGAGTCCTACACAAGAGCACCCAGCAGGGGTCCTGCTGTTCCTGCTCTGCCCACTGGAGGAAGGGCACCCCTTTCTGATTCATATCTAGGCCAATGGCCTCTCAACTGAGTGACAGTTTAAAGGGACAGAATCCATGACCAAGTATAGGCAGCAGTTATGGAAAGCAATGAATGGTGTCCTCGGTACTCATGAGAACTACTCAGTACTTAGTACTCAGTACTCGGGAGAACTACTCATGCTCAGTTCTCAAGAAAATACTCAGAACTGGGGGGAGTAGATCTGGAAAAGTGAAACAGGGCAGATGCTGAGTCAGCTGGGGAAGTGGAGGATGCACAGTGTCTGGGGACATCCAAGGTGAAGTTCCTGAAGGCGCTGGACACCCTGGGGGCTCAGAGGCAAGGGCTGGAAACAGACAAATCACGATCATCAAACTTTTTGGTAATGAATTGAGTCGTTTATTCAATAGCTAATAAAGTGTCAGAACTAGAACTGAGGATGCTCAGGGAGCTGAGGAACCAAGGCCCTAGCCTCTCCCCCCCAGACTCCCAGGGAGCCTGCAGCCCAGCAATTCGTCTCCTAGGGCTGCTGTCACGAAGTGCCACAAGCCCAGTGGTTCCAAAAAAAGGAACTGGCCAGGCACAGTGGTACATCCATCATCCCAGAGACTACAGTTCAAGGCCAGCAACTTTGGGAGACCCTCAGCAACTTAGTGACACCCTGTCTTAAAAGAAAAAATAAAAAGGTCTGGAGATGTAGCTCAGCAGTAGAGTGCCCTTGGGGTCAATTTCCAGTGGAAGAAAGAAGAAACCAACAAACAAAACAAATGGACTCAGGGTCCCGGAGGCCGGCACCTGAGGTCAGGATGTGGCAGGACCTCGCTCCTTCCAAAGGCTCCAGCAGAGGACCTTGCTGGGGACCTCCAGCTCCCAAGAGCCCTGGCCCTTCCCTGGCTTGAGGCCGCACTACTCCCGCCTCTGCCTCTCAGCCCTCTGCCCCTGAGCCCCTCTGTCCTCTTCTTACAAGGACACTCATCATTTGGGGTCAAGGGCCCACCCTACTGCAGCATGACCTCACCTTAACTAAGGACATCTCCAATGACCTATTTTCAGAGAAGGTCACATACTGAAGGGCTGGGGGTTGGGACACAAGCAGCAACGCCACTACACTCAGTGAGCAGCCCACAACCACCATATCCTAGGTGAAACCACACCTTCATCTGGTTCCTGGGCTCGGGACCTGGGTGTCCCCTATACTTCCCCTCCCCTCCCCTCCCAGTGCTCTGAATCCTGCCTCTCAAACTGTCTCTCCAGTTCATTCCCAACCATGCCACGTCTTCCCTGATCTAGTCTCTCCCTTCCCTGTCCCCAGTTCCCTCCTCACCCCTGCCCCAGATGTCCCTGACACTCAGCCCCTGTCCTTCCCTGCTCAATCCTGCTTACAGCTCATGTTCAACCTCCTTTAAAACACTGACCATGGGCTGAGGCTGGAGCTCAGTGGTAGAGAGGTTGCCTAGCCCATGTGAGGCACTGGGTTTGATACTCAGCACCACATAAAAATAAATGAATTTTTAAAAAGGCATTATGTGGGAATGAATAAAATAAAGGCATTGTATCCATCTACAACTAAAAATATTTTTTTTTAATTTGCCCATAATGCCCAGTGTGGACCCTGATCTCATGACACATGGCGGGACCTCACCTAAGACCAGCTGGCCACTGCTCACAAAAGCAGGACCAGAGAAACACACCCCAGGGCCTGCCTCACTCCAGTTTCATCACCAGCAATCTCAGGTTGGCTCTACTTGTCAACATTTCCCCGTCCCCAATGAGACCCTGAAGACTCCCAAGTTTATATCTCTTGTCCCCTAACCCAGCATCTCCCCGTCACCCGTGACCCAGCTTCCTGCTCTACTGAGACCACAACAGAGAATGTTCACGTCTCCTGACCCTACAGCTCTCCTCATGCCTGCAGCAGCCCTGCATCCCCTCCCCTGTCGCTGCAAGACCCAGGCCCCTTAGTCCCCTTCCACTTGTGCTCTGGGTCCCACCCGCCTCAATCTTCTGTTTTATAGCACAGAAACATACTGTTAGATTTCCTTGATTAAATAAGCCTCATATGACCCCAAACTCCCTTCCAGATACCACCAATGTCTCTGCTTGAATGCTAGAGAGGACCATCTTCACTAAACCCTCTCCTGAACACACTCAATTAGCCATCACCCTCACCACACCACCCAAAATCCTTCCCCGCACTTCAGCACTGGGGATTGACCCCAGAGTGCTCTACCACCACTGAGCTCAAATCTCAGTCTTCCTTTTTTTTTTTTTAATTTTGAGACAGGGTCTTGCTAGCCTCAAACTTGTCATCCTCCTGCCTCAGCCTCCTGAGTGAATGGTTACAGGAGTGCATCACTGTGCCCAGCAAAAGTGCTCTTTCAAGATTAGACAATTGATCCAGTGGCATGGGAGGCTGAGACAGGAGAATCTTGCATTCAAAGCCAGCCTCAACAAAAGCGAGGTGCTAAGCAACTCAGTGAGACCCTGTCTCTAAATAAAATGCAAACAAGGCTCAGTGATTGAGTGCTACTGAGTTCAATCCCAGGTACACCCCTCAAAAAAAAAAAAAAGGATTGTACAACTGGACTGATGATACAGCTCAGTGGAAAAGCACTTCCCTAGATTGTGTGTGGACCAGATTTTTATCCCAGCACTGTAAATGAATAAGATAGATCACTGACGATCTCCATATTGCTAGCTCTGGTGGCCAGTTCTCAGTTTACACTGGGCTTGGCCTCTGGGCAGCATTTGGCACCCTGAGTCTTTCCCTCATCCTCGAATTCACCCTTCACTTGGCCTCCTGGCCACCACACAGCCCTGCTCCTCCCTGGTACCTTTGCTGATTCCTGCCCTTACCTTCCAAGTAGGAATGTGCAGCCTCAGCCTTCAGAACTCTTCTCTATCTACACCTGCTTCCTTAGGAACCCCTCTTAGTCACACATAATTAAATGTCACTTACTCACTGACGACTCCCAAATTTATATCTCAAGCCTGGATGTTGGTCCCCAAGTCCAGACTCAAATATCTAACATTCACACTTAACAGCAACTTGTAGAAGGGCAGTTCTTCCCCTCAATGAGGAGGAAGAAAGAAACAGTGTTTCTCACCTGTGTTCCCACTTGCTCAGAAAACAGCTGACAGATGGTGGCCAGGTGAGTCAAAAGCCACCCCCTTCCCGCCTCTGACCCCAGCTCCCCAGAGTGAATCGCAGGCTTTGATAGAAGAGTGATCCATTCAGAATCTGCGCTGCCCACAGTCGTTTGATGTGGGCTGTTGCCTGGTACCTCTCTCCCTCTCTGTTTTCTTTTTGAAGGTGTGTCCTTGGTGCAGGGGGTAGACCAGATGTCATTTAGCAGCTGTTAGTGTGATATGTAAGTTTCACCACTTTAATCAACTACATGTATTCCCTCCCCTGTACTCTGTCCAGGAGCCCACAGATGAGGGGCAGCCCTGATGCAGGCAACAGCCCTGTGGGAGAGGAACTGTCACTAAGTCCCAATGCACAGATGGGGAAACTGAGAACAGATCCATGTGTGTGACTCAACTGCACAGATCACAACCTAGGATGTGCACTAGGGACCGGGTTTATAATAGTGAGGGAGAAATGGCCGTCCCTTCCTTATCTTTAAATGGGACAGTGTTACATCTGGGACTATCTGAGACAGTCTTCCTGTGCCTATTGACCCAGAATAGATATTCAGAGCAGCCTCCTTTGCTCTCAGAGTTGGCATTTGAACAATGAGCCATTACCAGTCTCACCTGAACCCCTGCAGGCACTTCTCACTGGGCACCTACCTCCCACCACGCCCCAGGAATCTCATGAAAGCCTGGGTCAGAGCTCACCTTCCTCTACTCCTGACCCTCCATGGCTCTCACCAGTTTGGGCTGGCTTTTGTGAAGCTCCTTCCAGCTCATGTAACATAAGGTAACTCTGTTACCTTATACATATTTAGGTATATTTAGGGTCAGCTCAAAGAGGAAACTCAGGTGATAGAGTTATTTTCCATGTCAAAAGATGGAGAGGTTCCTAGCTACACAGGAGGCTGAGGCAGGAGGATTGCAAGTGTGAGTACAGCCTCAGCAACTTAGCAAGACCTGCAGCAACTTAGCAAGACCCTGTCCCAAAATAAAACCTAAAAAGGGCTGGGGATGTGGCTCCGTGGTTAAGCACCCCTGGGTTCAATCCCTGGTACAAAAAAAAAAAAAGCTAAGTGAAGCGCATCACTTCCTGAAATGCTCTTCCATGGCTCCCTGGGGCCCACAGCATGAAGTGCAGACCCTTATAATGCCCGGCAAGCCCAGGAGTGGTCTGGCTCCGCTGGCCTGGCCAGCTGCCTCACTGCCCTTTACACCCCGGCAACACCAGCCTCTTGTACTTGCAGACACACTGGCCTCCTCTCCTCTGTGCCTCTGCTCACGCGGGGGGCATCTGCTGGAGGAGCCTCCGCTCCTCACCCTGCCCCTGAGGGACTGAAATACTGCGGACAGCAGCATAAACCCGGTAACCCTCCGCTCTTGGTATTTCACACTGTGGTCCTCACTACTGTTGACCGGAGCAGACTGCTCCCTGGGGGAGGCGGACCCTCTGCAAAATCACAGAAGGCGCCCTGCCAGGCCGAGGCGGTCTCCGCACCAGCGGGTGTTGGACAGAGCTGCGGGGAGGACAGTGCCTACGGCGCGCTCTGGGGGTGGAAGAGGGAACTGCAGGGAACCACGAGGCTTCTTTTCCCCGGAGCCAAGCCCAAGCCCAAGCCCAGGGTCAGAATTGATGATAGAGCCTCTGGGAGCTTGTCACCTGCCACTACCACGCTAACCGCGCCATTCACGTGAAATGTAGCGTATCTGTGTGAACACTTACTAGTTGTTTTCATTTATTGCCTGTCTTCCCCACTGCTACCTGTGAGTACCGAAACTTCAATAAGTAATGGAATGGAATAGAAGTCACATCAATTCTGCCTTTAGATTCAAGCCTGTCCCCCACAGAGCAAGGAGTCCTTACCAGCAAAGAGATGTGCCCGTGCCGTTTCTGTTTCCTTCCTCCCTCGCTCGCTTCCTTCCTTCCTTGTTTTTTAATGTGGTGCTGAGAATCCGACCCAGTGCCTCACAGTCCTAGGCAAACACTCCACCATTAAGCCACAACCCCAGCCCCAGTCCCTTTCTGGATCTCCAGATCCTGGAATTGCCCATACAGACAGCCCCAAGCCTCCTTCCAGAACCTGCACCAGCCTCTTCCCCGAATCTGTGATGGAAGAGGGTCAGGTGTGATTCCTAAACCCAAAGGGCACCTGTCACTGGGGCTATGCCCAGAACTGGTGCAAGTTGTGGTGTGCCCAGGAGCCCCTCACCTCCACTGTGGGGAAGGATACCAAGGATTTAGGGACAAAGAGGACTGCAAGTTGGGAGCCAGCAGCTGCCTCTGGGCAAAATTTTAAATTGTCTAAGAATTCTAAATGCCAACAAGTTCTTCTAGCCTCTGGCTCTTCTAAGGAACTGAAAAGGGTGCTGCCTACAGTGGGGGGCTGGGAGCACCTGGAAAGAGAGATTACCTGAGTTAGCTCAGGTGAGGGCAGGCGAGAGGGCAGTTCTCCCCCTCAATGAGGAGGAAGAAAGAAACGGCCTTTCTCACCTGTGTTCCCACATTGCTCAGAAAAGAGCTGACAGATGGTGGCCAGGTGAGTCAACAAAAGCTACCCACATCCGGTCGCCTACCCCAGCTCCAGAGAGAGCCACAGGCTTTGATAGAAGAGTAGTCCATTCAGAATCTGCGCTGTCCAGTCATTTGATATGGGCTGTCTGGCACCTGTGTTTTGTCTTTTTGAAGGTGTGTTGGTGCAGGGGGTAGATCAGATGTCGTTTAGCAGCTGTTAGCTTGATGTGTAAGTGTCACCACTTAATCAATTACATGTGTTCCCTCCCTGTATTCTTGTCCAGGAGCCCACAGATGAGGGGCAGCCCTGATGCAGGCAACAGTCCTGTGGGGGAGGGACTGTCGCTAAGTCCCAATGCACAGATGGGGAAACTGAGAACAGATCTGTGTGTGTGTGACTCACCTGCACAGATCACCACCTAGGATGTGCACTAGGGACCGGGTTTGTAATGGCGAGGGGGAAATGGCCGTCCCCTCTTTGTCTTTAACTGGGACAGTGATACATCTGGGACTATCTAAGACAGTCTAACTTGACCATTGACCCAGAATAGGTATTCATAGCTTCCTCCTTTGCTCTCAGAGTTGGCATTTGGACAATAAATTAAATGATGACCCTATGTATAGACATCATTATACACTAGGAAAGATAGAAATTGACCAAAGAAGAAAACAGGCAAATAAAAAGCTACAGTTGTGATAATAGTAAGAGAGGAAATGGTGTGGAGAAAACAGAGGGATTTTTTCCTACTCTGACATACTAGAAAGGAGCATGTCCCCTTAAGGAGGGAACATGGAAGGAACATAGGTCACAACTAGGATGGGAGAGGAGGAGGAGAGCATTCTAGGCTTAGGGACATCAAAAAAATCAAGATGCCACTTTGTAGTTAAATGTCACCTTCATTTAAGATTATTTCTATCATTTCTGATACAACAAAGAAAACAAATGTTTTTACCAACTCCGGGAGAATCTGAGTTCTCACACGAGCTAAACTAAGACAACATGTGAGGTAAAGGCAGCTGGTGGGCTAGAGATTTTAAAATTCAACTTTCTTGGGGGCTGGGGATGTGGCTCAAGCGGTAGCGCGCTCGCCTGGCATGTGTGCGGCCCGGGTTCGATCCTCAGCACCACATACAAACAAAGATGTTGCGTCTGCCGAAAACTAAAAAATAAATATTAAAAAAAAATTCTTCTCTCTCCCTATCTCTCTCTCTCTCTCTCTCTCTCAAAAAAAAAAATTCAACTTTCTAAAACATATAGGAAGTAATTTCCTCTCATTAAAAACATACACAGTAATATAGACTCAGGATTGAATGTAATATATAAAAATTACCCATTGAAGCTGCAGTAAATGCCTATAAGGCATGCTTCCTTTTACGCTGGCAGAATACAGAATAAATCAAACTCTAACAAGGGGAGACTTCACCCCATCTGGCTAATGTTCATATTCTTAGGACCCATAAGGAATCTGATATGCTAATGTCCCTGTCCTTTTACAAAAAGCTAGCTCAGTGTTTTGTAATCTTAAAGCTGAGGGACAAAGTTCCTGATTTCTCAAGTTTCCCCTATTTAGAATTTGTACAGGGTATGTACAAAGTCCCCGTGGTTACAGGGCAGACCACATATATTCAAGTGTAGTAAGGACAGGGTGGCTGGGGGTCTCAGGCACGGCTGTGGTAAGAGCAGTCTATGCTGTCAGTCATGGCAAAGAGCTCAGGATTTATCCTACAGATCATGAGAAATCACAAGAGATGTGCATACTAGGAGATCACTGAGGAGCAGGGAGAGAAATCCAAGTGAGAGGAGATGGTGATTAGACAGAGTGGAGGAAGTGGAACATACAGAAGCAGTCCAATGCCTAAGATATTTGGAGGTAACAGCAACGTGACTTGGAGGAGGATTGTATATTCATTCAACCATCCAGTAACTATTTGTTGAGCACCTGCTATGTGCAGGGCATTGTGTTAGGTGCTAAAGGTACAAAAGGAGAAAGAATAGAAATTGATCAAGGAAGGTGCTCAGATTTATGGTTTCTGTAACAGATAGATGCTGATATCATCCCCTTGTATAGGGACCCCTGAAAGAGGACTAATTTGAAGGAGAATATCTCCAGCCATCATCTGCTGGAGGTGGTAGGATGTCAAGTAGGCAGGTGGACATACAGATCCAGAACTCAGCTGAGGCTAGACATAAAAATCTCACAGTTGCAGGGTGTGAAGGCACATGCCTGCAATCCCAGCAGCTCAGGAGGCTGGGACAGGAGGACCTCGAGTCCAAGACCAGCCTCAGCAACTTAGTGAGGCCCTAAGCAAGATAGTGAGACCCTGTCTCCAAAAAAGGGGGAGAGGGGGATTGGGATATGGCTCAGTGGTAAAGCACCCCTGGGTTAAATCTCTCAGTACCAAAAATAAAAATAAAAATAAATAAAATAAACCTTAGAGTCATCTGCATCTCAGTGGTAGCTGAAGGCAGAATGTAGATAAGATCCCCCTGCAGCAGCAGAAGAGTATATGATCCGGGGCAGAAAAATAAGTCTGAAAGAAAGAAAAAAAAAAAAAAAAGACCACACAAAAGCCAAAGGAAAACCAAGACAGTCTTGCATCACAGAAGCTAGAGAAGTGACTATTTCAAGAAGGAGGGGGTCAACTATGTGAAATGTTGCCCAAGGTCATCCTGCTAATAAGTGGGAGGAATGAAATTTAAAACCAAGTCCAGCTATATAATAATGATGCTGGAGTAAATGGTCAGCCATTTAGAAACAAAGTTAGACCCCTACCTCACACCACATGGAAACATAAATGAGAGCAGAGTAAAGTTCTAAAAGTAAAATGCAGAACAACAATATTTTTTAAAACACAAAAAGTTTTATAATCATGGTATGGAAAGTCTTCTTAAAAGAGGAAACACAGAAATCATAAAAGAAATTGGATTTTTAAAACAGATTGGAGGAAAATATTTGACAGACAACCCAATAGAAAAAATATTAAGAGATGAATAGACAGTTCACAAAACATGGATACAAACAGCCAGAAATACATTAAAAAGACAAATGCCTCTCTAATGTTCAAGAAAATGCAAATAAACTTTGAGATATCATTCCTTGGATTGGTAAAGCATGTATTTCTGTTGCTGGGGAAATGAAATACAAAACCCTTTTGGAGATGGCATTGGCAGTATCTATGAAACTTTTACATGTGTTCTATTTGTTGATTTAGGTGCTCATACATGGGGGGATTCACTTTGTGAAAATTAATTGTATGTGCAATCAATTCTATTAAGTCCATAAACTCTATTCTATCAAATCTATTAAATCTGTTAAAAGTGCATTTATACATTTTTCTATATGCATATTATTCTTTATTGCTTCTAAAAAGAACTGAGACACATAAAACACACATACCTGACAAGTCAATAATCTTAGTGATGGTATTCTTTGTTTCACAAATTGATAACAAAAAGACAACCAGATTATTTTTAATGGACAATGAATACAAACAGGTATTGACAGAAGGGCAAATCCAAAGGGACAACACACAGAAAACTCCTCAATCTCCTGGTTGGTCATAAAAATGTCAATTGAAGTTCCAAAGAGATATCACTTTGTGTCTATAAATTTGAGAAATAATAGCACCTGCTTTAAGGGTGGGGATGAGAAAGCACCAATACATCAGTGGTGGAAATGTGAATTGTTAATAGTCTTTGGGGGGAAAGCAATGTAGTAAAATCTATTAAATATGTACTTTTGATTTAACAAGTCTGTCTTTATAATATATTTATAAATGCTCTAGTGTATAGGGACACTGAACACTTTGGGCAGCACAAGGTGGAAAAAGGACCAGAGAACCTTCCAAAAAAGAGTACATCAACAGTGCTGCACTACACCAGGAAATACTGTGCAACTCTAGGAGGAATTCATGAACAATGGCCACTTTGCCCTGGAGGATACACGTGAAATACCAGGTGACAAAAGGTGAACAGAGGCTGGGCATGGTGGCAAATGCCTATAATCCCAGCAACTGGGGAGGCTGAGGCAGGAGGATCACAAGTTCAAAGACCAGCCTCAGGAACTTAGCCAGACCCTGTGTCAAATTAAAATTTTAAAAAGGGCTCAGGATGTGGCTCAGTGGGTAGCACTCCTGGGTTCAATCTCCAGCACCACAAAAAGGAGGGGGAAAGCTGATGCATCTGATTTTGATTTGGTTGGTTTTGATGCCCTTATACAAGCTTACAGGAAGTAGAATTGATTAAGAACCCTATGTCTGGAGGCAGGAAGCAGGGAGCCAAACCCTGGCTTCACCATCTCCTCCCTGGGTGTGGTAACCTGCACTCCTGTTTCCTCAACTGTGAAAGGTGGTAAAATAATATGTACCTCACAAGCCTCTTGTGAGCATGGGACAATTTCTGTGGTACTTAGAGTTGTCGTGCTTAGAGCTGCCTGGTGTGTCATTTTGGTGCTATCATGACTGTGAATATAATTTACATGAGCATGGAAAATGTGCAGGAAAAAGTACACCCTCATCCCTCATTGGGGACCTCAGGTGTGCAGAGCTGGAGGGGGCAATTAACCTCTGCAGAATTCAATTTGTTACAACTAGTGTGTTTCTTGAAAGTTTTTTTTTTTTTTTTAATATGGGGACTGGGTTTTTTAATATGGGGACTGAGGGTTGAACGCAGAAGCCCTCTACCACTGACTGAGCTACACCCCAGGCCTTTTTATTTTGCTTTGAGACAGGGTCTCGCCAACTTGCTGAGGCTGGCCTCAGACATAATTGCCTCAGCCCCCCCAAGTTGCTGGGATTACAGAGGGCACTTTTTAAACTTTTTAAAGATTCACTAAAGTGGAAGGAAAACAGGAAGAGGAAGCCAGACAGTCTGCCCCGAGTTCTCCATGTGCTCCAGGGAAGGCCTGGGAAAGGAGATGCGGGCAGGGCAGGAGTCTGGGGAAAGCCCTCTGCCCCACAGGAGATCTGAAGCCACTCAGAGGCCAAGGCAAGCGGCTGCTGCTTTCTGGATTCAGTTGACTCCTCTCCAGGATGGAGCTCCCAGTAGCACCCATGAAAGGCATGGTGCTTACTACCAAGGGCAGACCTGAGTCTGGGTCCCAGTGATGTTTATGTGTCACTGTGTGCCAGACATCCAAGAGCCCTATTCTGCTCAACCCATTTAATTCCTCCCCAACCCTCTGCGCTGAGACCCTCACCTTATCATCCCCGCATTGCAGACGGGGAAACTGAAACACTGAAAGATTACATCATTTGCCAGAGCTCACACACCAGAAAGTGCCCAGAATTCCAAGGTGGGCAGCTTGGTCCTGAATTCTAGTTCGGGACCACTGGGCTCTAGGGCCTGCCTATATGTTTTGTTAATTGTCCCTCTTCCAACCTCATTTTATTCAGCTGTGACCATTACTCACCTCTTTGGATGGCTGCAAGGGTTAAATGCGCCTTTGGGCCTGTGAAAAGCATTTTTTTAAATGGGAACCTTTGTTAGCTCAGTCCCTGCAGGAAGGAAGAGATGTGCCAAGGCCCTGGGCCCTTCTCCCTCCTGTGCAAGTTCCTGGTAAGTTATCCAATACCCGCCCCTAGCGAAGCGCCCAGGGCTCTGCGCCCATCCCCACCTGACCCAGATTCACCGCCCGACCACACCGCATCCTGTGGGGCTCTACCAAAGGAGGAAGTTGGAAACCGGGGTCCCGCGTGATTGACCCAGTTAGTCCTGCAGGGGTGTGAGGCAAGCACTTCCCAGCTGCTGTGCTCCAGCAGATAAAGGTGGCCCGCCCGCTGCCTGCTCTGCGCGCCCTGCCCGCCATGTCCCGCCCCTGCGCGCTGCTCGCCTGGGCCCTCCTCGCCCTCTTCGGACTAGGAGCAGCTCAAAATAAAGAAACCCCAGCCTGCTGCGGCCCCATCGTGCCCCGGAGTGAGTGGGGGGCCCGGCCGTCGGAGTGCTCCCAACCCCTGAGACAGCCAGTGCGCTACGTGGTGATATCGCACACTGCGGGCAGCAACTGCGACACCCCGGCCTTCTGCCGGCAGCAGGCCCAGAACGTACAGCACTACCACGCGAGCACGAGGCGCTGGTGCGACGTGGCGTACAAGTGAGTGCGGAGGGAGGCAAGACTGAACTGGGACCGTAGGGGACAGGGGTGCAGTCGTGAGCCGGTGGACCTGGTTATAGATCTGGTCCTGGAACCACCTGGCTGAGCTCTCGGGGGTTGTGGTTTCTCCCAGGGTCACCACCCAGGACTGGACAGGTAGGTGCAGACAGCAGCAGATGCTCTGAGGACCTCAGGTCCCGGCTCTGATGCCCAGAGGAGGGGGCAGACAGACTGTCTCATGCACCAGAGATCCTCTCCACCTCCTCCAAGGAATCCCTTCACAATGGCTGGCGCCTTGTCAGGAGGCTGGAGTGTAAGGCCAGGCTGGGCTTAGTGCTGCCTGAGACCCAGCAGATCCCTCCCCAGCCAGGACAGGTCCTCTCCCCTTCAGCCCCCCTCTCTGTAGTGAACTGGGCTTAGACCAGATGCACGGGAAGCACTTAGCATATCGAAAGAGCCCAAAACCCATGCCTTATGAACATTAAGCACCTACTGTGTGTCTGTCTTGTGCAGAAGCTGGAGCCAGACTCCCCAGAGGCGCCTTCAGAAGGCTGGCTGGAGGGAAGGACCTGAGAGGATGGCTCTGGGATGGGGGGCTGAGGGAAGCTGCAGGGGGAACAGGGGCAAATGCTTTGAAGCCCAGTGGGCAGATCACACCTGAATGGCAGAATGGCGGGACACTGGAAGGGGCCTGGTGGGCCAGTGAGGACTTTGGTTTTTACTCTGAGAGGGAACCACGGAGGGGAGGGGGAAATTAGATGCATCCAGGCAATAAACACACAGAGCCCGTGACAGAACCATCACGGGCCAGTCCCCACAGCCAGCATCATTAGAGTATTTCTAGTCTCTGTAAAGGCAGATTCTGTGAGCTGGCTTCATAAGGGGCAGATCCAGGAGTTGGATTCAGAAGTTCCAACATTCTGTGTATCCTCAGTGACTCTGTAACCCAGAGAGCTGAGTCCGAAGATAATGCAGTTCCAAGGTGTGACCTTCCAGTGAATTCCCTGGTGCCGGTCAGACTTGCTCAGTCGAGACGTGTTCAATGAGTGAATCTTTAGGATCTGCTGCCAGGATTGGAAACCCCAAAGAAGCAGATGTGATCCCAACCCTTGAGCCCCTGATTCCGAGGGGCAAGTGCCTATAGGGGCAGGACCCTGTGAAAATCATGTGGCTTTCTGAGTCTTTGCTCTTCAGCTTAATGTGGCAAAGACACCTCAGAGGGTGGTCTTGTGAGGGTTCAGCAAAGTAAGGGTTCAACAAATCCAAAAGGCAGGCAGGAAGAACAAGGAATAAGACCATGAGGATGGCATCCTGGAGACCCGAGCAAAACTCTGGCTCTGCCTGACTGTGACCTTGGACAGGAGCGCCCACTCCCCCAAATCTCTTTATAATGTGGGGTGGCAGTGACCCATGGATTGTATGGGAATTAAAAAAAAAAAAAGGTACACACAGAGCTGTGCTTGGCATGTGGCAGGGGCCACAGTGATTGTTCTTGTGGAAAACTAGAGAATGAGGAGGGGGTACTGGAAATTGCACGTGCTGTGGCGGGAACAGGGTGGGATGAATGAAGGAGGGAAGCCCTTCCTCCTCATCAAGTCTGACCCCCCCACGCAGCTTTCTGATTGGAGAAGATGGGCTCGTATATGAGGGCCGCGGCTGGAACATCAAGGGAGAACACACAGGCCCCACCTGGAACCCCATTTCCATTGGCATCACCTTCATGGGCAACTACATGGGTGAGTCACTGTCCAGAAGGCTGGCATGGGCTCAGGGCATGGGGCAGCAGGTGGAAGGTGGCTGAGAGGTTCTGCCACTTACAAGATCTGTGACCTCGGGTAAAGGATTCCATTTCCTGAGCCTCATCTACTCCTTGAGTAATGGAGGGAGCCGCAGGGTGGGAAGGAGGAGTAGCTGATCTATACACCCAGTCCAGATGTGGGTGCTGGCTATCAGCATGGGCAGAACACAGAGGAGGGAGAATAAGCAATAATGATTAGGGCAGCCAGTGCTTGCTAAGGCTTCTAGGGATGTTCCTTGGGTTTTCCATAAAGTAGCTGCCATTACTATCTCCTTTCATGAAGGAGCAAACAGGCCAGAGAAGGCCCCATTCACCCTACCTCGTACTATACTACTTCTGTCCTTCAAGGAAGCCCCAGACTAACTTCTGCATCTATCCCTCCAGAGCGGGTGCCCCCACCACGGGCCATCCGGGCAGCCCAGAGTCTGATGGCCTGCGGTGTGGCTATAGGAGCCCTGAGACCTGACTATGAGATCAAAGGACACCGGGATGTGCAGCAGACACTCTCTCCAGGTGACCAGCTCTATGCAATCATCCAGAACTGGCCACACTACCGCGAGTGAGGCCCTGCTTGTCAGCCCCCTGCCCCATGCCTCTCTCCCCAAGAGCTGGGAAAACCCCTGCCTCCTCCTCCTCCAATAAAGATGCAGCTTGAGAGGCTGAGGCAGGAGGATCACAAGTTCAAGACCAGCCTGGGCAACTTAATGAGATCCTGTCTCAAAATAAAATAAAAAGGCCTGGGGATATAGCTCAGTGGGAGAACACCCCTAGGTTCAATCCCCAGTACCTCCACATATATAAATAAATAAATGCAACTCCAACTGTGTTCCTGAACTGGCCCCCCCACATGCCCTGCTCCTCCCTCCCACGAGGTCCCAGCATCACCCTTCCTCCCAGCACTCTGCCCTTGATGGTGCTCAGAACCCAGAGGCCCCGACCCTGAACCAAGACCCCGGAGATCCCAGCTCGGAAGCAACATCACAGCTCAGAACCCAGAGGTCTCAGGTCAGAGCCCAGGAATCAGCACCAAGTAGGTTCAGATGTCACCACCAGCAGCTCAGGGGGCTTCCCAGGCAGTGGACCATGCTGCAAGACACCCCTTCCCCACCACACCACCAAAGACATCCTGTGCAGAACATCCTGCTTGAACTCCTTTGGAGCTGGATGGCTTGCTCCCACTCCTCAGGTCTCCCCTTGCATTGCTTGAGAGAAGGTAGAAGTTCTTCCTGAGCTTGAGCCCCCATCTGCCTCCAGACATGTCCAGAAATACCCGCAGATCCCAATTACACACCCCCTCCCCCTTTCTCTTCACTCCACCCCCACCCTTCAGTCATAAGTTGAGGGGTCCCAAGGACAAACAAGTTTATTTACAAAACACACATACCCTATCTCCCAGCATGCACTGCCTGGAGAGTGGGTGGGGTCAGGGCTTCACAAACCTAAGACCTCAGGAGCACCTGGAGGGGTGGAGCCTGGGTGGGGTTGGAAGGCCACCCCGGCCCTACCCCACACCATACCCACTGGTGAATGGTGGTGGAGGGGCAGTACCACCTCTCCATGGTCATGACCGGGTGTCCAGTCGATTCATGTATTCTTGCAAGGCCTTCAGGCGGGCATCTATTTCAGCCATATCAGCCGCCTGGTGGTCGGAGCTGTACTCTGTGAGAGCAGGCATGGGTATGGGGGCTATGAAGGGCCTGCAGCCAGAGGGAGCTCAGGGCCCATGCGCTGCCCTCAGTCCCTTCCCTGCAGGATCTGGGGCTGGTGCACTCACCTTTGATGGGGACCCAGCCCCCTGAATTTGCCAGTCGTCTCCGATGATTGCTGTGTTCCTGAGAGGTGCACTTCTGGTGATGGGAAAACAAGAAAGCAACAAAGGGGATCAGGCACCTTCCCTCTGTTCTTGCCCCCACCCCAACCCCAATTCCACTGGAATTTCTAAAACCAAGGACCTCAGGGGAAATAAGGGCTGACACCTACTGGGCACCAAAATATCCTCCTGTGTCATCACAAGGACCCTTTAAGGGAACCATCCTTGATTAAGAAAGTGCAACCCAGAGATAAGTAATGAGTATTTCCGGTCATTCAGGTAGAAAGAGCCAGGTGTGAAGACCTGGCAATTTGGACCTAGATCCTGTGTCCCCCACTATTTCTCTCCAATCCCACAGTGGCAAAACACCCTGTTTTTAGAGGCCTTTCAGAGTCACCTCTGCAACCCGATCCCAAGGAGGGAATCATGGGAAACTGGGACAGCTGGCTGCCAGGAGCTTAATGCTAATCACCTCTCCTACTCCAAGGCCTGGGAGAGACACTCACCATATTGGACGCACTCCATGGTGTAGGGCTGGGTGGTTTCCCACGGCCGCGGGGAAGGCTGAGAGAGGAAGGTAATCAAGGACCAACGTGGAGTCCTTGCTACAGCCCACCTGCTCCGCCTTTGAAGTTTTAAGAACCACCACCCCCCAGCCTCCATCACCCAATTTCCCTGCAAAAGAAGGTTTCCAGTCTCCCCAAACACCCTTTCGAGATGATCCTACCAGGATCCAAGTTTTACCCTCTGGAGAGTGACTCAGAGAAATCTTCGAACTCGCTGCAGGAGCTGGCAGAGGAGCAGCGGCTGCGGAAACTGTCCACTAGAGCGAGAGGCAGGTGTGAGTCCCCTGCAATCGCCAGCCCCGCCCCGCCTGCCCCCAGCTCCAAGCCCGTTACCCGAGGAGCTGCGGTTCCGGGAGCGGTTAGCTGCGTCCCCACGGCCAGTCACGGCAGCTGGGGGCCGGGTCTGACGAGACCATGAGATGGAAGGGCCATCCCCGCTCCCTCCACTACCCAATCGGTTCCGCTGCTGCTGCTGTTGCCTGAAAAAAAAAAACGAAAAGGAGACGCCCCGCTGTGCGCCCAACTAATGCAGGAAGGGCGTCGCTGCCAGAGCCGATGATCCACCAGAGGTAACTTGTCCTGGGAGAGGAAAAAGATGCGGGAACCCAGACCAAGTTGGGGGTGGGGGAGGGAACAAGTAAGCAGTTCAGTAAGGGGTCAGGAGAGGAGGTGGGGTCAGGTGAGAAGTGAGAACGGGGAAGGGGAAGAGGAGACATGCTGCAGGTGACAGGAGACAGAGGCTGATAGGAGGCGGGGACACCAGTGGCAAGAGAGTAAGCACAGGTTAGGGAACCAGTACCGGAGGGGAATAAGGGCAGGGAAGAGAGAATGCGCACTAACTTCATCCTGATCTCTTTCTGCTTCTTCTCCTTTGCTTTCACAAAGGCCGTGGGGTCGAAACGGGTCACACGACCACCTATGACAGTGTGGGCAAGTGGGGAGAGGAGGCTGAATCAGGTTCTCACAACGGTAGTCTGTTCCGCCTCCCCCCAAGGCAGGGCAGGGCAGGGCAGGATGGGTGGAGAGAGACCTGTGGGCGAAGGCGAGGGGCGGGCAGGTCGGCCTCGACCTCGGATCCCATGGCCGCTCTCCCGGGATGAGGAACGGGCGGCGGCGCGGCCACGAGACGTGGAGCGCTCCCGGGACGATGAAGCCCGGCCTTCCCGGGCTGGGGGAGGCACCGCGGGTGAAGACCGCCTCCTGAGAGCACAGGATGGGCTATTAGTTTCCGCAGGCCAAGACAACCCCAGCCTTTCTCTGAATCCCCAGGCCTATCCCCACCAATTCCTGCAAGTTCACGCTGACCCACCGGGCACTCTCCGCCGCGCTCCGCCTCTCCCAACCCCACAGACCCCTGTCACTTCCCTACATAACATTCACGACTCTTTTTCCCAGGCCTCCCACAGACCCCTGAAAACCCTTCCCAATTTTCTTCCACCCACCCCCATAAACGCTGGCACTATCTTCCTGATCCCACAGATGAGCCACACCTGGTCGCTCCGCACAATACCTTGGCCCTTCCCCTCAAGTCCTGCCCATCTCCCCACAGGCCCCGCCCACCATTTCCACTAGTATTACGAATCCCTCCCTAAGCCCCACGTTTAGGACCCTCCTACCCGACAAGCCACGCCCACCGCCAGGCTCCGCCTATCCTCTCCCACCTGCCTCGGACTCCACCCCCTCCCGGCCCTGCCCTCCTCTGGCAGAGGTCCCTCACCCCCTTTTGTACAAGGCCAGCTCGCAGTTCAGCGTCTTCAGCCGGGATCTCAGGCTCCGCTCGGACGCCTTCACCTCCTCCAGCTGCAGGAAGTGGAGGGGAGCGGCGTGGTCCAGGATGAGGCCAGCGTCCGCGCCCTGCGGGCCATACCCGCCGGCCACCCGGCCCCCTCACCTCCTTAGCCAGGCGGCGGCAGTCCTGGCTGCGGCGGCCGGCTCCCCTGTGACCCAGGCCGCGCTCCTGCCGCAGCTCTAGCTCCAGGCCGCGCACCAGCCGCGCAGCGCCTCTGCCTCCTGGCGCGCCGCCCGCCCGGCCAGCGCCTCCTCACGAGACCGGCCCAGCTGTGATTCCAGCTCCCGCTTCTCAGATGCCAGGCGAGACACCCTACGGGGAGCAGGTGGCGAGGGCTGAAGGCGCACGGCCCCTCCAATCCTGCTTCTCCACCGGGGCTGGGCATGGCCAAACCTTTCACCTCCCCATCAAGTGGGAACGGGATCCCATCAGTCCCAGCTGCCCCCCGGGTGGAGTGGTTAAGGTGGTTATCTCCGCGGGGGAAGGGACACAGTCACATCACCCTCATTCATCCCATGAGACGGGCACGACCCCATCTCTCACACACACACACACCCGTGAGGGGTGGGGGACACGGCGTTTGCGTTCTGATTTTTAAAGATTTCATCCGTCTGGCCATCTCTACACCATGAAAGCCTGGCCCTGAGTCCTTACTCTGGCCTCCAGGACCTTCCCAGCCAGGTCTTCCCTCTGTCTCTCACCAGAGGATTTTATGAAATGCAAATCTGACCAGGTCACTACGTGATCAAAATGCCTCTTTGAGGAAATGACATATACATAAGGCTCTTTGATGTGAAAGAGTAGAAATAACCAAAATGCCCATCAACAGAACTAGCTGAATTTCTGTGGTACTTCCAGGCAGAGTGCCAACAACTGTGGAAAGGAATGGATGAGGAGGACCTGTCTTCTGCCCCCAGGTGGTCACCAGGATACATTGTAAATCAGCACAGAAGAGTGGGTTCCGCAAGTCCCTTTTTATAAAAGAACATAATTATAAATTATAGGTATGTTCATATTTTCAGAATAGAATAACTAAAAAGCTTTAAAATGGGGAAGGACTGACTGGAGATGTAGCCGTGATAAAAGTACTTACCTAGCAAGTGTGGGGCCCTGGGTTCAATCCCCAGCACCATAAAAAAAAAAGCAGGGGGAAGAGGATTGATTACCCGTGGAAAAAGGAGGAAGAACAGAGATAGAAACTGGACCTCTCTGAATGGAAACCCCTTTTTCACTCTGACTCTAGAACTATGAAAATATTTTATATAAAGAGTTACAAGCTCTGTTACCCAAGCTGGCCTCAAACTCCTGGGTCATTTCAACATGAAAGGTTCCTACTGGCCAAAGACAAGACATTATCTACATCACAAAGAATAAATGCAAGGCTGAGGTTGTGGCTCAGTGGTTGTGGCTCACTTGCCTAGCATGTGTGAGGCACTGGGTTCGATTCTCAGCACCGCATATAAGTAAATGAATGAAATAAAGGTCTCTCAACATCTAAAAAAAAACATTTAAAAAAGAATAAATGCAATGAATGAATCTGTGGCAGGCTAAATAGTGTCCCCCTCCCTGAGAAAAAAAGATATCCCCGTCCTTTTCCCTGGAATCTGTGACTCTTAGCTGATATGGCAACAAGGCACTTATGGGTCTGATAAATTAAGGATCTTGAGATGAGATTTTCCTGGCTTATCAGGGTGGGCCCTAAATGTAATCCCAAGTATCCTGATTCAGAATCAGAGAAATGAGACACAGAAGAGGAAAGGACAGTGTGACCACAGGCAGAGACTGGAGTGAGGTGGTCATAAGTCAAAGAATGTCAGCAGACACCAGAAGCTGGAAGAGGCAACAGAGTCCCCCAGCGTCTCTGGAGGGAGCCCAGCCCTGCCGATGCCTTGACCTCAGTCCAGTGAAAGTGGTTTCAGAACTCTGGCCTCCAGAACTGGGAGACAACAAATTTTGGTGTTTTAAAGCCACCAATTTTGTGGAACTTTGTCACAGAAGCCATAGGAAACCAACACAAGATCAATTAAGTTGAAGTTCACAGAGTTTATAATGATACAAGAACAAAAGTCACTGATCTCCATGGTGAATGAGAAGGAACCAATACATTATTCTGATGAAAGTTAAATAAAAGAAAGAGTTAAGCATTAATCATGCCTTTCCTGTAAAAAATGTACCTGGGGGAAACCAAATGAGAGAATGTTTTTCTTTATTGAAAACCTGAAGCTAACAAAAGCAGAAAGAACTATGGAATTAGATCACCACTTATGATCCTTGTAGTGAAAAATCAATCCAGCCAACAATCATCAATATCTGTCAAAGCTACACATTAACTCAGTTGTTCTCACTCTGCCTGAAAACTAAAATCAATTAGGAAGATAAAACATTCAGATAACCACATTTTTGGCAAAACGTTAGTTCCCCTTTGCCATCCAAAAGGCTGGGGCGCCACCTTGTGGCCATTCTGGAAAGTGCATGTGCACACAACCCTACGCAGGAAAGAACTGATCCGTGAAGCTTCTCCTGCGTCCCACCCTGGCCTCCCCACTGTGGCTTTCCTCCCTCCCCATCCAGCTGTGCACGGCCACATGTCTCCCAGCCCCATAAGTTCCCATTCCTGGCAAAACAGAGGACCAATCTGCTCTGTGAGCACTTGGCGCTCAGTCCTGGGCTAGCAGCTGTCAACAGGGCACACCAGCAGGGAGGAGGGGCTTGGCACTGGCTGCCTGGGTCTGAGGTCTAGCTTGGCTGTATCACTCACTGTGTGACCTGGGGAAAGTCCCCTAACTTCTCTGGGACTCTATAAAATGAGGACGACAGCAGTGCCCTCCTGTCTACCTCATAGGACAGCTTTGAGAATAAAATTAATTCCCCACAAAGCATTGAACAGGGTCCCTGGCATGCAGGTAAATGCTCAGTAAACATAGTCTCTGGTACTATTATTATTATTATTACATCATGTTTCCACCAGCACCAGGACTGCACGCGCTGTTCCCTTTGTCTACAACACTCTTGCCCAACTCCTCCTAACCTGCCCCAAAGCCGGTCAGGCCCTGTCCCTCCCCTCTTCACCCCATCTCTGCTTCGGGAGACAGCCTGGGTGGCCATGTGATTAGCATTCACTTGCGCTGGGCTGGGCACCACATGAGGGGCAGGGAGGGGCCAGAGACACCTGCTGAAGGTGGACTTAAGTGACTCTCGGCCTACCTGCACACCTGCCGCTTCCTCTGCCAACAGGGAGGACGAGGACCCCCTCAGGACCAGCCCCACCTACTCTGAGCCTTCAGTGTCCACAGACATTTCTGTCTCCCTCACTGGCTGGAAGTCCAAGAGGGAAAGGCCAGATTGTCGTGGTCACCGCTGTGTCCCGAGCACCACCCAGCACAAGGCAGGCACACAGGAGAGCTCAGAATGAACAGGGTGGATGAGGGATGGCACAGAGGCCCCTGCCCCCCACCCCCAGCCCTGGCCGCCACCCCTCCCAGACTCACTGCTCCCGCAGGTGCCAGATCTCAGTCTCCCGAGAGTCCCGAGCATCCTGGCCGTCCAGCCCTCGGAGGCGGCCCAGCTCCTCCTTCAGTGAGCGGATGATGCCCTGCAGGACCACAGGGTCTGGCTTGCCCTGGTACGGAAGGGGCAGCGGGTAGTGAATCCTGAAGAGGGGGATTAGAACCAGGGCATCTCAGAGGCTGAGCAGCTGCCTGAGGGTGAAACCAGGTTCTGAGAGCCAGAGTCAAAACACAACCCACGCCCCATGCCCTGCCCTGCCCTGCCCAGGCCCCTTGTACCAGCCACCCCTAGGGGCCTCTTCCACGCACTTCTGAGACCACAGGGACTAGGCCCTGGAGCAGTCTCAGGCAATTTCGTGTTGCACACTGCTGGCAGAGAGGACATGTGACCAGCCAAGCACAGTCCTAATTCAGACTCCACAGTGAGAGGTTCCGGTTGTCTGAGCTGGTCACCCCTTGGCTGAGGAAAAGGACTGCAGGTTGGTTAACTGCCCCGCCGTCTACAATTCACAGAGGACTGGCCCCTTCCCACTAGAACATCCAGCAGCCATTACCAAGAGGGGCAGACGCTGCCCTCAGCTACTCCAGAATCATTCCCAGTTCCCTTCTCCCTGTCAGAACGGCTACAAAGCCATACACTCGCTTTCCCAGCAATCCTCTACAAATGGCCAAATATTATGAGAAATCTGTTAGGAGTCTTGTGGCCATATTTTTGTTTTCCTGATAAACCAGCAAATTCAATTAGCAAACTCAGCGCTGTCCCTTTTCTACCTGCTTTAATACAGACGTAATGCCTGGAGATACAGCAGCTATTTTGTGACTGTAAGAGATAAATATGAAGTCAAAATGCCAATATCTTAAGTATGACAAAGGAAAAAATAAAACAAAAACAGCCTGAGTTTATAATGGAACTGTTGATTGGCAGTCATCTAGACATTTTGTTATGTGATAAACTGTTGCTTGTTGAAAGCACTGGCAATGGAGCCAAGCACAATGGTGTATGCCTGTAATCCCAGTGATGTGGGAGGCTGAGGCAGGAGGATGGCAAGTTTGAAGCCAGCCTCAGCAACTTAGAGAGATCTTGCCTCAAAATTAAATTAGAAGGGCTACAGAAGTAGGCAGTGGTATAGCAACCCTGGGTTCAATCCTCAGTATCTTGAAATAAATAAACAAACACTAGTAATGGTTATTCGGCTACTTGTAGCCAAACACAATAATAAATAATGTAAACCGCACACCCAAGACTCCGAAGGCAAAGCATAAATAACACCCCCGCATGATCCAGGCTCCAAGGGGTTCTTCCCCCAGCCCTGCCCACCAGCCCGGGCCTGGAGCCAGCCCCTTGTGCCCACCTGTCAAACTCCACAGAATAGATAAGGATCAGGTAGCGCTTGGAGTTGAGCTGGTTCGATCTAGGGGCCAAGGTGCTCGGGCGCCGCCCCAGCTTGCGGTTCCGCAGGGACTCCAGGTCTGTGTAGGTCAGAAGGTCTAGGGTGACCGATTCACTGCTCTATTGGAGAGGAAGGAAGAAGCTGCCCCAGGGCTGGCAGGGCCACCCCAGAGCACACACCCACACTCCCAGGACCACGTCGCCCCGGGCAGCTGGACTACCCTGCGCTGAGGCTGCGGGACAGGATCTGGGCATGCTGATCTGGGCATGCGCACAGGACAGGACTGGCGAAAGAAGCTACAAAGAACCTTCATGCTCGGGGGTGGCTTAGGTCTGTGGCTCTCTACGTGTTGTCTGCAGGACCTGGGGGCCCTCTTGGGAGCCCATGAGGCCAAAACTATTTTCATAATGATGCAAAGACTTGGTGTGCTTTCTATTTCTTCTGGGTTGATATTCACGCTAATGATGCAAAGGTAACGGTAGCTTTGGGAAACTGCTGCCGCCTTGGTGAAATCAAACCAGCTGCACCAGTGGTCCCCAGCTTCTCCATGCCAGGCAGCCTCATCGGGCTGGGATGAGGAAGAAGAAATCAGCAAGCAAACCAACAAATTCAACACAAGAGGTGAAACAGAAACGTTCATGTGGAAGCAGTGAAACTGCTCCATTTGTTGACCCAAGACCTCCAAGTGCCCGTCTCTTCACTCTTCTGTACAAGAAATCGGGCAGGGGCCACCAGGTGCCCCTGCTGCATATCCAAGCCCTGACAGTGGCCTGCGGAAAGCCCTTGTGCAACCACGTTTCAAACCAAATAAGCCACTTTTTTATGGAATAGTATTTTTACTTGAAAGAACTGACAGACAAAACTATGGTTCTTCAGAGCTAGGCACTTGGCAGGCATTTTTTCCAAAATGAACACAGTGAGCCTGTCTGCAAGGAAAACAGTATCCGAGTTGGTTGCCAATGATAAACTTCAAGCTTTGCACTTGGAATTCGAATTAGAATTTTGGAAAATTTGCCCTTGCACTATGCTTGAGGGCTTTTCCCTGTTTCAAGACTCAGCCTGTGAGATCAGTGGGGATGTTACTAAATGTCACTCCTGGCTTTCGATCATAAAATGGGTCAACATTTGAAAGGTCTGTGTAACTCAATGAAGCAATATTTTCCAAACGACCAATGTGTGATATTACAAACTCACTTAAAAAGCCATGCAGAGTACAAGATGCAGCCTCGGGTTTGCTGGGGGAAGAGGGCCTTTGGTTTGGGTTTTCTTTATTCTGCAGTGCTGGAAACCAAACCAGGGCCTTGCACATGCTGCTTGAGCACTCTGCTCCTGAGCTCCAGCCCCAGCCTCAATTAACAGGTCTGAATCTTTTTAAAGCAACAATATAAGTTCGCTGATGAGATTTCAGATTCCACACTGCAACTAACCTTCAAGAAACTACACTTGTCCAGTTTTAGTGTTAACAAAGATGAATAATCACAACTATTTGAAAAAGCTATTAAAATACTACCTTTTCTAACTATGTACCTGTGTAAGGCAGGATTTTTCTATATATTCTTCAACCAAAACATAGCACAAAAGACTAAATACAGGAGCATGTGAGAATCCAGAATTTTCTATCATGAAGCCAGACATTAAACAGATTTGCAAAAATGTAATTTTTCTTTTAGAAAATTTATTTTTCATTAAAATGATATTTAGGTTAACATAAAGGTTTGCTATTGCTATTTCTAAATGAACTCATAAACTCCTTTAAATTTGTTTTAATTCCTAATATGGTAAATAAATATTGATAGATAGAATCTATATAAACAAAAGCTCTTTGGTGTCCTCTACAGTTTTTAAGAGTATAAAGGAGTCATAAGACCAAACAGTTTGAGAACCACTGGGTTATATACATCATGATGCATGCGTACAATATTAAGCAACCACTAACAAGGATGATAAATTCAAAAGTTGATAATAATAAAAAACTGTATCTGTATACCTGTTATGATTAGCCAACATTTTACATATAGTAACTCCTCATCTTCACAATATTATGAAATGGGAACTACTATTATTCCCAGTTTATAGGCATTGAGGGGGAAGTGACTGGCTGAGTTCCCATCTAGGAAGTGGCAATAGTAAGTCTGAATTCAAAGAAAAATGTTACAGTCTGGACAGAGAATAAAAAGGGAATTATAAAGGACTCTGAGTCATGCTCAAATATCTTCACAGTTTTATGAGGGCATATTTTATCTGTAATCAGAGAAACAATATGGTTCATAATTTTTAAAAATATCTAAATACCCTCTGTATCCTAAGTTATAACCTGCTTTTGTTCTCCCATTAATACTTTTAACTACTTGACATTATAAATTTTTTTCAACTGTCTGTCTCTCCCACTAGAATGTCAGCAGCAGAGACCTGGTCTCCTGGGTTCACTGCTCTACCTCCAGTGCCTGCGACAGTGCCGGGCACCCTGTAGATGCTCAGCAAACGAAATGAACAGACTATTAAACTCTCTGATGGGACTAAATTCCTATGAAATATTGTTGAATCTTTTAAAGGTTGGTTGTAAGCCAGGCATGGTGGCACATGTATGTGATCCCAGCAGCTCGGGCAGAAGGATCGTGAGTTCAAAGCCAACCTCAGCAACTTAATGAGGCCCTAAGCAACTCAGTGAGACCCTGTCTCTAATAAAATATAAAAAAAAAAAAAAGGGCTGGGGATATGGCTCAGTAATTAAGTGTCTCTGGGTTCGATCCACAGTACCAAAAAAAAAAAAAAAGTTGGTTGTAGAATACCTTGGAAAATATATCCACTCATTGTCAATTACAGATCTGCCAACACAGAGGTGGGGGAAGGGGAAAGAAATGAAGAAATGGCTGGGGCAACTTTCACCAGAAATATTAACAAAGGTGCATACTAGTAGCAGAATGGTTTTTCTTCTTTATATTTCTGTAATCTGAATTTTCTACATAACTATACTTAGAATCAGAAAATCCACTTAAATTGAGAAAGAAAAAGCCCAATCCCTTCAATGAAGGAGACAAAGGGTCACACAAACATCACATGGGCCTCTACCCCAGAACCAACCCCTAACCCTCAATGCCTGGTCCCTACCTGGGTGAGGGCCGACTCCAGCATGTTACAGAAGATGTTGAACTGTTTGAAGTTCCCTGTCTTATGAGTCAAATCTTCAATGACTGGGTGGGGGGAAAAGAGTCCCTCTTGATATCTGACCACTTGCCCAACCCAAGGGTAATACATCCTAGCCCTCAGACTCTACCCAGCTTGGGTGCCTCTGGCCTAGGGCATGAGACCTCCCCACCTTGGGAGCTCTGGTCAGATAGAAGAGGCAGGCAGGCAGAACTAGGGGGAACCTCATCTTTTAGGGAAAGCTGGCCCTAGGGAATGGGAGGCGAGCCCACCCAAGGGAGGCACACTCACAGCTGGCATCGAACTCGCCGCGCCACTGGTCGGCTGTCATCCGGTCCTCCACCTCCAGCTCCAGCACCTGCCCAGAAACCACCACCCGCACAGCATGCTCCACACCCCGGAAGACGTAGTCCACCTGAAGGCCAGCGGGCTGGTCCATGGCCAGGGTCACTGGAGAGAGGGATGAGACAAGAGACCCAGAGGGGCTGAGAGACCAGACTTTTGAGCTGAAGACCATTCCTATCCTGGGTTCACCACTTACCAGCTGCACCTTGGGAAAATGAGTTCACTTCTCTCTGAGCCTCAGTTTCCTCATCTGGAAAATGAGTGTAACTGTGCCCCCTACCTCACAGAGTTAGCATGAGGATTCAACTCAACAACATACATAAAAGCTCCAAGAACTCTGTCCTCACACTACTGTGCCCGACACAGGCTGGCTAGCAAGAGTGGGTGACACCCATAGGTAGGTCAGTCAGGACCAGTACTACTGATTATTACTTATTCATTAATTCAGCAAACATTTGTGGAGAAAAATTAAACTGGAGAGGGAAATATTGGGGTTGGGCAGGTCAGAGAAGGCCACTCAGAGTAGGTGACAATTGAGCAGAGACCTGAACAGGTGAGGAGGCCAGAAAATGTATGGAGAAAATGTTATCACATCCAAGGAATAGCCACTTCCATATGTTATATATGATATACTGAAAATATTAACACCAATTTAATAATTGATTTTATTAATTAGTCTATTATAAGCGTAAATGCCTTCTCCTAGCCAACAGAGCTACTACTCTTATGTTAGGTCAACAAAGAGCTAGCTGGAGGAGACTCCCAGGCCTCTGCCCTCCACCCGGGAGTCCTAGGGGTGGTTCAGAATGGGGACCTGGGCTGCCTGAGTTCCCATCCAGGTCCCACCTGCTCATGAGCAAGTTAATTACTCTCTCCATGAGTCAGAATCCCAGCCATGAAGCAAGTGGCATCCTGGATGATGGGGATGTGATAAGAAACCAGGCTGTATCCATGCCCTGTGGGGCAGTCAGGTATATAAAAATGCCAATGGTGGAGAATGGGGCCAATGATGGGGAAGGGGCTGCTCTGTAGCTAAGATGGCCAGGAGAGGCCTCTCTGAGCAAAGGCCAAGGGAAGGAAAGGAGGGAGGGAGGGAGACGGCTATCACTGTCCAGGCAGAGGGAAAGGCCCCTGTGAGATGTTCCTGGTCTGTTCAGCAGGGAAGCTGGCAGTCTGCAAGAGAACGAACAGGGGAGGGGGCTGAATGATGAGATCTGAGATGTCACAGGTGGCCAGATGATGATCACACAGGCAAGCCTACAGCTGGCTAGCAGCACCGCCTCCTTGGACTGGTGTGAGGATTAAATGAGTGAAGTGTGTTGAAATCTTTGGCAAAATTCAGCAGCGACTGACACATAGCACACATTCCATGCATACTAACCCTGCCATCATCTTGCTGTTATTATCTTATTGTTGTTTCTGGGGCTCCCAGAATACCACACCCTAGGCCCATCCATTGATCCCCTATCCCAGAGGTCCAAGGACAACTGCCTGAACCCCAGGGGTCCTAAAAAACACCTCTCTGTCTCTAGATCTGAGCTCTTAACTTTATTTGGGGGAAGGGTCTCTAGTGCTTTTTGTAAAGGCTCATGATATCTGGGAGTCTCTTTCCCCAGAAAGCTCAGAATCCAGATATTGTGCTTTTATTTTCTGGAGATTCAGGTATTGGACTAAAAATCCCTGATTTCCCTGCAAGCAGATCGCTGCACATTTCAACAGATTCCTCATTTTCTGACCCTTAATACCGTGCCTGGCAGCGCAGGCCCCACCCCACCGGGAGTACAGGACCCCGCCCTTAGGCCCCGCCCACAGCCCCCGCCCCTCAGACTCCACCAGCCAATCAGCGGGCGCGCCATCCCCGTTACCAAGGCACCAGAGGTTACTAAGGCGTTGGAGGAACCCGCGGAACACCTAAGAAGCCACGCAGCATCACCGCCCCCACTCCACCGCCCCCACTCGTGGCACCTGAGAGGAAGGGGTCCGCCACACGCCATCCCTACCGCCAACCCGGCCCTGCCCTCCTTTCCCCACTCCACCACATAAGCCCCCCATCCTCACCCCGTGACAGCAGCGGCCCCTCTCCGTGCTCAACTGTCTGATGTCCTTAGCTCCCATCCAGTCACCTCGGTCCCAGCCATTCAGCCTCGGAACAATCTGCCTGAATCCAACTCGCCCCTACACCACACACGTGCCTCCCCACTGCCCATCTCTTCTGGGAAGCGAAAGTGTCCTTAGCGGCTGATGACAAACATCTCACACTTCTGCCAGCTCCACCCTCACTCCCTAGATGGCCACCGGATTCTAGCTCGGCTTCCCCTTCTCTCTGCAGAATCTCGCTCCCTCCATGTCCCAGCCCTCTCCCCTTGTGCTGTCCCCCAGAAACCAGTCCCCTCTCCCCTCCAAAGTCTCCTATTTGCATCCATCTCTCACTGATTGGGGGGTGGGGGAAACTGTCACACTGCTTCTCCCTACACCAGTCCCCCCATCTTCCTAGGGTTCCCCACATATCCCACCAGAATTCTCCCCCCCCAAAAAAAAATCATTTCGCCAGGATTCTGCCCGCATATTTATTCAAGGTAACCCCACTTTTAGCCTGTATTCTATCGTCCCATATTTCCCCTGGATTCCTCCCAAATTGTATATAAAGCCCCCTCTCCACTGCACACACATTTCCCACCTCTCTTCCCTTCGGAGAGCCTTCCCAGAACACCCCCGCCCCCACTTATGGGATTCCCCGGCCCTAAGCAAAGCCCCCCTCCAGCCCCACCCTATCCCTCTACCTGCAGCTTCCATCTTCGCTATGTGACCAGTGGCCCATCCTGATTGTTGATTTCATTCCAGTCCCAAGGTTCTCCCAGCTCCTCTTCTCTGCCTCAGCCTCCTGACCCTGCATCCCAGCAGCGCGTTCCAGGCCCCGCCCTCACCAACTCATGACGTCACCCCCCAACCCTGCACGTGTGTGGGCACCCCAGCACCCCATTCTGGCCCACACTCCTGACCCCAGTGTTCAGGGTTCATGACATCAAACCTCCAGCTCACTGCACACTCGATTTCCCAGTCCCCAGCCCTCCCTTCACTAAGGTGACCCCTTCTCCTTTCCAGTGTTACATCACCGCTCCTGGCTCCTCCTCCCCAACTGCACTACCTGGCTGGCAGACTTCACAGCTCTCACCCAGGGTAGGAGCTGCGAGCCCTTCTCACTGGCTCCCCAAAGACAAATCCACACCACTACTCCCCACACCAAACATGGGCAAACCCCAACCCCGGGCAGCCGCCCCTCCCTCCATGGCTGTTGGCCCACCCTCTGCAGCCCCTGTGACCACCACACATCACATCCCAGCCCAGCCGTGGCCTCACTGGCTTCTCCAATGCAGCGTACCCCCCATCCCTCACACATCTGTGGCCTGGCCTGGATGACACCCCTCTCCCCTATTCTGAATTCCCTTCCCCTTCACCCCTGCACTTCCCCAAACACAAAACCTTCCACTGCCCCCTGGAATATATAAAAACAAAAGTCCTTTAGTGCACCCCACAGCCCCCAGTGCCTCTCAGGGTGTCCATACTCCACTTGTACTGTCCTTCAAATGCGTTTTGATAAGGACCAAGCATGCTTATAACCCTGGGACTCCCTTAATTCTCTGGCAGGTTTTATAACCATCCCCATTTTAGAGGATAAAGCTGAGGCTTGCTTTCGACTCCACAGCGAGGGAGCATTCATACCCTACTCATTGTCCAGCTGCCCTTCCCTGACCACCTGCCCTTTCCTCCCATAACTCTGCTCCTGTCTCAGCCCTAACCTAAATGTGGCCTCGTGTAGAAGGATGGTACTTGCTGCAGGCTGGGGATTCCTGGGTTCGGATCCCAGCTCCTCCCTTACCCAGTGTAATCTTAAGCAAGGCACTTGACATCTCTGGGCCTTTCCCCATCAACACAGGGAGATAAGCACTCCTGTCTCACTGGATTGTGGAGATTAAGTTTGTTAATGCATTCAGGGTGTGTCAGGTGCCTGACACTGGATGTTACCAATATGATCCACTGATTGACAGACCAGAGTGTCATTTTGATTAATCTTACATTATCAGTACCCTGGCATGGCATAGATTAGGGAATGCTTGTCAATTTGATGGGAGATGCCAGGGAACAGGTCAGAGGCACTGTGGATACAGCCCAGGTCTTCTCCCCTCAGCTCACTCCCAATCACTCGCCTGGTCTCAGTTCCAAGGCCCTCTCATGTGGAAGCCCTCCCGACTCCCAGGTTAAGTCAGGGGCTGTCCTGATAACCAGTATCCCACCACCCCACTCCTGGCCCTGCCCAGCAGGGGATCAGCCTAAGAGAAGGAGCTTGATGTAGAATGAAGCAGCCTTCTCCAACCCAGGTTCTGAACAGGCCTCACAGTATTTCTCCAAAGGAGCTGAGGACTGTGGGGCATCAGCATGACCTTAGGCCCCTATGGAAATGCAGGCTCCTGGGCCTGGTCCCCACCTGCAGAAGCACAATCTCTAGGGTGGGCCCAGGAATCTGCATTTCCTATAAGCTCCTTCAGACACTTAAGTTGTTAAGACTCTCTGCCCTCAGGCACCCGATATGCCCAGTTTTTTACCCCACTCCCACCACCAAACAGAAGTTCAGCAACCTGCCCCATACCCAGGGAGACCAGAGGAAGGGTGCTAATGGTGGCATCACAGAAGTAACACTGTTCACACACCTACATGCTCTTCCAGGGGCCACCCAGAGCCAAACACTCTAGTGAGCAGGTCTGAGAAGCCCAATGGACACAGACAAATTATCGCTATCCCACGGTGGTTAGTGTTATGGAGAAAAACAAAGCCCGGTATAGGGCCAGGAAGTGACAGGAGCTTTCTTAGCTTGAGTGGTCAGCAGGGCTTGTCTATGAGGTTGACATCTGAATAGAGACCTGAAGGAGGGGAGGGGGAAGCCATGTAGACATGGGGCAGGAGCCCGATCCAGATGGAGGGGATGGCAAGCACAAAGGCCCTCAGGTGGCAATGTATTTGCTATGTCCAAAGGTCAGTAAGGAAGCCAGGGTGGCTGCAGTAATGGGGCAGGGGATCTGGGAATGGTGGGAATTGAGGGGAGGGTGGAGGAGGAAGCTGGATTGCTTAGAGATCTGGTGGGGACTTTTGCTGAATGAAGTGTGAGCCAGAGGGGCCCTGAACAGGAATGACATGATCTGACATTTGTTTCAACAGGATCCCTTGACTTTGGGGGTCAAGGACAGATGCAGGGAGCCCAGTGAGGATGCCACGCAACAGAGCAGGGAAAGCCAAAGATGGCTTGCACCACAGGGGCAGCAAAGGTGCCAGTGAACTGGTTGAATCCCATCCAGACTACAATGATGGGTGGACCGTGTATGTGGGTGAGAGAAAAGGGAGGAGTGACAGGCAACTTCAAAGGTGACATCAGCTGGGTTTGGAGGCTGAAGGGGATAAACAACAAGTTTGTTTGGGCCAAGTTCCAGTCTGGATGTGAGCTATACCTTCAAGTACAGCACAGTGGGCCCTGGAGTCCAGGGCAAAGTCCAGACTGGAAAAAAGACAGCTGGGAGTTATCACTGGGTAAAGAGAGTGAGGCTACTAGGTGAGGAGACAGGTCCTTCTCAGGATGATGAAACTAAACAACTTGCCAAAATCATGTGATGTTCAGGGTCAGCAGCAAAACCCAAGATTCAAACTCCAGCAACCAGACGCCAGAACTCAATCTTAACCACTGGGAGGGCTTGTTAGGAAGTGTAAGAGTTCATGCAGGGGTTCGGTGCAGCTCAGTGATAGAGCACTTACCTAGCGCGTGCAACCCCTGGATTCCATCCCCAGAACAATCGGGGAAAATAAGTTAATACAACATAGTAAACGCTACATGTGATATGCTTCACATGTCACAAAGCATACTCAGATCCCTGGAGGTTCCCTCTCCCTCAACGTTGTTTCTTCGCAAGCCCTCCACCCAAAGTTTCTAACCCACCACAGGGAACCGGTCCGCCCGCCCATCCACCCCGCGCTGGAATAATGCTCTGCCTTCAAACCTCTCATTAAATCGCAACGCTGTATTACAAGGGGATCTCTAAATCCCACCATCTGCCGTCTCCTGCATTAAAATCTCCCCTTTAAAGACCCTCCTATGCAACACCCACCCCCGACTCACCTACTAACCTCTGCCCCACAACCCCTCATTCAACAGCCTACCCGGGTTAAAGGGCACCCCCTGCCGATTCCCACACTGCCGGGTCAGCTGCCCGCCGCAGTCCCCTCTCCCCAGAGAACCCCTCCCCCGCGAGATCGCCGCCCCAGTCCGCGCACCCGCCGCGCCCGCCGCCTCTCACCTTCTCCGCGGACACCCCTCCTCGCGAGCGGTTCAACTGCCGAAGCACAGGCCCCGCCCCAGGATCCGGCCCTCTCACTTCTGATTGGTCCTAGCTTACCCGCAATCAAATTTCCATTAGTCAATAAAGGCATCAATCACTCTGTCCCGCCCCAGAAGAGAACCCTCCCACTCAAAGCTTATGATTGGTTAACTTCGAAAAGGTGTTCCTAAATGAGTTTTGGGAGAACCCCCATCGTCTGTCTCATCCCTAATCACTACTGGTTAATGCTACTGCCAATCATATAAAAGGGTTGTTCCCTGAAGTAGGGTCGAGGGAGTATCCCGGAAGTAGCCTCTTGGTTCCGCCCACCACGCCTGTGGCGGGGTAGGCCTCGCCCACGAGAAGGGGAGGACTTGTGGAGTCGCTTGTGCATGCGCACTGGAAGGTCTTGGCCGCGGTCCGGAAGCTGCAGGAGGGTTTCTAGCGTCCAGATGGGTTGTTGCTTCTGATCGCTCAAAGTGGTTAGTACATCCCAGGCATGCACTAACCACTTTGCAGGCCTTGGCTTATTTAAAGTTTATAACAACCCGGCAAAGCAGCACTATTATGACCTCCATTTAACCACCAAGGTAACAGGCTCAGAGAGGTATAGCTACTATCCCGGACCGCAGAGCTTGTGAGTGACCCCTATTTCAAGCCCGTGAGTCATCAAGAGGGAGGATTCAGCTCATATAATTGAGGGGGTGGGCCCTCTTTAAAAGAATACAAAATCACAAACTGGATAGGAATATGAAAATTAACTTAGAATGTGAAATAATAACAAATTAAAGAGAGCTGAGAAATAGCACAAACATTGCAAAATCCCAAAGGGTAATGTAACGTTTTTGTTAACTTACTGCCTGACGCACCTCTAAGACATGTTTTCTAATTTTTGAGCTGCATACACACTTCATAATATCCTTATGTACAGTGGAAAGAGAAAAATTAATTGCCTCTTACTTGGCTGATGGAGCTTTTGTTATTATTCATTATAATTTAGAAAAAATCCCAGCTTCACAAATCAGTATTGGTGATCTCATCTGAATTTTTTGGAAAACTTTTATAAAGTTTCATTCATATGTTAGCTACATAGTTTAGAAAATGTTTTCACAGACTAGCTTCTGGCTCAATCATTTCAATTCTTGACTCACTTCTCTTACACAAGAGCTTCTAGGTAAGCCACGAAAGGACACATTCATGCCACACTAGACACTGGCTTGGCACCTCGTGTTTGTTTTCTAAATGGTACTAAACACTGAACCCAGGGCATTCTGCCATTGAGAAACATCCTCATATCCCCCCCCCACCCTCCCACCCTCTTTTTTTTTTTTTGAATAAATTTTGAGAGGACGTCTTGGTAAATAGCTGAGGCTGGCCTTGAACTTGCAATCCTCCTGCCTCAGCCTCCCAAGTTGCAGGGATTACAGGCATGGGCCACATGCCTGACTCCTAATACGTTATTGAAGCATTCTTAGAAGCCATTCCTACACCAGAATGAGCTACATAATTCAAGTAACTGCCCAAGGCTATTCCAACACCATTCATGGCAAAAGGATGCACAACCAAGGGGAAGTATTCCTGGGGAAAGACAGTGGTCTTAACCAATTGAACTTTAAATACTTCCCCTTTGCAAATTTTACAAGAACATCAGGCTGTAGGAAAGGTCTATACAAATCAAGTGCCCTGAAACTTGGATAAGCTTTACTATAAAGCTACCCCTAAATGCAGTAATCATGCATTTATTGAGTATTTACTATGTGCCAGGGACTAGTGTCAGAGAAAAGCATAATACCAGTCCTGATATTGCCACCAACTGGTCATGGAGCCCTTTTCCCTCTCTAGGTATGAGTTTTCTAGCCTGTAAATTGAATATCGTTAAAAATCTAACATTTAGGGTTATTACGTATCCAAGATATAAAGTTCACAAAATAGACCAGTTAAAACCTTGATCTCTGCTGTCAGAGAAATGCAGATTAGGATCTAGACCCTCCTCTGACCAGTTGTGGGATGTCTCACAAGTCACGGCTCTCCTGTGAAATTTCCTTTCTTCGTCTGTAGGTGGATTTTGATTCATTTATTCATCAAACATTTCTTGGCACCTGCTATGTTCCAGGCACTTTCTGGGTGGTGGAAATGCATGCTTAGTGAACAAACAGAAAAAGTCCATCCCTAGTAATAGGGAGACAAATAAAAACAATAAATAAATGTCAGGTGGTAAGTGCTACAAAGAAAACAAAGCAAAGAGGACAGGATGATTGGGGAAGGTGACTCAGAGAAGCTGACTGAGAGCAGAGATCTAAAGGAAGTAAATGAATGACCAGCAGAGAATGATCTTGTAACCCAGCAACTCCACTTCTAGATCTATCCCCAAGAAAATTGAAAACAGATGTTCAAATAATTATTTGTGTATGAGTGTTCATGTCAACACTATTTACAATGGCTAAATTGTGGAAACAACCTAAGAGTCTGTGAATAAATAAACACAATGTGGTATATCCCTACAATGGAATAGTATTCAGCCATAAAAAGGAATGAAGAACTGATACACATTGTAGCATGGATGAAGACACTATGCTAAGTGAAAGAAACTGGACCCAAAGTGTGATATAGTCTATGATTCAGAATAGACAAGTCCAGAGAGACAGAAAATAGATTAGTGATGCCAGGCACTGGCCAGAAGAAGGAGCAGGGAGTCACTGTTAATGGGTGTGAGGTCTCCTTTAGGATGAAGATGACGTTTTGGTACTAAATAAGAGGTAATAATTGAACAGCGTTGTGAACATGCTATCATACACTTCAAAATGGTTAATTTTATTGGATTTTCCCTTGATAAGAAAAATTAAGCAAAAGATAAAAGAATAATTCGAATGAGAGATGATGGGGGCTTTTCCGAGGGCGGCAGCCATGGAGGAGGTGGTGACAGTGGTTAGAATCTGCATATATTCTGCAGGTAGGGCTGACAGGATTTGCTGATGGATTGGGTGTTGGGAGACAGAAAGAAAGAGAGGAGTCAAAAAGGATTCTGAAGTTCCTGATCAGAGAAGCAGCTGCCAAGAGGAGGTTTCCATATATGGAAGCTCGATGAATGGGGGGTGGAGCGTGGGGATGGGGAGGTTGACTTTGGACCTGTGGAGGTGCCCGATGGCTTTCCAGGTGGGAACGCGGAGGGAAGAGGTGAACAGATGGGTCTGGTCCAGCTTAGAGAGTGGATATGGACAGAGAGACAGGCAGACAGACAGACAAATCCAGGAGTTCATCACCAAAGGAGTGAAGAGGACCAAGCCCAGACCTTCAAACCCTCCAGTATTTAAAGACCCTGAGGATGAAGAGGAAACCAGAGAGAAAACTGCAAAGGACCAGCCACTGAGTGGAGAGGGGAATCAGGAGAAAGGGGTCCTGGGTGCCAGGGAGGAAAATAAACCAAGATGCATGTGACCCTCAGGATGTGGGAGTGCTCATGTGATATCAGGGCAGATCATTGGACGGTTGGATTGAGCCACGTGGAGGTCACTGACAACCTCATTGAGAGCGGATTTGGCCAAGTGGCAGAGCCAAAGCCTGCTTGGAGGTGTAGCAGGAGATTGGGAGAAGAGGAATGGAAGACATTAGAAGACACCTTTTCTGAGAGTTTTGTTGTAAAGGGCAGCAGGACACTGGAGCTAGAGCTAGACACAGAGGGCTGAAGACACATGCTCATATTAGAACCTGTTTGTTTATTTGTTTGGTACCAGGGATTGAACCCAGGGGTGCTTAACCACTGAGCCACATCCCCAGCCCTTTTTATTTTTGATTTTGAGACAAGGTCACGCTAAGTTGCATAGGACTTTGCTAAATTGCTGAGGCTGGCCTCCAAATCATGATCCTCCTGCCTCAGCCCCCTGAGTCACTGGGACTACAGATCTGCACCTGCCGTGTCCAGCTACAATTTGTTTTTATGCTAATGAGAATGATCCAGGAAACAGGGGACAACTGCTGGTGCAGGAGAGATGTCTCTGGCCACACGAGTGCACACAGTCACCTTGGCCAAGTGACTCCCCACTTGGCAGCAGAGCAGGCAGACAATAGCCCCAGATGCAGGCTGGTGTGGGGGGAACCTGGGAAGGTTTTTCAACTGATGGCTTCTCCTCTCTCTGGGAACTGGGAGCGGGGTCAAGGATGAGAGGGAGGATGGCAGGAGGCGGAGGCGCAGGTGTGAAATACATTTGCAGGATGGTGGGGGGGTGAGGGCCAGGCAGCCCCAGGCTGAGGTCAGGTGTGAGGTCATGGTGAGCCCCCTCTCACTGTGAGCTCTTCTCCAGCCGCATTCAGCAGGTGCACAGTGAGTGCAGAGTTCAGCAAACTGTTTGGAGCCCACAAAAAAAAAAAAAAAAAAAAGGCTGGGAATGGTACATGGTAGCCGGAAATGATGGAAAGGAACGCAGCAGTGATAATCAGAAATTCCTGGATCTGGGAAACTGGACTCTGGAGGTCCAACCCTGTCACTTTATAGACAGTGCAACAGGCTCAGAAGAGGTCCCTTCCAAGTTTTATACATTCTACCTTGATTTTTTTTAATGTAAGATGCTATCATCATCATCATCATCATCATCATCATTATCATCATGCTTGTAAAATGTCCCAGATGGTGCTGGATGTGGTGGTGCACACTTGTAGTCCCAGCTACTCAGGAGGCTGAAGCAGGAGGATCGCTGGAGCCCATGAGTTCAGATTACCTTCTAATTTGTTCATCCGAATCCCGCACAGAATTTCTCTTCCAAGGTTGGACTTGTGTCCTCTTGAACACATTTTGATGTTCCTTCTGACACCATCCAGAGGTAACCCTCTCAACTAGAAAAACAAAAAAAAAATGTTGTCAATAACCAGCATCCCATAAACATTTGTATTTGGACTTGATTGTGTTTCTTTGAAATTCACTCACTCACTCATTCATTCCTTTGTATGGAGGTCCTGGGAATCCAACCTGGGCATAATGCATTCCAGGGAAAGTCTCCACCACTCAGCCCCATCCCCAGACCTGGGAGGTTAGCAGTTCTAGGTAAAGAAGTTTCCAGCTCCCCAACAGTGCTAAACCCAGGAGAAACCACCCGCGGCACACAGCCTGGGCTACAAAGCAAGGTACTGTCTCAACAACAACAATAACAAAATGCCAGGTGCGGTGGTGCACATCTGTAATCCCAGCACCTCAGAAGACTGAGACAGAGGATCCTGAGTTTAAAGTCAGCCTCAGCAACTCAGTGAGACCTTGTCTCTAAATAAAATACAAAAATAGGGCTGGGGATGTGGCTCAGTGGTTGAATGCTGCTGAGTTCAATCTCCAGTACCAAAAATAAAATAAAATAACAAAAATGTTTCAATAGCTCAACTCATTATATAATTTGCATAGGCAATCTGCAAACATGCCCCCAACCCCTCTGAGTCACTGTGTTGCAGCTAATTGCTGCAGCTGTGATAATAGAGAGCACTCAGTAAGCTCTAGGTGTTTTCCTGAACGGTCTCTGAGAGGCGATGAGCCTGTCAGCCTGCGTTTGAATCCCAGTTCTGCTTCTGACAGGCAACTTCTCCGTGTGTCAGTATTCTCATCTGAAAAATGGGGCAGTAACAGCAGCAGATCCTCTTGGTGTTCCCGTGAGGAATAAATGAGTCGACACATGTAAAGTGCTTGGCACAGTGCCTACCGTGCAGCAAGCACCTGACAGACGGTGTTATTATCACTGCAGTGCATTACAAAAGTCTGAAAGGGAGGTACCAGTACGATCCCTTTTCTATTGTAAGAGGCAGTGAAATATTCAAAGTCTTGCATAGAGCCAGGGTGCAAACCTGTAATTCCAGTGACTCAGGGGGCTGAGGCAGGAGGATCCCAAGTTGGAGATCAGCCTCAGCAACTTAGTGAGCCCCTTGGCAACTTGGTGAGAACCTGTCTCAAAATAAAATAAAATAAAGGGCTGGGGATTTGGCTCAATGGTGAAGCACCCCTGGGTTCAATGTCCTCCCCATCCCACCCCCCAAAAGAAGCCCTACACAAATGCACACGCATGCACATACACGCACCTATTAATTCTAGGTAGTGATGAAGACTAAATAAAGAATGCCTGACCTGAGCCAGGAGTGGTGGTGCACCCTGTAATTTCAGTGACTCTGGAGGCTGAGGCAGGAGGATTGCAAGTTCAAAGCCAACCTCAGCAACTTTAGCGAAGCCCTAAGCAACTTGGTAAGACCCTGACTCAAAATAAAAGATAGAAAGGGCAGGGTGTGTGGCTCAGTGGATATGTGCCCCTGGGTTCAATCCCTGGTACAAAAAAAAAAAAATGCCTGATGACCTAATTATCCCGCTCTGCAAACAGCCTATGAATGAGGTAGGGATGATGTACCACTGAAATGTGTGTAGTAATTTAGGTAGTAAGGCGTTGGAAGGAACTAGATCTCTATTATCAGAACTGAAGAGGTGGCATGTAGAATGCACATGGAATACTACACAACAGTATAAAGAGGGATAAGGTAATATGGGGTATGGTGCTCAGTAACCATCCAATGCTGCATGCTTTTAGATGCCAACTTGCAGCAATTCTATGAAAAGGGGACTATGATTTAAAACTCTCATTTTACAAATGAAGAAACTGAAGCCTAGAGAGGTTAAGTAACTCGCCCAAGGTCATTCAGCTGGTAAGCAGTGGGACAGGAACTTGAACCTAGGCAGTCTCTCCAGAGTCTAGAAAATTCACTCATCCTGAACTGAAAACAAGCATCGCCAAATGGACACATCTCTAAAGGTGAAAAGAGAAAGAGAGAGAAAATGAAGTTTGTGTCTTGGTGACATTTTCTTATCAATATAGAACACATACAAAACTAAAATAATGCATAAGGCGTGGATTTTTTTTTTTTTTTTGGGTACCAGGGATTGAAGTCAAGGACACTTAACCACTGAGCCACATCCCACATCTCCAGCCCTTTATTTTTTGAGACAGAGTCTCACAAAGTTACTGAGGCTGGTCTTGAACTTGTGGTCCTCCTGGCTCAGCTGCCCGAGTTGCTGGGATTACAGATATGCACCACTGTGCCTTGAATGAATTTTTTTTTTGAGGGGAGTGGTACAAGGGATTGAAGCTAGGGGCACTTACTACTGAGCCACATCCCCAAACCTTTTTTATATTTTATTTAGAGACAGGGCCTCTTGAATTGCTTAGGGCTTCGCTAAATTGCTGAGGCTGGCTTTGAACTTGTGATCCTCATGCCTCAGCCTCTATAGCTGCTGGGATTACCAGTATGTGCCACCATGACCAGCCCCTTCATGGATCTTAATAAAAGAATAGAAGAAAGATTGGAAAGCCAAAGATTAAGCACATTAGAGTGGATGCCTACAGGGGACGGATGAAGGGCAGGAATTACTAAAATTAAATTCAACCAAAGATGATTGCATAGGATCAGCACAAGTCCTCACACTAGCAGTTCTAAGCAAAGGAAGCATCAAAATCTCCAAGGAAGAAGGGGACCATGGGGTAAGGGAGGTGCCGGGGCTGATGGGGGTGGTGCCTGAGAAAGAGGCAGTCCCTACAGCTAGACTGCCAAAGCCAAAGCCCAGCTCTGCTACAATTCCCCTCATTAGCCTCCTTGTCGCTGAGTTTCCCTGTCCATACTATTTGTAAAGTCACACTATGTGGAAAGATACACAGAAAGCTCCTTCCTCCACAAACAGAAGGCAAGAGGCAGAGCAAGGTACAGCTTATCATCAAGACACCTGCACTCTGGTGTTCTTGTAGAGCTCTCCATGATAGTCAAGGTGTCAGCCGGGGTGTCCATCAGCAAATGAACAGGCACAGGAAATAGGGTACATATGTACCATGGAATATTATTCAGTGGTTTTAAAAAAGAATGAAATTCTGAAAATATGTATACACACACACTGTGGAATATTATTCAGTGACTTAAAAAGAATTAAATCCTGTTCTCAGAAGTTTAAAAAGTCCATCTGGAAGAAGAAGAGAGTAGAATAGTGATTACTAGAGACTGAGAGGGGTAGGGGGTTGGGGACAGAAGGAGATTGGATGACAGTTACCTGTTACACACACAAACACACACACGCGTAGACACACAGACGGGGATTGAACCCAGGGATGCTCTACTACTGAGCCACACCCCTAGCCCTTTTTACTCTTTATTTTGAGGGATCAGCCTCAAAAATTCTACATTGCTGAGGCTGGCCTCAAACTTGTGATCCTCCTGCCTCAGACTCCTGAGGCTGGGATTACAGGCATGTGCCACCATGCCCAGCTACCTGTTATATATTTTAAGGAGGATAGAAGACAGGAGTTCAAGGTCTCAGAACACAAAGAAATGATGAGGAGATGGCAGTGCTCATTATCCTGATTTGATCATAACATACTGCATACATGTATTGATTTATCACACTGTACCCCAGAAATGGGTACAATTATGGGTTAATTGAAAAGAGAAACGGCTGGAGGTGTAGCTCAGTGGTGGGGCATTTAACTAGCATGTGTGAGGCCCTGGGTTTGACCCCCAGCACTAAAAGAAAGATGAGAGAGTGAGAGAGAGAGGAAAAGAAAAGAAGTTAAAGCAATATAAACTGCTTCTCGATGTTTCTACAGAAACTCCCATTTTATTTCTTTTGAAGACAACACACAACAGAGTGTACAGTCTGACTTCCCCTTGGAAAGGAAGCCCCTGGCTGCTAGTTGGAAAGGGTAGACAAGGTCAAAGCAGGGAACGGAAGAAGAAGGCTCCTGATAAAGTCCGGGTTGAGGTGGAAGGTGGTGGCCCCGGGTGGTGTTGGTGGAGCTGGAGAGAAGGGACCAGATTCAGAGCCTAAAGGAGCAGCAGGAAGGGCCAGCTGCAGGTAAGGGGAAGGGGTTTCAAGGGCAGCAGCAAGGTTTCTGGCCTGAGCCACCCAAAGAATTTGGAATGGATCCCAGAGGCAGGAGGGAGTCACAGGAAGATGTTGAGGCTGGGGTGGGGGTGGGGACTGGGTCAGATGCCAAAATCACCAAGGTGGCAGCCAGCACCAGAAACCCGGGCCTGAGAGACAAGAGATGGGGATGATTCTAGGGCCAACTCAGTCCCCCAACACACTGTGGCTTCCTGGGCAAGGAAAAAAAAAAACGCTCTCTGGGCCTCAAGGTCCCTGTCCTACAAAAAGCCTGTTAGGAACAAAAGACCCCAAAGGCCTCTCAAAGCCAAAGCATTTTTGCTCCAAGTTCCTCTGCCTCAAACGTCCCCAGGACCAATGAGACTCAGCCAGCATACAGCACGCAACCTCCTCTCCCCAGCCTCCTCCCCAAACCCCTCCCTTGTACCCCTAGATGGGACACAGAAATGTCCCAGCCCAGAAGCCTGAAGGACAGTGACAAAACCAGGCAGTACCAGTTGAACACTTAGCCACACCAGACCCCAAGGAGCCCTACACCCCCATTTATAAATGGGGAAACTGAGGCTCTGGAAAGTGCGACGTCGGAGGCTCCCAAGACAGCTTGGTCTCCAAGGTGGCTCCGCGCCTGCACCACTGCCTCTCATCCGGCCCAGCCGCAGCCCCCCTCACCTGGACAGCCCACATCACCTCCTGGACGGGTTCCTTCTGTCACTGCCCCTGACACTGTTCTCCACGTGTAGTCAGAAGGATCTTGCCGTCTAAGTCAGCTCGTATCCTTCCTCAGCTCAAAAGCCTTCCATTGCTCCCGCTTAGAAGCAAATCTGTCTCCACGGTGTCACCAAGATAGCTGCTTCAGGTGTTGGCTTCTGGTCACATGCCCGCATCTCCCCAGCTCCGACTGGGGCAGGGCGGGGGGTGGTCCAGGCAAAGGGGACTCCTCCCAGGAGCCTGCACTGGCCCCATCCCAACTCCAAGTCTGCCCTCTTTCCTTCCCTTGCCCCCTTGATGCTTAAGTCATTCCCTGCTTGGAATCCTCCGGTGACCACAGGACTGACTATGACAACTCCACACCAGGGTTTTTCATACTGTTGGTCACAACCAGTTAGTGAGCTGTAAAATCAACCAGCATTTTTTAATAGAGGAGAAGAGATCAGCATGTGATCATTCAGCATAGACATAGCATAGACCAAAGTAGAGAGGGAGCACGGTTCAGGTGAAACTTGGGTTTCAGTCACCGCAAGTCAAAAAAGTTTGCAAAACCCTATGCTACGCGGTCCTGCCTCTGCCTTTCCTAAATCCCGTGGACTGAGTGGATGGATGATATTAATAGCAGCTCAAATTTATCTCCTTGCTGAGACCTGTGCCAAGTGGCTTTGTGTGCTTCTGCTGGTGGACTGCGTACCACATCCCGAGCACAGCGATCCTTCCCTCTTGACAGATGGTGAGATTGAGGCTCGGACTGGAGGCAAACTATGCCTGAGGTCACCAGCTTGGGAAGGCCGGGCCTCCAGCCCTCACGAGCCTCCTTCCTGAGCCTGAGCATGGGAAGCCTGCCCACTTGGCCTCTGGTCCCACCCCTCCTGTTCTGCTCCTGGCCGACTTGGAGCACTGTCCTGAGAACCCCATAGGTACAAGCTGCCTCATAGGTCCAACAGCCCACCCAGCAATAGCATTTCGATTCCCACTTTGCAGGCTAGAAAACTGAGGCCTTTCATCCCAGGATACAAAAGCTGAAAAGCGGGGCTGGGGATGTGGCTCAAGCGGTAGCGCGCTCGCCTGGCATGCATGCGGCCAGGGTTCAATCCTAAGCACCACATACAAACAAAGATGTTGTGTCCGCCAAGAACTGAAAAATAAATATTAAAAAATTCTCTCTCTCTCTCTCTCTCTCTCTCTCTCTCTCTTAAAAAAAAAAAAAAGCTGAAAAGCGTTTCCAAGAATCTACCACTCCATCACCCTTCTCCAAACTCCTGCCTCTCAGAGGCAGGAGAGAGACGTGGCTAAGAATGGGTTTTTGCCTGGGTTCAATCCCAAACTTCAGAACTTTATGGCTATGTGACTCCAGGCAAGCTCTGTGTGCCTCAGTTTCCCTTTCTGCAGAATGGGGTGATAGCAGCAACCTATCCACAAGGCCATGCTTAAGTCTTCAATAAGTTAGAATATGTACAAAATTCTTAGAACAGTGGCCACCTCTCCCTTCAGTGGGGGAATCTTCCCAACAGCCCAATGTAAATGGACTACTATCTGGTCCCCAACTTTGTCACAGAATAAGGAAGTCCCCTGCCTTAGTTCACAAAGCTAGAAAGTGGGAAGATCAGAATTTGGTTGTAGATCTGTCTGGACTTTTAGTCACCGAGTCACAACAGCTCTTTAAGGAATATGAGTGTCAACAGCAACGTTTTCCAAATTAAGGAATGGAAGACTCAGAGAGGGTAAGGATGTCCCCAAATCACACAGCCTGTAAATGGCAGAGCCAGGATTAAGTGCAATCTCGTGTGTGCCCAGGTGCAGGCTGACCTTCATTGCGGTGAACCCCTCCATTCAGCACTGATGGGGCAGGAGCGAAGAGCAGGTGGAGGGCTCCCTGTTCCAGCCTGATCTGGGTCTCTGGTGTCCTTGCCTCTGGCCCATGTCCAACCCAGGATGAGTGCTCCCCTGAAAACCCTAGGATGGGGTAGTGGGTGGCATAGATGAGGACAGAGGGTGCAGCCCCCTTCCCCTGCCTCTGATTGGGGCCCTGCAATCCCCCAGGATTTGGTGCTTGGAAAGCTGACGTTGGGTTGCTATGGTGATGGGTTTGGGGCGGTTGCCATGGCAGCGGAACTAGCCTAGGTTTAAAAATATCTAGGAGGAGGTTTGTGTTTGTGTGTGAGTGTGAGTGCGTGACCGACCGTGCTGTTGTGTGTGTCCAAACGGGAGGATTTGCAAGGGGTGGGTGGGGCCGGGGCTGCAGGCATGATGGCGGGGGATGCTGAGCCACACAGCACTCCATGTGTGTCGTGTGGCCCGAGAGGTCCGATCATTGTGTATGTTAAGCTTAGGTATCTAAATTTGTGTGATCAAGGCGGTTCATCAGTCTATACAGCTCATGTCACTAACATGTATGTCTTATGTAACATAGGCGATGCGTGTCTATAGCTTTAATCACATCATATAACTTTTCAGGGCTTTGGGGCCACACATGAGATTGTGAATCTGAACGTGTAAACCTGGATATTAGGTGTGACTGCCTTGATATTAGATATGCATCTCTTTATCTGCGTGTGTTAGTGTATGACGTGGCTTTGGGTCCACATGACTGAATGTGCATTTGAGGTGAGTATGGGTGTGTGTGTGTGTGTGTGTGTGTGTGTGCAAGCGCGCGCCCACGGTGGGTCCCCTGGGAGTTTTCATCCATCCATCAGTGAGCTTGTGTGAAACTGTGTCGAGTCCGTGCACCTGTGTATCCACAGGTCTTGTGTGTATGTGAGGGGGGACCATCACCCCCAACTCCATGGACACTGGGATATGTACCTGTGTGGCATGAGTCTCCCTGCCTAAGAGGGCCTAAGGTGTAGATCTCAGCCTGACCTCAGTACCTCCCTGCATCCCTCTCGCCTCTTCCCTGTCTCCATGACAACCAGCTCCTCAGCTCCCTCCAGGAAGATAGAGGGGGAGGATCCAGACTGCAGTGGACCACAACCCCCTCCCATCCCCCTTGGCTCCAGGGACAATGGGGGGGAGGGGACAGATGGGCGGCCACCCCATCCACCCCAGGCCATCTGCTCCCCCCCCATTCTGGGGACCTGAGAGTGTAGCAAGGGAGGGGCAGGTGGGATGGAGCAGATCCCAGAGCCACAGACCCCCACAGCTGCCACAATTATTCTCACCCAGGCCCCCTCTGAGCCTAACCTTGCCTCTGGCCAAACTAGGAGGGAAGGAATCCTTGGAGACCAGGAATCTAGGAGAAGATAATTCATGTATCAGAAAACACAGACTACTATCAATGATCTCATTCCAAAGAAGAACCCGCTCCTTCCCATGACTTCAGGCTGCAAACTTAAGCTTGTCCTCTGTTCAAAATTCCAGTTTTCCCTCTGTCTAGCTGTGTGCCTCTGAACAAGTCACACTCCACGTCCCGAGACCTCCACTTTGTCATCTGAAAAATCAGAATTTCTCACTGACCTGAATGGTAATACTCTTCAAGGGCCCAAACTGGGTTTTGTGCCCTGTTGGGTCCTGGAGTCTCAGTCCTTAGCAGCTGGCCCACAAGCACTGCCGATGGAAGTTGTGTACCAGCCTCAGGGCTACATGTTTTAACTCAGGCACTTACTGAATTCAGTTCCCTGGGTCTATGTAGCAACCTCGTGTTGATTCTTCATGGGATAGACGCGAGGTTTGAAAGGGAAATCCCATGATGTCGGGGTTAGGAGACATTAAAAAATTAAATGTATTTTGACCAAGTGAGGTCAAGTCCCTTGGATTCAGTTTCCTCATCTGTAAAATGGGAGTTATAAAAGTCCTTCACAATATTGTTTGCTCTGGGATTAAATGAGATAAAGTCTGTGAAGTGCTTACTTAGAATCAGTCCTGGCACTTAATACGTGCTCAAGAAATGCTCATTAAAGGTGAGGGTGGAGAAGGCGTGGAGGAGCCCAGAGTCCTTATTATATCCTGGGGGGAAATCGGGTCCCTCGCTCCCCCGCTGTGATGGGCGTGGCTAACCCAGAGGGACGTGGCCCAGGCTTCAAGGGTGGACCAATGGGGGTGCCGAAGGGCGTGGCCCTGACCGGTATGGGCGTGACCTTGCGCGGGTGGGAGGGGCCAGGCCGCTGTGGGAGCCTCCGGGAAGAAGATGCTCGGGCCAGCAGCCACCGCCAGCCCAGTCGCCGCTGCCACCCG
>NW_026000205.1:4455760-4502913 GCF_001458135.2 Marmota marmota marmota
TTCACGGCCTCCGCGGCCCGCAGCCGCCGCCGCCCCGCCCCGCCGCCGCCGCCGCAACCCCAGCCTCCCCAGCAGCCGTCGCCGCCGCCACAGCAGCCGCCGCCGCCGCCGCCGCAGCCGCCGCAGCAGCAGCAGCCGCCGCCCCAGGCCCCCCCCATGGAGCCCGAGGCCCCGGATTCCCGCAAGAGGCCCCTCGAAACGCCCCCCGAGGTGGTCTGCACCAAGCGCAGCAACACGGGAGGTGAGGAAGGGCTGCGCTCCGCGGGGCGCGGGCGGGGGCCTCGCCTTTCTCGGCCTCCCCCTCCCCTGGCAGGTGCACGGGCTCTGGGGAGGGAGGGGCGCCCCTCCCGTGGCGGGGGCAGGGGGAGCTGGGGAGGAGGCCGGACCCCCTCCTCCTCTCGCCGCGGCCGGGCAGGGAGCTTTGTCTTCGATGAGAGGGGTTGGGGGGAGGGGGTGGCGAGTGTCCTTGGGGGGGCGCGGAGGATGGGGGGCATGGGTTCCTCTGGGAGGGTGTCTGCGTGTCCTTGAGGGGTGTGTGATGTGACCCTTTCAGGGCAGGGGTGTTCCCCGGCTTGCGTGTCTTGGCTGGGGGAGGGGAAGGAGTAAAGGAGGCCTACGGACCCGGCCGGAGCTTCCCAGCCTCGCTCCCTGGGGATGTCCTGAGCAAGGGTTGTCCCGAAGGGAGGGATGTGTGGGCCACAGTGGGGATTGTGCGTGGGTACAGGCGAGGTGGGTGTGTTGGGTGACATAGAGGAAAGGGCGGGTGTGTAAAGCTGGGTGGGAGAATGTGAGTCTAGGACAGGTGTGTGTGTGTGTGGGTCTGTGTGGGCCCTGCAAGGCCTGGATATGTGACATTAGGGATCATGACAGGATAGAAGGTGTGTGTGTGTGTGTGTGTGTGTGTGTGTGTAAGAAACAGGACTAAATAAGAAGGACTGGGCTCCACGTTTGAGACCCTCAAGGAGCACATGTGACAGTGGACAGTGCATGCTTGTCACCCCAGAGGGGCTGTGGTGGACCGTGACACATGAGTGAGAGGGTGTGTGTGACATGCAAGGGGGTGTGTGGGGGACATGAAATGGGATGGCCCTGGGCATGAGCCAGGAGAGGCTGCGTGGATCAAGGAATGGGTTTCTGTGTGTGTGATACAAGCATGCACGGGGCGGGTGGGACCAGAAGCTGGTGAGGGGATGTGACAAGAAAAGGGTGTGGGTGTGACTCCAGAGAGGCTGTGGCTGGGTCTGACACATGGAGGTGTGCAACAGTGACATCAGAGGGGGTGTGTGCGACAGGGGAAGGTGGGTGTATGAGAAGGGAGGGGCTGGGCTTGTGGGTGAAACGCACGAGGGTGTGTAAGGAAGAAAGGGGAGGACTGTCCCCCAGGAACCAGGACCAGGGGAGGTGTGTATAACACCCTGGGGGGCAAGGTGTGTGAATGTGCAACAAGGGAAGGGTGTGTGTGAAAAGGCTGGTGTATGACACCAGAGATGTGGAGTGATTCTGTGTGTGTGACAAGGGACAGCATGTGTATGCGTGTGTGTGTAAGGTAAAAAGGTTTGATGTCACAGAGGTGTGTCTGTGACACAAGAAGGGCCCTTTCTGTGTGTGACCGTGTAAATGTGTGGTGGACCAGAGAAGCCAAGCTGGGGACCAAGCACTTGCCTTGCTGGTGGGGGTGCAGGGCTTTCGGGGTTCTCAGCCCAGCACTCCAGCTCCCTGGAAGGAGGGAGACCCCTGAGCAGACAAGCCCCACCCCGCGGTCACCTTGGCCAAAATCTCCACTTCCTCTGGCCTTTTCCTCCGGATGGGAAAGGGATGGCCTCCGGCAGAGTGCACCCTTCCCTTTGCCTGGCTCCGGGTGGGTGGGGCGAGGGCCTCCCACCTCCTTCCCTAGATGAATACCAGCCGGTCCATCCAGGTAGGGCAGGATCAGGGACCCCCCTGGATGCCTGGGAGGGTGTCCAGCAGAAATTGGAGGAAAGGGAAGTTGGGGGAAGGGTAGGAGGGAGTTTCCTGTCCTTCTTCCTGCACCCCCACCCCCAGCACACACATGAATGTGTCCCCGCCAACTTCCTTCCCTTCTTCCTGCCCCACTGCCATTCCCAGTCCCGGAGAGGATCAGGGACCTCCTAGGTCCCTGAGCCAGCCTGGCTGACGAGCTCTCTTCCTTGGGGTGGGGGCTTCCACCATTGTCTTAAAGGGGCTGAGATGCTCCAAATCTGATGGCTCACGGCAGACTGTAACAATGCTGCTGCTAAAGACTGTCACCTTCACCTGCATGGCCCCTACTGTGAGGCAGGCTCTGAGACATGGTGAACTTCTCAACAGAACCCTTGGGAGCTGGGAATGTGGCTCAGTGGTAGAGGCTAGGCTGTGCTAGGCCCCGGGTTCAACCCACAGCACTGAAAAAACAAACAACAAACAAAAGAACCCTCGGGAGACATGCTTTGAACTGCTTTTTCACAGATGAGGAAACTGAGGTTCAGCAAAATGCAACCACTTGCCCGAGGTCACACAGCTCCTAAGCCCTGGGATGCTGGTTCCAGGGCACACGTACTTGCCCGCTGGGCTGGCCTGCCTGTCTTGCCCGTGGTGAAACTAGGATGAGCCTATAGGGACCATCTCTTCCAGGTGTCCTCCAGTTCCCTCTCCAGGGCACCCTTGGGGAAACTGAGGCCAGGAGATGAAAAGGGATGGAAATACTCAAGAGCAGGGCAAGCGAGGGTCTAGGGCTTTGACCTCAAAACCAAAGACTCCTTTCAATAATGGACCTTCATAACAGGGAGGCTGGGTCAACCCGTCCTCTTTTCCAAGGTTCAGTGTCCCCATCTGCCAAATGGGGATCTCACTGTAACCCTAGTGATGATGTAGTAATAGTTATCAATATTCTTGTTTAATGCTTTACATGGAATTTCATTTAATTCTCCCAGTGCTTTATAATGTGCTGATGATGATGTTGATAATAATAATAATAATAAATTACAACAATGGCTAAATTATAGTAATGCTGTTAAAATGTGCCAGGAAGTATTATGGAATATGCTTAACACAGATCATTTAATCCTTACAGCAATTCTATTCTATTACCCATATTACAGATGAAAAACTGAGGCCCAGAAAGGTCAAGTTCCTTGCCCATGTCTGTCGATAAGAAGCAGAGCTGTGATTTGAATTCAGCAGGCCGGCTCCGTGGTGTGGTTACACACTATAGCGAACCGTGTGTTCAGATAGGGAAACTGAGGCTCACGGTGGTGAGGAGCTTTTCTAGGGTGTCACAGCAAGTAGTGGCAGACTGGATAGAGCCAGCTCTTGCCCTCACTACCAGCCTGTCCCTCCTGCTTGTTCCTGAGAGCGGATGCGAGGAACAGAGGAGATGGTGACTATTCTGACTTCCTAGCACTAGTCTGGTTGACAGACACTGTTGGGAAGAAAGGGGAGGCATCAGGGCAAGAGGGCTTGGCCAAGAGGTTGAGTGGAAACCTGGCCTGGCCGGGGAGTCATCTGAGAAATAAAGGACCCCTGTCTGGTGGGACAATAATAAAGAGTGTCCCCAAAGTACATATCATAACTCCTAAACTGCAACTACAGTTGTCCCCATGACCTGACTATATTCCAACCTCTTTTGCTCCCTTGGCCACCAAAATACAGAAGGAAAAAAAAATACTCATTTCTTTTACTCCAGACACAGCCTACAGCAGCCAGGTCCTACCTTTCATACTCTTTAACACAAAGACAGTGTCACCAGGGCAGGGCCCTCGAATGAGCCCTTTCAGTGTTCAACTCTGTGGCTGTCAGGTGCTTGGCAAGGGACCCTCAGACAAGTTATTTTGTGGTTCTGAGCCTCGGTTTCCCTGTGGGGAAGATGGGGACAGGAAGATTGACCTCTCTGGTGGTTGAGTGTGTTCAGTGAGATAGTGTACATCCAGGGCAGGGCACGCAGCCTGGCCGGTGGTAGTTGTTCCGGATACAATAGTCATCTTCGTTGTTGCCATCAGTGCCACCAAGAATGGGATAATATTCTTTTTTTTTCTGCCATTGATTAGAGATTCACCCCAAGGAAATCGCACCCCTGCACCCTCCTCTCTGTCGGTGACAGCCGCAGCTCCAGCCACCGTCCCACCTTTCTGCTCCCCATCCCTACAGAAGCGCGGTCCAGTTGTTCTGCATTTTGCACACAGACAAGCACATCAGCCTTTACAGAGAGACTCTCCACTCCCGCACCACACCCTTGCCATCTCTGTCTTTCACCAGTGACATCCCCACATGCTCCCAATGACAACGCCAGCCTCACATCCCAGCCTCTTCCTAACAGTAGAACAGGCCAACTCTCCCATTCCCAGCCCTCAAGCAACAGCGGGCACCTAAAACAGCACTCCAACTTTGGTTCCCTCCAGATGTATTGCCACCAGAAACAACTCCTTCACGACACTCAGGTCTTGGGCTCCACTTTTGTCCTTAGTGATCTCCACACAGATCCAAGTCCCCCACAGGGTCAACTCTATGACATCCACACTGAGACACCCCAAATCTCTTGGGTGGAAAGACATTATTTGCGGGTGGAGAGGAGTACTGGTGGGTTTTTTGGAGGCCTCCAGAAGCATCCCAAAGGGACGTAGTCACACAGGGGAGGAGGAGGCCAGAGAATCAGTGACTTGAAGGGGAAAGAAGGCCCAGCCTCCTTCCAAGGTAAAAGTGCTCCAGATTGCGGAGAAAGGGAGACAGGCCCATCTGGGCAGATGCAGTTGTCATCTTCAGGTTGCCAGTCACTGTCAGGGGGTCAAAGGAGCTGTCTGGACCCCAAGAGGGAAGCTAAGAGAGGGCTGGGAGTGGGTGGGGTGGAGTTCTGGCAACTAGATTCTGCCTCTGCAGAAGGAAGAACTTTCTCACAGGCGGAGAAAGTTCAGACTCGGTTGTTGCAACAGGATAGGAGCCAGTGACGTCTGGGGACTCCGAGTTCAGCTGAGGTCATGTCTCTGCCCTTGCTACAAGGAAGGCTGGGAAATAGAGGCTTGGCCTCTCCCCAGCAGAGGTGGGATGCACATGCGGGAAACACCCCCAAACAGGAAGGATGTACGGAAGATTCTAAAAAGGACCAGAAGTAGACTGATGTCCACTGTGGGGACTCTGGGACTTGGAGTTCTGAGTTTCTGCAGGCAGAAGGTCTCAGCTCATCCCTCTCCATAGCAGACTGGCATGAGAAAGAAAGGACCCAGAAAGGTGTCTAGGAAGGAGAGTAGGGACAGGATGTCCATTTTATCTGCGAGAGGACATTTCTCCTCCAAGAAGCAGGTGAAGCCTGGGGCAGCCCCCTAGGGGGATCGGTGATGAAAGAAGTGGGGTATCCCCTCTTCCTCTACCTCTCAACAAAAGCCCCAAGCCTTCCAGTAGTTTCCCCATTGATAGGTCACACTGCACTGAACACTGTGATAATATTTTGCTTGTGTTCATGAAGTGGATAATAATAATAATGATAATAATGATATCTGACATTTCCCAAGCCTCTGTGTGCCCCGGATCATCCTGAGTACTTTCCATTTCATAGCTTGGTGAATCACCATGGCCCTGAGCAGTGATCACGTTCTCCATTTTATGGATGGGGAAACTGAGGCCCAAAGAGGTGAGGAAACTTGCCGGCAGCCACACAGCCATCAGTGACAAAATCCACAGTTGGTCTAGGGGAATGTCTGCCATTTCATATGGACATTCTCAGACAAAACTCAGGGAAAATGAGAGAGGAAGCGGAGAATGGGGAGAGGGAGTCCCAGTTCTCTTCAGAGCAGATGAATGCCTTTCACCCTCAAGGAGAAGTGGGGGGAAGGAAGGGGAGAGAACGTGAAGGGGTCCCAAGTATTGCTGAGAACTCCCTCCCCATCTTTCTGAGCCTCCTGTGACAGGTGTAGGGGTGGGGAAGAGGGGACACCTCTGTGAGCCCTGGGGAGAAAGTGATGGGGGGGGTCAGGATGATGGATGGGGAGGCACCCTGGGGGTAGATCTCCTAATGGGCTTAACTTTCTGATGAGGCAGTTTTCAAAGAGGATTGCCCTGGGCTCAGGGAAACCCCTTTATTCCGGACCCCTCCCTACCCTGCAGGTCCACATCCAGCCCCACTCCCCACAGCCCCATCCTGACCAGTCAGGGAACCCCAACCTTCACTCTTAAGGGAACAGGCGCCAGCTTCCACCCTTGGCCCTTCTTTAGAGTTCTCCTCCTCCTCCTCCTCTTTTCTTCTTCCTCTTCCTCTTTCTGGGGATGGAACTCAGGTAGGCTAGGTCTCTGCCACGGAGCCAGACCCCAGGCCCTATATTGGGATTTCATGTGAACCACTGAAAATGGGCTTTTTCTGCTTAAAAGAAAAAGTTTGGTTTTTTTTTCGGTTTTTTTTAGGGAATTGTTTGAGGCCTTAAGTTTTAAAAAGCAGAGTGGCCTGACCCCCTTCCTTTTCCCAGTGTTCATTTGAGCTCTATCCATGTGGTCCACTGTGGACCTCTGTGATAAATTGCTCAGAAGACATAAAACAGGGGTCTTTCTCATTCTCAAGGTTCAAGGAAATCTTCCAAGAAGCAATATTTGAGTGGAGTCCTAAAGGACAAAAGGGAGATGGGAATGCTGGGAGAGAAAGTGCAAAGGCCCTGGGGTGGGAGGGAGCAGTGAACATTTGAGAAACAAAAAGGACAGTGAGTCTGGTTCCTGTAGAGGGAGATGAGGAAATGAAGTGGGAAAAGTGGGAGGAGCCAAAATATAGTGTCTTCTACTGAGAGGGCTCCAGAATTTCTACCCTGGGAGCACAAGGGGCAACAGTTTGGTTAGATGGTAAGAGAGGTTAGGACTCGCTTGGAGGCTGCATTTAAAAAAGTGTGGTAGGTGTAGCCAGTTGGTCTATAAGAAAGAAAGACCAAAGCCCCAACCACTGGCACCACTTCTAGATCTTTCAGGCTGACATGGAACTGTGGGTCTTTAGCTACCACCAGGGGAGGGTGTGAGGCAAGGGTGAGCCACAGCAGAACCGAGTTGGATTGGAAACAACCTGGCAACTGTCTCGGTACCCTGGGGCTGGTGCCCTCACTTCTCTGTGCCCCTCTGTGCCTCGGTTTCCTCTTGTGTAGAAATGGAGCTCATTCTTTGCTTCTCACATCCCTCCAAGGCCCCCATCTCACTTGGAGAGCCCCAGATGCAGTCCAGAGCTTCAACCCCCCCTAGCAGCCCCCTGCTCTCGCTCCTCCCATGAACCCATCTGCCCCCCAGCCAGACTCAGCCCTCCTTGCTCCTTTCCAACATCCACACACTGTGCCACCCCAGGGCCTTTGCAACTTGCTCACCTGCCACATAGCCACATGGTCCTGTCCCTTCCTCTAGAGCCTGATGGTTCCCAACACAGACTCCAGGGCCAGGTTGAGTCCAGACCTGAGCCCCGCCCCCTCCTCTCTCTGAGCTTCAGCAACATCTTCACCTTTGTTTCCTCATCTGTAGAATGGATCTCTAAATAACGCTTCCCCCATAAAACCAGGGTAAAAATCAGAAGGACTGGTATTTGTAAGGGACTTGGAACAGAGCCTAGTGCGTCGCAGGTGCTGTGGCAGCGAGTGATGGATAAGGAGTGGCACGCTCCTGGGAAGGGCTTTCCTGGCCTCCGTATCTGACATCACAGCCGCTACACCCTCCCGTCCCCTTTCCCTGCCTCTTGGACTCTCAGTACTTACAACCATGTGACATGAAATAGAGTCTGTCTCCCCCTCCTGAAGAGTGTAGCTCTATGTGCTCTCGGCTGAATCACTGAAATTCTTTCAGCCTTATGTGCCCGCAAAATCAGGGGCTGTTTCCCCAAACTGGTGCCAAGCACAGAGTAGCCAGAGCTTAGGCTCGATTTCTTGAATAAATGAATGAATGAATGGATGGGTGAATGGAGCTCGGGCTGGGTGTTCTCTTCTTCCCCGCTCCTTTCATGGTATTGCTCCTGTGTCACTGTGATTTCCCCAGCCACCCATGCTGGGGCCTCCCGGGAATGACTCCCCTCTACCCTGTGTGCTCCTGCAGAGGAAGGTGAATACTTCCTGAAGGTGCTCATCCCCAGCTACGCAGCTGGCTCCATCATTGGCAAGGGCGGGCAGACCATCGTGCAGCTGCAGAAGGAGACGGGAGCCACCATCAAACTGTCCAAGTCCAAAGACTTCTACCCTGGTGAGCCCTGGCCCAGTCTCTGCCCTGGGCCTCCCTCTCTTCCTCCTTCCCTTCCACCTGGGCCCTGGATGAGGAAGAAGGGCTCCCCTAGGGGCTGGGAGAGTGATGGGGGGCCTCCCCTTCCTCCCCCTAAGGGAGCAGAGCTGCCCCCAGCCCAAGCAGCCTGGCCTGAGCAGATGGGGGTGGGGGCAGGGCCAGACAATAGGCCTGCTGCATATTCATGGACTCATTTGCATGATGTGCTGGCAGATGTGTCCCTTCCCACACACCTGCCCCCTCGGGTCAGTTGGAGGAGCTAGGGTGGGGAGGGAGGCAGGTGCCAGGGTGTCCCTCCGGGCTCGGGGCCAGGCGTCCGTGTTACTGTACCCCCACTCTTTCCCTTTGGATTTGTCACCCCATCTTGCCCATCTCCATCTCACGACTCTCCCCTCCATGGCTCCTGATGTGCCCCTTCCTCCTACTGTTCCAGCTTCTCTCCTTCCCCTCCGCCCCTCTCTGCCTCCTCCTGCCCCTCCGTGTGCCTCTCTGTCTCTCTGTCCCCTCTCCTGTCCTCTGAGGCTGCATCCCTTCTGCCTGCCCCTTTCCCTCTCCCACCTCCCCCCTTTTCCTTTCCCTCCACCCCTCAGGGTCGCCCCCTTTCTTCCTCCCTTCTCTGAACTCTGCATTCATCCACTCGGCGACGCTTAGCAACACCTGCCATGGGGTCCTCTCTGCCCGTCCCCTCGTCCCCTCGCTGGCTTCTGCTCCCTCTTGCCACCTCTCCCTTTATGTTTCTTTCTCCTGAGTCTCAGCTCCTACACTCTGTTCTCTCCTCCCTCCCACCCAGCCCCTTCTCTACTCCACTCTGTCTCCATCTCAGTGTCCACAACCCTTTGTTTTTAAAGGTTCCTCTGCTTTCTCTAACCCCCCTCAGTATTTCTCCATATCTCCCTCCCAAGGCCAGTGTCTGAGCTTCAATATCTAGGAATCCAGGGAAGGCCCCCAAATTATATCTGTGGTCCAGCGCTGGTTCTGGTTCATTCTTAATCCCCTTGGAGTTTTTTAGGTCAAACACCAGAGATGGAACGCAGGGTTAGGATACATTCATTTCTCTCTCTCTCTCTCTCTCTCTCTCTCTCTCTCCTCACCCCCACTCTCTCCTGCTCTCCCTCTCTTTCTCCTGCCCCCCCTCTTTCTCCTGCCCCTCCCTGCATCCCTCCCTCCCATGTCACTAAGCACCTTTGGCAAAGAGTTTAGAGAAAAATCTAGTGGCCCAGGCACAGCATCCCGTTTTCTCTTCCGCCCTGGCCCAGTTTCCCTGCGCCTCTCTAGCCCACAAGATGTCGATAAGACTTCTGCTTAGGATAGTCATCCGAGGACACTTGGTTCCTGGCCCTGGATTGCATTCTGTGCCACGATGTCATCCACTCCCAGCTCAATGATCTGCCCCACAAGCCAGGCTGCTAAGAAACCCAGAAAATGGGACAGGCCTTGGTTCTCTGAGACCAGACACTACACAGATGGCAACATGAACCAGGTCTCTCCCCAGCCCCTGGACAAGCAGCCGGTCCCCACTCCTGAGCTGGAACATCCAAATCACACAGCCTGTGCCAGCTCCTGCCTCGGAGATGCAGGGCACGGCTCCCTACAGTCTCAAGCATTTTCCAGGGTCCACAGGAACACAGGAAGTGCAAATGCTACTGCATGAGACAAAGAGCATATTTCCCTCCATTCCTGGGTGACATCCTTTCATTGGTTCGTTCAGCAAACATCCTCTGAGCACCTTTCTATGCCAGCCCTGGGCTGGACAGAGATGGGGCACAGTGAGACTGAGGGTCCCAGCCTTTGTCTCTTGGACCTCATGCCTAGTCAGGAGACAAAGGCCACACGTGACAGCCCAGAGTGTCCAGGACTGGAATGGGGAAGCCCAGGGAGGTCAGGAAAGGAAGTCCAGACAAATAAGTGAGCTGTGAACTAGGGAAAGAGCAGAGAAGGACACTCCAGGAAGAAGAAGTCGCACGTTTAAAGGCTGAGAAGTCATTTGTTGCTCACTGTGGCTGAGGCCTAGAGAGCAGGTGACAAACGACAGTGGGAAAGCTGAGAGGGTCCTCTGGGCCTCACAGGTTCACACACACACCCACACACACACACACTCACCCCAAAACCCTGCGCTATGTCTGGAAGAACACACAAAGGGCATCCCCTTCTCGATAATGGATCCCAAAGCTCCAGGTTCAATCCTTCCCACTCTTGGAGAAACCAAGACCTAGAAATAAGCAAGTGTCTGCCCAAGGCCTCGCAGACTGCTCCCCAGCCAGACTTCCCAGATGAGAACAGCTTCTGAGCACCCGTCTGTAGCTCTGGATTAAGTTCCAGGGGAAAAGCATGACTCGTGCTGCTGATTGTCTTCACAGTTTTTATTAATTTATAACGTACTTGCGTCAAAGTACAAAGTCATAAGTGCCTCCTTAAATTCACACATATTCTTTCTTAACATTAAAAACAAAAACAAAACTACAGTCATTTATTGCCCCCAACCCATACACTTAGAGCTACTCACTCATGAACCCCAAAATCAGCAGCGGGGAGCAGAGTGGTTAAGACTCTATAGACTCTAAAACTAGATATCTGGGTTAAAAACCTAATTGTTCCGAGTGAACTTGGACAAGATCCAAACCCTTTCTGTGCCTCAGTGTCCTCAGCAGGAAATTGGGGGCAATAAAACTGCCCATCTTGTATTTTAAGTGGATAAATATATGCAAGGGCTTAAAATGGTACCTGGTGCTTAGCCTTATATAATCACCAGCTGTTACTATGGACGCTTTTTCAGAGTTTTACTGGGTCTCCTGAAAAACCCCTCAGACCCCAGGTTAAGGACTACAGGGGACAGGAGGTCACAGACTCATAGAATTGGAAGGAAGCCTGGCCACTGCAGCCAGGCTCTCCCTGGGGCCTCCTGGGGCTTCCCCCTCCCCTCTGTCCCCTGCTCCATCCCGGTTCCAGCCCAACCCACACCCTTTCCTATTTACACCCAGACGGAGGCAGCCTGCGCTGACTCACCCTGGCTCAGACCAAGCTATTGTTCTGGGGTGGAGGGAGCAAGGGTGAGGATTGTGCCCCAAAGCGGGTGGGGGCTTTCAGCCACACAAGTGACCCTCAGGCAGTGACACCTGGGCACATGGCAAGGTCAGCATGCCAGGCTGAGCAATAGCAAGCGAGAGGTCAGGGTCGCAGCACCAGCACCCTGCACAGAAGTGCTGGACAGACAGTGGCACTCGCTGCCAAGTGTCCCAGACACAGGCACACACAGAACCTGGCATACCTTCAAGACCTTTTCCAAATCCAGGGAAACCCAGTCCTTCAGACAGAGCCCACAACCCTGGGGAGATGGACACATCCTCCCTTCACCCATCAAACACCGGCCTCACTGTGATGGTCACATGCTCACACAGCCCGGTCACAGACAGTCTTCTTTGTCCAGCTGTAATACACACTGGGACACACGCATGTCACAAGCACACCTGCCATCCCAACAGTCTCACCTGAGTCAGCCCCTCTCTGTCTTTCTCTCTCCCCATGATCACACACGCCAGTCAGAGGGTCATGTGCACAGAGACACAAACCACACACCAGTCATCCAGATAGTCTGTGAACACTGGAGGTGGGGACATGTTTCTCTTGCTTTTACAGATGCAGACACACCCACCACCAATGAAGGGCACACCCGTCAACAGCCTCAGTGCCGCTTTGTGACATTCCTTGTTTCTCTCACACACACTCAGCTCAGTCTTACAAATAGTGTACAGGTCACCACTCGACACCAAAATCTTTCCTACGCACAGGGGTGCACCCAGGCCTTGTTACCGGAAGGAGTCACTGTGTCGCATAGGCCGTTTCCATCGCAGCCACTCCTGTTCTTTCTCTTATACACACAAACACCGATTCAGGTGATCTAGCCTGCCCAGCCCAAGTACACACAAGCACACACACCACCCACCCCAGGCAGCCTCACAGGTACACACACAGTCACAACGTCACCCAGAGTCTCTCTCCCACACACATATACCCCAACACCACCCAGCTTCTTTTTCCTGTGCCCTACCCAGAACACACACACAGAAGTGAGGAGGGTGCCCAGGTCAGAACCGCAGCCCGAAACCTGGAGGGTATCCAGCAAACACAGCACCCCACTCCCCTTTCCCAGCCCCTCAGGCTCCACGGCTCCAAGAGTTGCCTTTGACCCATCGGGCTCTTCCCTATCCACACCCCTGCCCTCCCCCACCCCTCAGCCCTCCATCTGGTGGGTCCAGGCAGGCACTCAGGCCTCTCTTCTGCCTCCCCCATCCCCCAGCCCTTCCCCATCCTCTCCAAAAGCCCAGAGGCCTGCGCTGCAGGCTTTCAGGGGTTGCCATGGCAACGGGGCCTCGTCCCTCATCCCCCTGGGGGTGGGCTGAGGACCTGGCCAGCCAGACCGATAAGGGGGTTCCAGTTACTGTGGCAACCGCTGCAGGCCTGAGTGCTCCGCTTCTAGAAGGAGGGGGCCAGTGAGTGAATGGTTGCCAAAGCAACCGGGGAGCCCGCAAGAACTGGGAAGAGGCAGCTGAGCCCTGTCTCCCCTGCCCAGGGCTGCTGTGGGCATCCTGGAGCACTTAAGCATCATTCTTCCATTCCCCGGAGTTGTTTTAGGGGAGGGAGATAAAGTGTAGATTATAAAACAAGGATTCCATTCATTTTCCCAGTTACCCATCGTGGCCTGAGTACCCATTCCAGCTTGCCCAGATTCACTGTGTGGCCTAGAAACAGGTCCGCTCCCTGGACCTCAGTTTTCCCGTCCGTTAAATGGGGCCTGTCTCTCAGGAATGTCCCCATTCCTGTCTGATGAGTGTGCCCTCTCTCTCCCTTGCTCAACAGGAACCACAGAGCGGGTATGCCTAGTACAGGGCACAGCAGAGGCCTTGAATGCTGTGCACAGCTTTATTGCCGAGAAGGTCCGAGAAATCCCTCAAGCGATGACCAAGCCTGAGGTGGTCAACATCCTTCAACCCCAAACCACGATGAACCCCGACAGAGCCAAGCAGGTCAGCTGGGGCAGAGTGGGCTGCTGTAAAGCTGGTGAGGTTCAGGAGGCAACATTCCTCCCAGATGCCTGCACGAGAGTTCGAACCATTGGGACAATTCCCATTTAAAAAAAAAAAAAAAAAAAGTTTACCAAACACATGCCAGTGGTTCATATTATGAGGGAGTCAGCACTACTAGTCTAGAAAGGAATTCAGACCACTTGGAGCGGGCTTGATGCTGAAGGAGTGAAGGCCTAGGGAGAATTTGGCGGGGACCCTCCCACTCATCCACCCTTCCTGAGATTCTCTAGATCCTCCTCTCCCACCTCATCCCATTGTCTCTCTGAGCAACCTGCCTCCGACTTCCTGTACTCACCGGAAGTGACCTCAGTGACAGCCCATTCCAAAAAAATTTAGACATGGCCTCTTATTTTCCCTCCCTGATAATTACCATTATGGGGGCCGACTTGGTGCTTCGTTAGCGAGAGAGGGGGCGGGTCCCTGTCCTACTCAGCCCTCTCCAGGAAGGGCTGGGAGCGGGGAGGGCAACGCCCCTCCGTTGCCTCAGTTACCGGGCAGCGGTAGGGGCGTGGCAGGGAGCGGGCCAATCGCTTCCCGAGACTCTCTGGTTGCCATGACGACGGTTCCCCTGGACAGGTGGGCTCCCAGTGAAGCCCTGAGTTGCGGTCCTGACCCGTAGTGGGCCAGGGGAGGAGGAGCACGGGGCTGGCTGCGCGCTCCCCGTTTTCTCTGCCCCCCTCACTCCCACGTACGTGCGCACCTAATGCGAAAGGAGAGAGGAGCCCTGCGCTGGCGGACAGGCGGCTGTCGGGAGTTCCTTCAAGTCCGCCTAGAAAGTAAAGACTGAGGCCAGGCAGCTGGGATTCTTGGGTCCTGACATTACCTGAGATGGGGGAGACCATGAACCTGAGTTCCAGCAAGTTCGTGGGGACATGGGGGACCGAGAACCTTGGAGGAGCGCTGCCGGGTAGATCGCTCCCCAAAAAGAACTGAGGGCTTGGGGCAGGGAGCGCGGCCGCTGTCCTTGGTGCTGAAGCGGCTCTGCTCCTCACGCCTTGCCAGGCCTCTCCTGAATCCCTTCCTACCAGCAGAGCACAGCTTGCTACCCACAGCTTACACAGGCGAGAGGATTGCCTCTTTCCTCCGCCTCGATCGTGGCCACAAGGGACTCAGGGTTCATCGAGAGTTTGTGGATGTTGCAGGGAAAATGGGGTCAGCACCATCTGTGCCTCAGCCTTCTAGCGCCTCCCCCTAATCCACAGGAACTCACACAGCAGAGTCAAGAGGTTACAGAACCAGGATTTATCCTCTGCCTTGTTATTCGAGGGTTCCAAAGAATGAGAGAGAGAATGACTGAAGGCTCAGACTCTGGAGTTAGATGTCAAACTGAGTCCTACTCTTTCTTACTTCCTGACCTTGGGCAAGACTTGATTTCTCCATGCCTTGTTTTTCTCATTTGTAAAATGAGATTCATTATGGTGCCTACTTAAGGGTGGTGGTTAATGTTCATTGATGTTTGAAAAGTACTTGGCATGTATGCCTACAGCATAGAAAGTTCTCCCCCCAAAAAAAAAAAAAAATCCTTAGCTGTTGTTATGCCTATGGGATTTTTTAGTCAGAAGATAATGTCTCCTCCTTTTCTGCTTTGGACCTGCTATGTTACTCAGGGCCCCCTGCCCTTCTGCAGGTCTCGGTTTCTCTTTCTTTACAGTGTAGCATCTGGGTCACACCAGGGATTATAAACTGAAATGCCTCCAAGAAAAGGAACATAAAAGATTAAGGACCATGGGCCCTCTGAAGAGGGAGCAGTCACTGCTCAATTCCACCCTGTCCATTCTTGTCCTTTGGGAATATGGACAGTGTTTCTATGTCCTCCAAACTTTTCAAAAGAAGCCACAAATCTCTAAAATCTACTGTTTTAAAAAGGTTGGCTCAATTTTTAAAACACTATGAAAGTCAAAGAAAATATGGCTATAGTCTGGCTGTGGCCTTAGGACCACCAGTTTACCACCTCTGGGCTGAACAAGTTGTTCTCAGCCCTGGCTAATATGTAGCTTAGCATTCAGACTCCAAAGCCCCACCCCAGAACCGCTGGATCAGAATTTCTGGGAATGAGACCTGGGATCAGATCCTGACTCTACTACTCACTCCTGTGTCACCTTGCACAATTTACTTAACCTCTTTGTTACTCCATTTCCCAATCTAGAAAATGTGATAATAATAGAATTATAACAAACCTTATAGGTTCATTGTGCAATCTAAGTAAATTACTATTCAAAAAAGTTAGAAAAGTTCCTAGCAAATTCTAAGCCCTGTGTTTTCTGCTGCTGCTGTTAGTGTTTGTAATTTTCCTTGGAATTGCAGATCATCAGAGAAGATAGTCTCTGTGTTCCTCCTGCCTTTAAACCTCCTGAAGTTCTATGACTCTGTTATTTCAAGATTCTAGGCTTATATTCTAAGATTCTACCATTCTAGCATTCTGGGATTACAAGATTCTATGGTCTGTGCCTGCAGCTCTCTCTAAGATGCTATGATACTACAATTCAGGGTCTATCATAAAGGCATCTGCCACTTTCTCGGGGCTTCCCATTTGCCAGGCATTGAAAAGTCACTTTATAGTCCCTAATTAATTATACAGGGCAGCTGAGGTTATGCCACTGTTGGACATGAGGAAACTGAGGCACAGAAAGGTGAAAGTATTTGCCTAAGGTCACACAGTTAGAAGTACCAACTACAATTGGGACCTCGCTCTGTTGAGAAAATAGCAAAACAGTTAACATTGACTGAATGATTACCTTGGAGCAGGTCACCCATATCTCACTGAATGCCTGTCACAACTATGAATCAGGAATCATATGCCCATTTTACAGATGTAGAAAAGGAGAGAGTAGTAAAGGAACTTCACTAAACCATGCATATAAAACATCTATATTCATGTGATTTTTATTCAATTTCTTTTAAACTAATGCATAAAAACTTAAGAATTGTACATATTAATGGGATGCCATGTACATGTATACATTATATACTATTTATAGTCAGTTTAAACATATCTATCTCCTTAAACATCTTTTCCTATTCAAAGTCCTTTCTCCCAGCTTTTTAAAAATATTTCTTGGGCTGGGGATGTGGCTCAAGCGGTAGCACGCTTGCCTGGCATGCGTGCGGCCCGGGTTCGATCCTCAGCACCACATACAAACAAAGATGTTGTGTCCGCCAAAAAGTTAAAAAAATAAATAAATAAATAATAAAATAAAAATAAAAATATTTCTTTAGTTGTAGGTGGACACACCGCCTTTATTTTATTTATTTATTTTAATGCTGTGCTGAGGATCAAACCCAGTGCCTTACACATGCTAGGCAAGCACTCTGTCACTAAGCTACAGCCCCAGCCCTCTCCCAGTTTTTTGAAATATACAGTACATAATTGTTATTCACCCATAAGATTGTCAGCCGTTTTACTGAGACATAATTCACATACCTACAACTCACCAATTTGATGGGTACAGCCCAATGGCTTTTGTTATAGTCACAGAGTTGTGGAGCCATTACCACAATTAATTTTAAAGCATTTTCCAAACCTCCAAAAGAAAAATTTTTGAGGAATCAAAACCAGAGTCTTGCATGTGCTAGGTGAATGCTCTACCACCAAATTGCCTCCCAAGCCAAAAAGAAACCTTCCTAAACTGTCACCCCTCAACCTCCCTGCTCTCCAGCTAACCCTTCTCTGTCCTCATGCCACCACTAATCTACTTTCTGTGTTTGTAGATTTGCCTATTCTGGACACATGTAAATGGCATCATAGACTATATGGTCAACCATCACTACCATCTAATTCCAGAATGTTTCCATCATCCCCAAAAGAAACCCTGTTCCTGTTAGCAATCACCCCCAGCCCCTCTCTCCCATCCCTTGGCAACCAAGAATCTACCTTTTGTCTCTGTGGGTTTGCAAAGTTCTGGACATTCTTGTGATTAGAATCCTATGTGGCCTTTTGTGACTAGCTCCTTTCACTTTGCATAATGTTTTCTAGATTTATCCTGCTGCGGTATGTATTGTATCAGTACTTTATTTGAATTTATTGCCAAATAATATTCCATTGCATGTATATACCACACATTTTATTTATCCCATGAGATCTTTTTAAATACAGGAGAAATAAAACAAAGGTTATTTGTTATAAAATCAGATGAACTTTAATTTGTAAATATTCAACAGGGACTGCAGTAGAAGACATTATAAAATAGTCTCAGCTCACACCTAGACATAGCTGAGTGGTGCAGCTACTGAGGCAAAGTGACGTGGCGTGGAGTCCTGGAGACTTAAATGACAACAGTGGCATTCCTACTGATGTCAGGGTTTTGTAACACAATGGCCGGCCACTGGAAAAGTTCAGAACAAAGCAATCTCCCCTTGATTTACTGACGATTTCCATAGCTCAAAAATACTTAGGATGTATCACGGAGTTCTGTTCAGGACCCAGAGATTTATAAACTCTGGCATTTCACCAGCATGAATGTGCAACAGGACCTAGGACAGTTCTCCCCTGTGGGAAAATGGCCTTCAGCTGTGGGCTGTAGACACTGAGGGCCCTGCCCATTCAATGTCCACATCTGCCCCCAGTCCTCACAAACCAAGACTGCCCCTCACAAATTGCCCAATCCTCCTCCATAACTGGCTTGGGGGTGGAAAGGGGAGGCAGGGGTGTGAGCTCTAGTAGTGGTTGTGGGGGGTGGAGAATCCACAAATCTAAGGGGACATGGGAAGGATTTTTGAGAAGGAGAAATCTGTAGGCAGAAATGCTCTTTGAGGTTGCTGGGGATGTAGCTGGGTGGTAGAACGCTTGCCCAGCATGCTGGAGGGCCTGGTTACTATCCCCAGCCAAAGAAAAAAAGAAAGGGAGGGAGGGAAGGAAGAAGAAAGCTGTGCTCTTGGAGATGTGAAAGGGATTCTGGGTTCTAAAATATCCCCACTGGAATCAAGGTTGACCAGATTTGCAGCTGCTGGGATATGCAGGCAGCTGATGGGTGAGCTGCCCTGCAGCTGAAAAAGGAGCCACTATCTTCAAATGAGAGGCCTGCTTTGGAACTCACTGCCTTCTCAGACCTAAGGCTTTATGTTACCTTAATTTTACAGATAAAACCACTGAGTTTGCAAGCTAGGGCTGCCATAATGAAATACCAAAGACTAGGCATGGTTTGTGTGTTTGTGTCCTGGTCTTCTTCTAAAGACACCAGTCAGTGAATGAGGGACCACCCTTACGATCTCGTTTAACTTCATTATCTCTTTAAAAACGCTGTCTCCAAAACAGTCACATTCTCAAGTACTGTGGGTTCCAATTTTGACATAAGAATTTGCAGGGGGAGGGGAAGACACAGTTCAGTCCAGAACAACAAAGAGGTTAAGTGAGGAGACTGTGTCATAGAGTGGAGAACACAGGAAGCTGGGAGGCTGGACCTCAGCTCCTTCACTATCTGGGTGACCTTGGGGCATGTCCCTTTACTTCTGAAGCTTCAAGTGACTCATCTGTAAATCGAGACTCGAAGCTTTTACTAGGCATCAATCAGAGTGCTCAACAACAGAAGGTGGGGTCCTGGTGCAAGCTGGTGCCCATCCTGGCAGGCCCCCCCACTGGTCAGCCATTAAGCTTTTAGGTGCATAAATAGGGGAGGTACCTGGGGCCCCAGGGACATGGGACAGGGTGGCCGAGGGGCTACTGAGAGAACCTGGAATACCAGTTATTCATTTACCAACCATTAGGAAATCTTTCAGTATTTTTAACAGCTAGTGGGCCCGTCTTGGTACCTATTAAGGGGGCTTGCTGGGTTTGGGTTAGGGAGAACCGAGGCTGATTACCAGCACCACAGCGGGGATAAAGGCAGGAGTGTGGGCTTGATCTTAGACACTAGAAAGGAATGCTAGGAAGGAGGAGACTCCTCGGTCTCCAGTGCCACCATGAAGACCCTCCCTCTTTTCCCGTCACAGGCCAAGCTGATCGTCCCCAACAGCACTGCGGGCCTGATCATCGGCAAGGGGGGCGCCACCGTGAAAGCGGTCATGGAACAGTCGGGTGCGTGGGTGCAGCTGTCGCAGAAGCCCGAGGGCATCAACCTGCAGGAGCGCGTGGTGACGGTCAGCGGCGAACCCGAGCAGGTGCACAAGGCTGTGAGCGCCATCGTGCAGAAGGTACAGGAAGACCCCCAGAGCAGCAGCTGCCTCAACATCAGCTACGCCAATGTGGCTGGTCCCGTGGCCAACTCCAACCCCACCGGCTCGCCCTACGCCAGCCCGGCCGACGTGCTGCCGGCTGCGGCCGCCGCCTCCGCCGCCGCCGCCTCCGGCCTGCTGGGGCCCGCGGGGCTGGCGGGCGTGGGAGCCTTTCCCGCCGCGCTGCCCGCCTTCTCAGGCACCGACCTGCTGGCCATCAGCACGGCGCTTAACACGCTGGCCAGTTACGGCTACAACACCAACTCCCTGGGNGCCGGGGCCGGGCCAGCCGGAGGGGCCGCCCCGCCGCCGCCGCCGCCACCCGGATCCCTGGGGTCCTTTGCATTGGCCGCGGCGGCCAATGGCTACCTCGGGGCCGGGGCAGGCGGTGGGGCCGGTGGAGGAGGTGGCCCGCTGGTGGCCGCGGCGGCCGCGGCAGGGGCGGCTGGGGGCTTCCTGACCGCAGAGAAGTTAGCCGCTGAGAGTGCCAAGGAGCTGGTGGAGATTGCGGTGCCTGAGAACCTGGTGGGAGCCATCCTGGGCAAGGGGGGCAAGACGTTGGTGGAGTACCAGGAGGCTGACAGGCGCCCGCATCCAGATCTCCAAGAAGGGCGAGTTCCTGCCAGGCACGCGGAACCGGCGGGTCACCATCACGGGCAGCCCCGCGGCCACGCAAGCCGCTCAATACCTCATCAGCCAGCGGGTCACCTACGAGCAGGGGGTGAGGGCCTCAAACCCCCAGAAAGTGGGATGAGGCCTGTGGTGTGTGCGCCCACCCTTCTCCCTCCTCCACCTTCTCCTCCTTCCCTCCGTCTCCCCCAACTCCTGACCTCAGCTTGGTTAGTCCTGCTCCTCATGGGATGGGGCTGGGGTAGGCCTGACTGCACCCTCCCCTCTGGTAGTCATAGGCAGGATTGAGCGATGGCTGGGGAGGGGGCTCCTGAGCCCCCTCCCCAGCCCTGAGCTGACCCCTCCCCTCCCTGTGCTTGACTGGGCCTGACCCTCCTCTCCCAGGGCCCAGGTCTGTGTGATATCTGTATATATTGCATTTTGTTGATTTTAATAGAAAACAAAGCGTTATTTTCTCTTTCTTTCCCTCCTTTTTTTCTTTTTTCTCCCTTTTTCTTTTTTCTTTTCTTTTTATTTTATTTGTTTGGTAAGGATCCCCCCTTTATAACTTTTTGTTTCCATCTGGGAGGAGGGGAGGGTGCCTCTGGGTCACTTGGAATGAGGGGCCTCCCCAAAACACAACAGCCTGCCTCTCCACTTTCAGTTCTAGATCCCAGGGAAGTGATGGGAGTAGAGGTGGCCAAGGTGTCTGAGCCAAAATGGGGCACTTGGAGCAGGGACCCCAGAGGTCCCAGACTTCCTCAGCTACTGTGTCCCCACTGGAGTTGCCCCTTCTGGGTGGGATTTTTACCCTTTGGTTGTCAGGTTGACGGGGCTCAGGGATGCTGCTGGGGAAGGAGGTCAGCTCTGGGGTTCAGCTTGGTCCTGTGAGCTTACGAGAGGCTGGAAAACCTTGCTGTGCCATCTTTGTGGCTTTTCCTTGAGTAATGGAAAGAAGGGTCCCTGTTGTATTGTTGCTGAGTCAAGTACTTTCTGGGCACTCCATATGATGTCACAGGAAGCAGTTCCCCAGAAGTCATTTCCTGTGATGATGAGAGACAAGTACTTATGAGGTCTCGATGAGCCCTTTCTTGAAGGTCACTTCAGTGATATCAGGGGGTATGGACTTCCTATGGAGTCTCAAGGTCACTTCCTGTGATGTCATTGGGATGCAGCATGTACTTCCTGTTTTGGACAATAGCTAGTCCCTGATGCTCCTTCTCCACCCACACTCCTCTTTGGTGGGTGTTGGACTGGGGGAATCTTCCTAGGAAGAGAATAAAGGGTGGGACTTGGATCCACTCTGGAGGATTCTAAGGAGTAAAAACAAAACAGAATACTGTCAGGGTCATCTCCATCCAGACACCCCAAGGCTATGAATTCCCCTGGCAGGGAGAGGTGGGAGATGGACCTAGTGAAACTCATTGCTGAAGACCCCCATCCCACCCGTGCCCTCTCTGCGTGCCTGTATCTGTGTGGCTTTGTTTGGTTGACTCTGGTGAGCCATAAGTGCAGCTGCCCTGTCAGGCCAGCGTGGCCCTGTGTAGTTCGTGGAGCCACGATAGGGTCTCTTGGGCCCCAAGGCTTCACGAGCTCAAGGCTTCACGAGCTCTGGTGGTTTGGACTGCCCTGGTGGCTCTCAGCCTGCTGGCATACTTTGATGATGTCTGATGGATCAGAATTTTTGGTGCACTCACCTTGAACACTGAGAAGCTAGAATATTCTAATGGAGCCAGGTAGCCCAGACAGTTGTTACAGGAGTGACTTGCTTAGCACGGTGGCTGCAGTCAGCTCTAAGGACCCGCCAATGGACTGAGAGTCAGGTCCTGACAACCGTTTAGACTAGGTCAGCTGAGACCCAGCTCTACCCTCCTCCACCTGCCCCTCCTCCTTGGAGACCTCCGCCTCCTCCAATCCAAAACAGGGCCCTCTGTGCTCTGGTTCCATCATCAGCATCTCTGGGGGAGAGGCACCCCATGCCCACCCTCTCCCCCATCTGCCCCCCTCCTAGGTCTTCCAGACCTCTCTCCATGGCTTTGGGGGAATCTGGCCTCCTCATCTCTCTCCTTTAAAAAGGAGGGAAGAAAAGCCACAGAGACAATTCCTACCCCCTAAAGCCTGGGAGGCCCCTTTTCCTGCCCCCGCTAGAGAGCCACCCCCAAATCAAAATGTGAAAATCCCTAGAAAGCAATAGCCTTCGAGGTACCTTGCACTGAATTTCCCGCCCCAGCCCTTCCACCCAACAGGAGGCTGGAGCTTGGGCACTGGGGTGACTTTTTCCATGCCCTCGTCATCTCCAGGGTGAAGGGCAGACCCCATTTCCTCCACACCCTCCTCCCACCTCCTATAGCTGCTGCCCCCACCTCTAATCTCCAGACTGAGCCCCGATGGAGATCCGAGTGCCAAAACAATTCTTGATATAACTTTGTACATATCTTCTACAGTCGGGGGCTGCTGGGGCTGGAGGTGGGGGCCACTCGTGGGCCATGCTCCCCTCCACCTCTCAGAGACCTTACAGTATTTAACAGTATTTACCCGCACGTGGGTATTACAGTATCTAGCTGGAATATCCCCCTATGAGCCCCCAGGCCCCCATGAGCAGGGGAAGGAGCTAGGAGAGGTGAAGTAGGTCTGGGCATGGGGGCGGGGGGACAAAAGAGCTCATTTTCATATAATTTGCATCCTCAGCTTGGCTGCTCCTGCTTTCTATAACTCATTCGCTGGAGTCTGGGTCCCAATCAGCGGGATCCAGAACTCCTCTCACACAGACATGGCTCTGGAGGCTGGGCCTCCTGAAAAGTGTTCCCTTAGGTAACTGTGTGACAAGCGCCATCCCTATTCATATTTCTTGGGGACCCTCTACCCCACCAGCCAGGGCTATCTGAAACGTAGTTTGCTAGCTCGGTGAGCTAGTTCACTCACCATGTTGGTGAGTGGGGAGCCACGCATCTTTCCCCATTTTACCCTGGGAAATTCACTCCACCATCTTCCCCATCCCTTGAAAGTCCCTTCTGCAATCTGACCTCAATCTTTTGTGCTGCAGTTTGTCCAAAGGGGACACAGATGTGGGGTCAGAGACCGGGATTATTGGAAAACCCATTGCCTCTTTTTCCCCCTCTCTTCCTGTTAGCCAATCAGAGATTCTGAATGGCCTCCTTGCACCCTGCTCTTCAGCACCCAGTAGGTGCTTAATAAGTGTTTGCTGCATTGAATTGTCTCCCTATTCCTTCTCATCTGCCCTTCAGAACCTTTGCCTCTCTTTCTCTGGCTCCCTATGGTCTTCTATTTTTTTCTTTTTGTGGCTCCCGTTGTCCTCTGTCCTGTCTCTATCTTTGCCTGTGTCTGTGTCCCCCCTCTACTCAACTCCCAACTTTCTCTCCCCTAGTTTCCCCATTAAAAAAAAAAGTGCCAAACTTCCTTGGAACTGAGCCGCTCTGGGGTGGGGGGGAGAGGACCTTGGGTAGAGAGAAGGAAGCGGGGACCATCTCTCTTTGAGGAGGCCCCTAAGAGGCATTGAATAAGGTCTGTGGACACTGAGCTAAATTGGGTCCCCCTTCCTCACCCCTCTTGCCCTGAGTTTTTCTTAGAATCTTTATAAGAAAAAAAAAAGAAAAAAGAAAGAAAAAAAAACTCTCCTTTTCAGCTAACCCCTACCTTTTTGGATCCCCCAAATTCCACCAGCCGGGGAGAATCCCATTTGCCTCTTTCTGAGCAAATTTATAGAATTCTGGGAGGGGGAGACAAGTTCAGTCCCTCCTCTGCTGGCCCAAGGGGCGGTACCAACTGGATGTGGAGAAGGACCTCAAAGCACTTAGGAGAACTAGGGGTTCAACGTGCCAAATTCACCTCCTTCATCCCCCGCCTCAGGGGGCTCTGAGCCAGCCTGCCCAGCCATCATCTTCTGCCCTGTCCAGCCATCTCTACATGGGCAAGGAGGCTTCACTGCAATAACTGGCAGGGCAGGGAACCGAAGGGCAACAATTCTGCCATCCTTATCTCCCTGACCCAGCCCTGGACTTGTAGGTGGGAATTCTGGGTATCTCAATGGAGCTTATGTTAAGAGTTGATGTATAGATAGATTGTGGGGGACCTAAACTTGGAACATTAAGGTGCCACTTTTCTCGGGGTGGTATTTCTTCTCCCCTCTTGACTACCGAATCCTTCAGTATCCCCGTGTTCTGTTTCTCCCGCCTATTCCTCCCTCCCGCACGCACCCTTTCCTTATTTCTCATTGGTCGCCAACTGTTTGGGAAACAAGTCCCCCGCATCCATGATTGCTGTTTCGAGACCGGGATTAGAGGTTGTGATAGACTGAGTGTTGGCAAAAGTATAACTAAGTGGCCATGAGGATGGCAATGTGGGCGTCCAGGCTGCCCCCACGGGGCACACCTGTCGGGACAGCCGGGCGGCCCTTCGCTGTTGGACGCTCACCTGCGCGGCGCCGCCGGAACCCAGGCCGGCTGTCGCGTAAGTCTGAACTGGATGTCACAGTGGGGAGAAGGGGATCGCGATACCTAAGTTGGGGCACGGCGGGCCAGGACTCCGGTCTCCGCCGTCGTGGAGTCTCGACACCCAGCCCTGCTATCGCGATCCCTCTCCGCCGAAGTCAGCGGCCTCTCGCCACCGCGCCGCTGCGGGTGTGTAGGGTCCGTGGGTCTCAGCGCCCTCCGCAATCGCGTAGGGCATTGCTGGGTGGCAGGGAGGGAAACGGAAAAGTCTCTGTCGGGGATGGTGGTGGTGAAGGCTGCTGGTTTTTAACCCCTTCTCAGCCAGTCCAGGACACTCTTGTCTCCCAGAAATAATTGGGGGAGACCGCNGTCTCTTATACACATCTCCCCCATCCCCCAAAACCACCAACCTCTCATCTTCTAAGTGACTCCATCACCACCGGCCACCGGAACCTGCGGCCTCATTGCTCCAGCCCGCCCCACTCGACCGTCAGACTCGCTCATCGAACTCTTTTTAATTAACCCTTTCTGTGTTCATCCCACGGAAAACTGTGTGTCCGGCAGGAGGAAAGGGGGGAGGCTAGGGGCAGTTGCTACCTTTCCTCCATCTCCTCCCACCGCCCATGCCTCCCCACCCGCACCCCATCCCATGCCCCACCCCCATCCCTCACCCTTAGGGTCCGCCCCGCCCTGGGGACGGAGATCCTCTTGAAGAATCTTTGCTATTTGGCTTTGTCCCTTTTAAAAGGCGGGTCCAGGGACGTGGCCTCCCTCCCACGGAGTGCACACTCGGGCCCCACTCCCCTCCTTTCCCTTACACGCTCCCCACGCCTTCATTGTAAATAGTCGCTTTTGTACTGGGTTTGAGCCAGGGGACGTGGGGAGTCATTTTTTTTTTTCTTTGTGTTGGCATCTCAGGCCATTGGAGGCATGGCCCACATCCCAGTTTAATTTGGGAGCATCCCAAGGTGTGTCCCCTACCATCTCCAGTGTGCTGGAGTTCAGTATATCAGTATTTGTCCTAGAGGGCTGGGGTGCTTGAATCCCCTGGCTGGGAGAGGGGAGAGGTGGGGAAGGGTGCAATCTGACGGGATGGCTCCATTTTCCCCATCTATGAAATGGGTTCCTCCCCCAAGCTCCCTGCCAAGCCTCAGTGAGCTAACAGTGGAGTCAGAGCTCCATTTCTCTCCCCCTTTCTTCTGTTGGAGACCGGATAGGAAAAGCATGCGGGAGGGGGAGGGCTGTCTTTGGAGAACTGGTTGTCACACTGTAGGAATTAGCCTCACCCCAGGCTTGTTCGCTCTCTTGGAAAATGGGGGAACTTAGACCTCTAAGGTCCCTTGGTTCTCCTCATTCCTCACACTGAAGGCCCAAGTCCTGGGCGGGCCCCCACCTGCTGCCCAGCTCCTGATTCCATTTCTGGGAATGTGGGCCATGCCTCCAGTGCCTCCATCCCGCCCCTCTAACCGATTCCTCTCATCCTCTGCGACCAGCGCCGCCGTCCACTTCCTCCCCGCCACCTCCAGAAGCTCCTGGCTGGGGCCCACCGCCCTCTCCTCTTCCTCCCCCCATTGCCATGCCTGGGCCATGCCCAACCCACCCACCCACCCACCCCCAGTGTCCGTCGTGTGACCTAGTGCACCATGTATTAGCTTCCATGGCCCTCCTCCCGCCCCACCACACCCCCTTCCCTCCCCGTCTCCCTCGGCGACTTCACCTTTTTTTGCCGCGATAAACGCCATCTCAGCATCTGTGTCTAATGTTGTCTTTTTTGCTTGACATCACACACTCCTTCTTAACCCATCCCCTCCCCTCTCCCTCCTCCCTGCACCTCCACCCTCATCCTCAATCTTTCCCCTCTTCCCCCAGGGCTCTGGGCATCTAGGGGAGGAGGGCAGGGGTGGGGGGGACCCTGAGGATGGTCCCAGCTGGGAGGCGGGAGGGGTGATTGGTCTCTCTGGACTGGAGGAGCATCCAGAGCAAATGTGGCTGAGAGGGGCAAGTGCTCAAGCTTTAGCCCCCAGAATCTCTGCGTCCAATGGGGGAAGCACCCCTCCACGCACACTACCACAGTCCCCCTGAGGCTCGCGCACGCACACGGGGCACTGCAAATCCACACACAAACTCAAGTAGAATCAGGACAGCCCGGGGCTACGGTGCTGGAGTCAGGTGAGATCCAAGTTGAGATCCCTTGAGACTTTGCTCTTCTGAGCAAAGAGCACAGTCCCCATCTGTAAAATGGGGATTTTTTTTTAAAAAAATCACCATTATTTCTACATCACATGGTTTATGGTTGGATTCAATACATCATGCATTTAAAAAAAAATTATCAAGCACCCAGTCTGCAGAAGCCACTGTTCTAGATGCCAGAGATGAACAAAACTAACCCAAACATCTCTGCGTTCATGGAGTGTACATCTTATTGGAATCTGGAAGTTCTTTCTGCCTTAGCATAGAACCTGGGACATGGAACTAAAATTGAGGGGTTGCAAACCATCCGCCAGTGGGTAGGTCTGGCAAACAGTCTGTTCATAACCCTGAACGATGTTTTATGTGAATTTGTTGCCAGCACTTAAACACTGGAAGATTTCTCCTGAAAACATGGGTTTTAAGATCCTCTTGAGAAATTTGACATGGCATTGTTGGTTTCAACTGCCACCTGGTTTCAATTGCCACCTGGCCATAATGGGCATGGGCAGCCGCTGTTCATCCCCAGTACCAGCAGACCTGCCCTGCTCGTTGGTGATACATGCTCACCCCTGGGTGGATTCGAGTTTGCAGCCCCTAAGTAGATGCTTAATGCTAATATCCTTACATTATGGAAGTGTCAGCAGTGCGGCTCAGCGGGCAATGTGTCACGCAGGAGGAAGGCTAAGTATGAAATGGAGACAAAAAAACTGGTGAAGGTTGTGTGGGGTGGGGCCAGAAGCTCTGGTTCTTGTGTGACCCAGGGTATCTCCCATCCTCCCTTTGGGTCACAATCTCCACATCTAGAAAAAGCTCCCACCCTACAAACCTGTACTTACCTTCTGGAATATTCTAGAAGGATTGCATGTGTGAATCACCCCATCAGCATCTGACAGAGAAAATGTTCAGCACATAGTAGTCACCAGAGACTCCTCCAGCTGAAAAATAACAATGACACAACTCTGGAGGAAGGAAGCCAAGAGTGGGGGATGGGAGGAAAAAGGATTGAAGATCAGATAAAGTATAAAAAGGCAAGAGCAATGGGGATAAAAAGAAAGACAGATGCGGAAATGAGCAATCTGTTGCTTGGGGAGTGTTGATGCATTCACTGCCTCATTAATTCAGCCAACAGACATTTATTGAGCACTTCTTATGTTCTAGGGGTAGGATGATAATCATGACAAGTTAGAGCTCTTATATTTATAGCCCACAAACCATAGCCCCCACCAAACTCTCAGTGTGTAGTAGGTGTTCAAAAGTCTACCACCCTGTGAGCCCCAGGCACCTGTGGTCCAGGCCTGTGACTCTCAAGTATTGCCTGGGATTCAGAAATATTGCCAAGCTGGGTCATTTCTGGAAGAGTAGAAAAATTTTCCACCAGGAAGCTGGGAACTTGGAAGGGATGTGGCAGGGGTAGTTTCTGTTCTGCTGTGTGACTTTGGGAAACTGTCATGACCCCTCTGGCCCAGGAGATGGATGGAAAAATGAGGTCAGGATGAAGGTAAGTAATGGGGGATTCCTCGCTCCTTCAAGGCCCCTCCACTTTCTCCCGTGGAAGGGGGGAAGACAGTTGCAGAGGTGGGAGGCCTCTAGAAAACAGGCAAAGAAAGGAACCTGAGATGTTGTCTGAAAGAGACACCCTAGGAACAGGGGGGCTGGACAAAAGAGTGGGGAGGAGGGAGCAGGGGACCCAGGCCAGGAGTAGGTCATTAAAAGAGGCCAGAGAACGGATGGATAGATGGATGGAGAGGGGGAGGGGATGAAGAAGAAGAGGCAGAGACAGAAAAGAGATGAACATAAGGTTGCCAAATTGAGCAAATTAAAAAAAAAAAAAAAAAAAACTATGTCCAGTAAATTTTGAATTTCAGTTTTAAAAGTGTACGTATGACTCATGCAATATCGGGGCCATACTTATAATATTAGTTGTTGCGTATGTAAACCCCATGTGTAGGCTAAGTGTCCTGAACTTTATCTGGCAACCCTCTGCAAAGGAGAACAAAGAGAAATATAGGGGTAAAAATAGTGCTAGGAGAACTGGTCAGAGGAGCCAGGGCATCCAGCCCACCAGCGAGCCTGGCTCAGGGCTCCTGACTCTGCCACTGGCCTCCCTGACCCACCAGCCCTAGTCTCTCTGTGTCCCTCAGCCTCCTGTCTCTCTGTCTCCACGTCTTTTCCCCCTCAGTCTCTCTTCTTGCAGTCTTGCTATCCTCCCTCCCTCCATTACTCTTAGTTCCTCAGCCTCCACTATCCCTGGAATCTGCCTCCCATCTCCAAAGTGGTTGAGTCTTTGTTCTCATCCACCCAAGTGTCCAAGGGAAAAGCCTGAGAGCAACTGGTAGAGAGGGGAGCCATTCAGAAACACCCGCTCCTCAGTCAGGGCTGATGACTTGGAGAAAAAGATGCATTCCTCCATAAGAATGCTCCATCGGCAGGCCTGCCTGGAGATTCTGGAGAATTGGGGGGCCCCTCTGCATTCCCATCCACCCTCAGCCTTCACAGTCTCCTCCCTGCCACTGCAGCACTCTGGGGAGGTTTCTGGACCCCTGCGCTTGCCTCTGCATCTCCCGTTCTCTGCCTCAGTTCATCTTCTGTATTTCTCTGGGTCTTCCTCTTTCCATCCCTCTGGCCCCTGCCTCTGGGTCCCTCTGTATCTCTGCAGGGTTCCTTCTTCTGTCTCTTCCGGGATGGGATCTGCGTACCTTCCCTGTCTCTGCCCGTGTGTGCGTGCTTCTCTCTGCCTGTGCACCCATCAAGGCTCAGTGGCAGCGAACAGCATCCACTCAGTACCAATATAAGCAGAAAGGGGCACAAAAATCTCTCAGAAGAAAAAAAATATCTAGACTGAGCCTCCAGTGTACTCCCAAATCCAGAACCCAGAAAGAGCCACCCAGGAGAGCTGCTGGTCCCCCTCTGTGATCAGGAAGCGGGTCGCTGGCTCCACAGCCTGGCCAGGATCACACTGTGACAGTGGCAGCCTCAGGGAAGCCTCTCTCAAGCTCACCCAGGTTAGAAATTCAAGCTTCCTGCGAAGGCCACTGATTGGTGTAACTAAACTCCAGCCCCAACCACATGGCATTCTGGGAAATGTAGTTTTAGCCTTCCAGCCTCTACAGGCGCAAGAAGGTGCTCTTAGGAGAGTGGAATAGTTAAGAAAAGGTCTCACTTTCTCCCCATTATTGCAGGCGCTCTCTCCGTGTCTATCTCTATTTCTGTTCACAAGTGTTTCTCACTTTCACTCATTTTAAATCTTCTCTGTCCTCTTCCTTAGTCACAGGCTACATGATCAGTGCCAATCCTTGTATTCCTATACCTTATCCTCATCCACAGTTCCAGCTCTACTATTTGGGAGATCTCCCTCTGGACCTCACCCCATTCTCAGATGAACCCAAAGCCCAGAGACATAAGGGGGAAGAGGAGGGAGAGGGAAGAGATGGGCACCTCTGGTTCTATTGAGAAGCCAGGAAGAGGACACATGCTTTGGTGTCTCACCTGCTCTCCCTGCAGATGGGGGGAATCCAGCACTGCAATGTGAACTGCAAGAGTCTGGTGAGGTCCTGGAGTGAGAGCTGGGGTGACTGCACAGGTGGATTGTGGTTTAGATTTGGGACAGAGCAGGGACCTTAGTCAATCAGATGTCAATGACCATTCCACCTGCTCCCTGGAAGCTGTGGCCACCTCCACCCTCTCCCCTTTCCACTGTTCTTTCTTCCCCTGATGATCTTAGAACTTCAGGGAAAGGGAGTGTCATCCTTCTCAGAAAGTACATATTCATCCAAAAATATTAATTAAGCACCTACTCTGTGCCATGTGCTGTTTTAGATGCTACGGGTGCATCAGAGACAACAGATTTCCCCATCCTGGGGAGCTTATACTCTACTGAGGAAAATAACAAAAAAATCAACAAGTAAACCACAGAGTACACTAGATGATAATACAGGTTATGAAGAAAAAAATGAACCAGAGAAGGGGAACAGAATGCTGGAAAAGAAATTCCCAATACAGTGGACAGGAAAGGCTTTGCTGAAATTCTGACACATGAGTGAGTGATATTTGAGGAAATATCAAGAGTGGTTGGAGCAGAGTGAACAAGGGAAAGATGAAGTCGGAGAGGGGACAAAGGGGAACACATTATTTACAACTTTGGGTGTCAATGTAGAACTTTGAATTTTTCCTCTGAAACAGGAGACACAAAAGGGTTCTGAGTAGAGAGATGCGAGTTGACTCAAGTATAACAGGATCCCTCTGGCTGTTGTATGGGGAGCAGTCTGTAAGAGATGGGAGCTGAGAGAGTAGAATGAACAGGGAGCCCAGGGAGAAGGTGACTGCAGCACTCCAGGAATTGAGAGTGATTAGCATGGAAAGGAAGTGTCAGTTTCTGATAGTCTTTGAAAGTGGCACTGACAGTGTTTGCTGGCAGACAAGGTGTGGGAGTGAGAGAAAGAGAAGAGACATTACTCAAGTCACGTGACACTCTTCTTTTAATGTTTTTAGCTGTAGATGGACATAATAACTTCCTTTTATTTATTTATTTTTCTGTGATGCTGAGGATGGAACCCAGTGCCTCACACGTGCAAGGCAAGTGCTCTGCCACTGAGCCACAACCCCAGCCTTACGTGGAACTCTTAAGACTAGATCTTGGTTCTGATTTGAATTAGAAATTAAGAATCAGACTCAGGCTAAATTTAAGGATTAGTAGCAATCAGTATTGGTGGAGTTTGGCATGGGGAAGACTGGGTTAAGATTCGGGTAAGAGAGCCAGGAACAGTAGTGCATGCCTCTAACCCCAGCTACTTGGGAGCCTGAGACAGGAGGATTACAAGTTCAAAGCCAGCCTGGACAACTGAGTGAGCCTCCATCCTTTAAAAATTTTTTTTTTCAGGTAAAGAAACTAGCCTTGGTGTTTGGGTTATGGCATGGTTAAGTATGGGATCAAGCTAAATAAAGATTAGGTATAGAGTTAACTCCCTGATAGTTAGAATCAAAGTGCAGGCTAAGATTATGGCTAAAGTTAATGCTAGGTTTGGCTCTAGGACTGACAGAGTTTGGGATTGAGGTCAGGGTGAATCTCTGGTCAGGGTGAGGGTTAAGGTTTAGGTTAGGAGTAGAATTGGGTTTAGGCTTGGGGTAGAACTGAATTGGTTAAGGGCTGCCTCAGAGTCAGGGTCATTAGAGATAGAATTAGGCCAAGAACGAGATCAGGCCATAGGCCTAATATTAGGGACAAGGACAGACAGACATAGGTTTATGACAGAAATGGGGTTAGGGATATAGTTGAGGACAGTCAGGTTAGGCCAAGGTAAGGTAAGACTGAGATTGGGGTAGGATGATCTTTTAAGTGTTAACCATACTTCTGGCAGGGCCTGGATTGGGTTAAGATTGTGAATTAATGGGGACAAATGTATGTGAGAGACAGATGTGAGGGAAAGGGTTGGGCATTTTAGTGTTGATCTCTTGTCAGTTTTCTGAATGAAATATAGCTTCAGTGTGGTATGAAGTAAAGGAACACTAGCTGCTGTAACAAACTCTGACATCTCCATAGCAACAATAGGTTCACTCCTGCCTATGCAATATACAGTGGGCCTACAAAGGCCAGGCCCATATTTTGGCTACACCATTGTAAACACAGGCTGCCCAGTGAAGGGAAAGGCAAAAGTACAATACCTTCCTGTCAGCCCAGAAGTGACACAAATGTCACTTCTGTTAACCTTCCATTTGCAAACACTAGCAACGTGGCCTTTCCCAATAATGCAAAAAGTGGCTTTGGGATGGGGAGAGGGGGACGAACAGTCCTGGAGTCAATGGGCAAGAAACAGGCTTGATGAGTCTTTAGTTAGCGTTGGGATGGGGAGACTGAGAGGGAACCATTGCCAAAGGCCTAGAGAGACGGCAGAGAGGGAGAGAGCAGAAGAAGTAAGAGACAGAGAGCAGACCCCATGAAGGTGGGAAGATAAATCTCAAGAGAGAAGGGGACAAGGACCCAGAAGAAAAGAGAGACAGAGACCAAAGAAGGATGATAGAGACCCAGAAGAGAGAGACAAAGACAGAGAGAGGGAAAGATGGAGACCCAAGAGAAGATTAAAGACTAAGGGGCCAGTTGTGGTGGTGCAGACCGGTAACCCCAGCAACTGAAGAGCCGAGGTAGGAGGATCACAAGTTCAAGATCAGTCTCAGACCAGGTGCAGTGGCCTGTAATCCCAGCAGCTCAGGAGGCTGAGGCAGGAGGATCACAAGTTCAAAGCCAGCCTCAGAAAGAGCAAGGTACTAAGCAACTCAGTGAGATCCTGTCTCTAAATAAAACCAAAATAGGGCTGGGGATGTGGCTCAGAGGTCGAGTGCCCGAGTTCAATCCCCAGCCCATGCCCCCCAACACACATCCCTGCAAAAAAAAAAAAAAAAAAAAAGATCAGCCTCAGCAACTCAGCAAAGCCCTAAGCAACTTAGTGAGACCCTGTCTCAAAATTTAAAAATACAAAGGTCTAGGGATATGGCTCAATGGTACAGCGCCCTTGGGTTCAATCCCCAGTACAAACAGACACACACATACACACTCATGCACTCACTAAGTGGGTAGAGAAAGCGGATAGAGATCCAGAGTCAGAGGCAGGTGGGAGGCCATGAACAGACACCAAGTGAGCCAAAATAAATCCAAGGAGGGGTGTCTGGAGGCCAGCCAGAAGCCCCTTTGTGTCACCCTCACCTGAGCCACTCTTCCCCTCCCTCGTTAACTATGAGTGACACATTTATGTAATTCATCTTCTTATTTCCATAGATGAAGTGCCATTTTCTCTTTCATTACCGTTAATATTTTTTTCTTTTTATGTTTTGTATCCTAAAGACAAGGGGAGGGGCTTACGTTACCGACAATCCACTTATTTAAACAAACACCACCACTAAACCTAACCCTTTCCTCTCTTGCGATAGAACCCAGGGCTGGGAAGAACTTTGAAGGTGAAGGTAGCAGGTAACGGACAGACTTTTGGCAAGGGAGATCCCCACACCGCTCCCAGGAGCCTTTCTCCCCCAGAAGGTCCATCCCTGAGATGCTTAAGAAAGCCCACACACTGATAAAGGGAGTTCAAGTGGGCAGAGGTCTCGGGGTCACGTGAGTCTAGCAGCTTCTGCCCGCGCCCCACCCTAGCCTGGATCGGAGATTTGTGAGGCCCTGAGGCAAGAGGTACCTCGACGTCGCCCCCGCTGGGCAAAACGGAGCTACAAGGCTCTGAGCCGGGACTGGGCGGAGCTGCCCCCGGCCGGCTGCAGGCGGAGCTAGACCTAGGTAGGAGGTGGAGGGGGCGGGCCCTGGGAGAGGAGGCGCAACGCTCATTGGATAGATTTGGGCCCACCCAGCCCTGAGTTTGGCAGGAAGGCGTAGCTTAACGTTCTTATGCCTAGGATTGGAGGACAACGGAGGGGCGTGGACATATGGCTGTGGGCGTGGCTGAGGAGCCCGGTCCTTCAGGATGGAAGTCGTAGCGCTCTGGGATTGGAGGGCTGAGCAGGGACGAGGTTAAGGGAATCCTGGGTTTGAGCAGGGAACACAGAAGGATGCCAGAGGAAGTTTGTAACTAGTCCTGGGAATGAAGATCCGGAAAGTATCCAGGCGTTCAGGGTGGCAAACTACATCCGATGGACATGCAGTGAGGCAGATGCACTCTTACTTGGCACACGCAGCAGAACGGCACGCACACAGGACGCGTCTGGTGAGCTCATCACCGTAAGCTAATGTGCATCATCTCCTTGAATGCTCAGAATGCCCTGAGATAGAAACTTTGAAAAAGAAAACAGATTATCTCCATTTTACAGATAAGGAAAGGAGTCACAGAGACCCTAAGTGGCTTCCCCAAAGTTGCACCCCTAGTGCGACACGAGTTAGGAGGTTGAAGCCATGCATCCTTCTTCCCGAGCTTAAGCTCTGATATTTATCAAGACTCAAATACTCTCACGGACCCCAGGAGTATACACATGGTAACAACACTATGCACAGGATGACAAGCTCTGATCAGATGACCTTCTCCCCATGCCTACCTTACTAGCTGTGAAACACCAACCCAGCACCGCCCCCCCACCCCCGCAAGCCTGGCGGGTAATGCCTGAACCAATAGATATTCCCTGCTTTGCCCACCCTTCCTGGCAAAGCTGGGGCCAATAAACAATCAGAGTTCCTGGCTGCTGGGCCTCAAATGCCCTAGGGAGACCCTGGACCTGTGTTAGGAGTGGCCTCTTTGACCCCCCCCCCCAGATTGAGTTGACAAGGCATGAGTCCTGGCCAGTGGCTGAGAACAGAGACTTCAGGTTTGTCACCCTGCCTTTGCCACTGGTTCCCTATATGCTCATAGGAAAGGCAACTACCAGTTTTCCCATCTTTATAATGGGCATCATCTTTGAGTTATGAGGACTCAGTTCCCTGCACTCAGAACAGACCCTGGCAAAGATTAAGTGATGTAGGTGTTAACTATTATTTCTAGGCATGACTCAGCTTACCTAAGGAGCACAGACCAAACCAGACAGTGTGAACTTGAATATTAAAATGAATGCCCTGTGCCAAGTAGGGCGGGGCACAGCTGTAATCCCAACAACTCAAGAGGCTGAGGCAGGAAGATTGCAAGTGTGAGGCCAGCCTCAGTAATTCAGCAAGACCTTCAGCAACTTTGCAAGACCCTGTTTCAAAACAAAATATAAAGGATTGGGGGATGTAGGTCAGTGGTTTAAAAAAAAAAGGCCCTGGCTTTGATCCAAAGTACATATTGACAGACAGACATACATACATGCATACATACATACATACATACATACTGTGAATGTCCTGCAGTCTCACATGAATTTGCATATGTTTCCATACAGATTTCATTAGATTCTCCTAAGGGTTCCCCAAACAGTGAGAGAACCACAGAAAGACAAAGAGACATCTCTCTGCATAGCAAGAGTAAAAGGAAAACTTCTGTTCTGTCACCCTCTGCTTACACTCTCCCTCTCCCAATCATCCCCCCACCTCCCGTCCCCGCCAGTGACTTCCAGAGTAAAATCCACACTACCCACCATGGCGTGCCAAGTCCCACTCTGTCAAGCAGCTCACCAGCCTGATCTTGGGGGAACCAGGATGCGCCCCACTTCCTCTCGCCCCCAGCCCTCTCTGCTCATCATAATTATGTTTGGCCTCAGGGGCCTTTTACATTTGCTCTTCCCCTTCTTTCCAGTTCAAGGTGGCCCTAATAACACAGGTGTTCCTCGAACATCCCACCTAAAATAGCCACACACCATACTTAATCCCACCCCAGTCTTTAACAAACGCCCTGTTTAGAGTTTTCGCAGCACCTTCCACTGTTCCTTCATGTTCACATGCGCTGGCTGAGCCTGTGGGTCAGGTGCTGTCCTAGCGGCAGGTGCAGCAGGAGACAAGGCAAAGCCCTCTCCTCAGGGAGCTCCCACTTGGAACCTCCAACTGTTCACACTTGCTGATCCGTCGTTTCCCTTCCCTTCCCACCACCCATCTCCATTCATAATTACAAAGGGCAGAGAAGGCACTGTTTAGGGTGCTGATACTTGTTGGACACTACCTTAACCCAGGGATCCGACTTAGCATCACCAATAATGAGGCAGCCTGACATCATGAACACCCTGATGTGACACCCACACACTCAGTGTCAGGACAGGATATAATTGCCCAGTAACTATGCTTTTAAAATTGCCCAACATGCATACAATAAAACTAATCATAAGGAGAGGTCTACAAAACATGTGGCTTATCCTAAAAAAAAAAAAAAAAAAAAAATAGATCAAGATCATGAGCCAAGCATGATGGCACATTCTTGTAATCCCAGCAACTCGGGAGGCTGAGGCAGGAAGATCACAAGTTCAAAGCCAGCCTCAGCAACTAAGTAAGGCCCTAAGCAAGTTAGTGAGAACCTGTTTCAAAATAAAAAATAAAAAGGGCTGGGGATCGGGGCTGGGGTTGTAGCTCAGTGACAGAGAGCTCACCTAGCATGTGTGAGGCCCTGGGTTTGATCCTCAGCACCACATATAAATAAAGGTATTGTGTGCAACTACAACTAAAAAATAGATAAATATTTTTTTTTTAAAAATGGGGGGCTGGGGATGTGGCTCAGTGGTTAAACACCCTTCAGTTCAGTGCAATATATATATATATATATATATCAGGGAACTGCTCTAGTTTAAAAGAGACTAAAGAAACACTATAATTGAACTTGAATCAGATACTGGATTTAGAGAAAAACAAAACATTGCCACAAAAAAATGATTGTAGTTTGGGTCCCTGAGTTTAATACCTAGCACCAAAAAAAAAAAAAAAAGACAATAGTTGGGAAAATTTGGTGTTGAGCTGCATATTTGGTAACACTACTCTATCAATGTTAAATTCCCTGAAGTGCATCATCATAGTACACTATGCAGGAGAATGTTCCTCTTGTAAGGAGATGGGTGCACGCTGAAATGTTTATCCTGGAGTCTGGAATTTTCCATCCCTTCAACCAAACAATATCTACGGGATATATAGATACATGATTATGCATAAATATTGCATTATTTACATAGTTATCTATCTACTATAGCTGGATATATATACATGTGAGAGAGAGCAAATGTGGCAAACGTAGCTTCTGTGTGCTAGATTATCATTTTTCTGTAAGTCTAAATTTTTTCAAACTAAAAGGTTGAGGGAGGGAAGAAAGGGAATCAGGCTGCTCGCTCTCTGAACGTGGCTGGGGTTGTGCTGCAGGCCATCGGTGTGCCAAAGGGTGTTGTATTTTTCTGGGCATGAGGACACAGCTTTCATCAGATCTCAAATAAGCCCATGCCTCAAGAATATTGGTCATGCTCCATGAAGGGCATCTCACCTGGGGAGCACAGACTAAATAAGGCAGTTCAGGATCCCCTGAAGTCGTTCACAAAAATCTTTTGCAGCATCAGTAAGGCCTTGGGTTCAATCCCCAGCACCAACCAACCAACAAAACTTGGATATTTGGCCATGGTGTGGGTGTTCGTGTCTCTCCAAAATTCATGTTGAAACTTCATTCCCAAACAACAGTATTAAGAGGTAGGACCTCAGGGAGGTGACTAGGCCACAAGGGGTACCCTCATGGATGGGATCAGGGCCCTTAGAAGAGGGCTTAATGGAGAGGGTTCTTCCTGGTTGCTTCTGCCTTCTCCAGTGTGAGGATACAGCATTTCAAGGTGCCACCTTGGAAGCAAAGACTGAACCCTCACCAGACACTGAGCTTGCCAAGGCCTTCATCCTGGACTTCCCAGCTTCCAGAACTGTGAAAATAAATTTTCTTGTTTACAAACGACCCACTGTCTGGTATTTTGTTATAGCAGCAAAACCAAACTAAGACAGAGGGCATGAATGCTTCTAGGAAACAGATCCATAACTTTTGAAGAAAATTCTAAATAGAGGACTCCCCTCTGCAAAAAATATACCACCTCCTGGTAGGGCTATGTGTGATTACCTGGCAGAAAATCAGAAGAAAATATTAGAATGTGGCTTCCATTTACTTTCAACTGGTCCTTTTTAATTTACAAATGTGGAGAGGTTGCAGATGTATAGTGTACATAAAATATCAGTTAAGGAAAAATTCATTTACACTTGTAAACAAACATACCTGATAGTGTATCCATGAAAAAAATTCATTGATGCCATGGAGATTATGAAACAACTGAAGAAATTTGAACTGTTGACATTTAAATATTTGATAATATAAAGAATTATGATTAGGGCTGGGGTTGTGGCTCAATGGTATAGTGCTTGCCTAGCACACGTGAGCCACTGGGTTCGATCCCCGGCACCACATAAAAATAAAAACAAATAAAATAAAGGTATTGTGTACATCTACAGCTAAAAAATTTTTTAAATTATGATTATGTTTAGGTAAAATATTATATTATTTTTATGAAGTTGAAATTATCCTTGTATATGTTGTACTTGAAACTGAACCTAAAGTTTCTCTACCACCAGTCCTTTTTATTTTTTATACAGAATAGGGCTGGGGCCGGGTGCAGTGGCACACGCCTGTAATCTCAGCAGCTTGGGAGGCTGAGACAGGAGGATCTTGAGTTCAAAACCAGCCCAGCCAAAAATGAGGCCCTAAGCAACTCAGTGAAATCCTGTCTCTAAATAAAATAGAAAATAAGACTGGGGTGGCTGGGATTGTGGCTCAGCGGTAGAGCACTCACCTAGCACGTGCAAGGCCCTGGGTTCTATCCTCAGTACCACGTAAAAATAAATAAACAAAATAAAGATATTGTGTACAACTAAAAAATAAATATTAAAAAAGAAAGAAAGAAAATAGAGCTGGGGATGTGGCTCAGTGGTTAAGTGACCCTGAGTTCAATCCACAGTACCCCTCCCCACAAAAGGAATGTCATTAAGTTGCTGAGGCTAGCCTCAAACTTGCAATCCCCCTGCCTTAGCCTCCCCCAAGTCACTGGGATTACAGGTGTGCACCACCACACCTGGCTTGGAGCAGTCCTTTGAATTCCTTTCTTGCATTCACACCTTTAGTTGTTTGATGCGAGAAGCTGGGCTCTCAGCCTGTCCTTGGCTTTGAACATGTCTTCCTCATTAAATTTAATAATTTCTAGCTTTTGATTAAAGTGGGAGATGTGTGATTCTTCCTTTCATTTGAAAACGTAAGAGGTCACTGTAGGCCACTGAAATTAATTGGCTTCATTTCATTATTGCTGTGTTTGAGTGAATAGGTAGGCCCAAGAAGAGGGAGAGAAATGGAATAAAGCCAATGAAAAAGCAAGCAGTCAGAACACAGCATTTTTTTTTTCCTAGCAGTACTGGGGATTGAACTCAGGGACGCCCAACAGCTACATTGCCAGCCCCTTTGATTTTGAGACAGGTCTCCTTAAATTGCCAAGGCTGGCCTCAAACTTGCTGTCCTCCTGCTTCAGCCTCCAGAGTTGCTGGGATTATAGGCATGCAGCTGTGCTAGGCTATATAATCTTGTTCTTTTCAAGTTATATAATAAAGTACAAATGATTCTAAATTTACAATGCATTTACATCCCAATGAACCCCATTGTAAATTGAAACCACCTTAAGTCAAAAATGCACTCAATACACATAGCCTCTGGCACATCATAGTTTAGCAACACTGCACTATAAAGAGGGGGTTGCTGCTCCTTGGCGTCCAAGTCTAAGTGGGACAGCAGCTCTCTGCTGCTGTCCAGCATCGCGGGAGTGTTCTGCATAGATCTCTAGCCCAGGAAAAGATCCAATTCCAGTACAGAGTCTTCTGAATATGTAAGGCCTTTGCACCTCCTGAAGTCAAAAAGATGGTGAGTCGAAGCACCACTAGGTCTGCGACCATGTGTATTTATGGTCGAAATGACCTTATGGCTGGGTCTGTTTAAATAGCCTGGCAGAGGAGGCAGAAGAGGTGGGGGCAGAGAGAAAATAAGCTTAGTTGGTAACAGTGGGACTGAGTGATCTGGACGTGAGGGTTCACCACTTTATTTTTTTCCTCTACTTCCAAGTCTGAGTCTGTCTGTGCTGCCATCACAAAATACCGTGGATCGGGTCGCTTACATAATAAAAAATATTCTTTTTTCTCATCATCGTGGAGACTAAAAGTCCAAGATCAAGATTCTAACCAATTGGTATCTGGTGAAGTCTTCTCCTAGTTTGCAGAGGGCCCTTCTGGTCCTTGTGGGGCCTAGATTCTGCCCTGTTGGGGACCTATGGACAGGGAGAAAGAGCCCTCTGGGTGTCTCTCCCTGTTGTAAGGACACCCATCTCATCAGGATAGGGCCCACCCCTACAGCCACCTTTAACCCTAATTGCACCCCTAAAGCCCCAGCTCCAACACCATGACCTTGGAGTCCCTGGCGTCAGCACATGGTGAAGTTCAGGAGGGACATAATTCAGTCCACACCAGTGCATGATCCTATAGCTTTGTAAGAAGTGCTTGCTGGAGAGCATGGTTCAGTTTAAGTACTACAGTTAAGGTCCAGGGCCTGGCCAGGACAGCACATGGAAAGAAAGACGCCCCACACCACGCTGGGACCCCAAAGTGCTTTCCCCTAAGCAAGGGCAAAATGTGCCCCTGTCCCCAACTCCAGGGGCAGCAGCCTCAACACTGAGCAGAGCAGGAGAAGGAAGGGGGAGGGCGAAGTCCCCAACAAGTGATGGCCTCAGAATGACCCAGGGACACATGGACAACACTGGAACAGATGCGTGGGTGAGTCAAGAGCCATCAAGCCAGAACCAGGTTTGAGGAGGTTCTAGCCGGAAGTGTGACAGGGAGACTGGCCAAAGCCAACACAACCTCTGGAGGTGGCAGATCCGCCTCAAGCCTCCGGGAAAACCCACAGTTAAATGTAAAGGTCACCTGTCACTCAGCCAAGAGAATCAGGCCACAAGGAAATATAACACCACCGAGAACCAGAAAAACAGAACAGGTGTTTTCAGACTCTTGGATGCTGGAAAGATCCGACACCGATTTCAACACTGTCAGGGTCCCCACGTTGAAGGGCAGACACCAGGAACACAGCTGCTGGGAATAGGAAACTAGAAAGAGTGATCTGGGGTCGGGGTTGTTTTCACCATGCTAGGGATGGAAGCCAGGGCCTCACACAGGCTGAGCTCCAGCACTAAGCTACGCCCCTGCCTGACATCCATCTTTAAAAAGAACCAAACAGAACTTCTAGAAACAAATAAATAATCACTGAAATTGAAAACTCAGCAATTTAGTGAAACTCTATCTCAAAATAAAATATATAAAAAGGGCTGAGGATGTGACTCAGTGGTTAAGCCCCTGGGTTTAATTCCCAGTTTAAAAAAAAAAAAAGTCACAAGGATATGAAATGAAACCTTCGATGTGCTGAAAAACAGAACTTGTTCTGGGTGGGGGAGCTACTGGAGAGAGACCCCATGACCTAGCTTTCATGCTAGGTAAGCACTCTACCACTGGGCCACATCCTCAGTCATTTTTATTTTATTTTGAGACAAGATCTTGCTAAGTTTGTCCATAATGGTCTCCAACTTTCTATCCTCCTACCTCGGTCTCCCTAGTAGCTGGGATTTCAGGTGTTCACCATCACACCTGGCAAAAGAGAACTACTTTTTTTTTCCCTAGTACTGGAGAATGAACTCAGAGGCACTCGACCCCTGAGCCCCATCCCCAGCCCCTATTTTGTATTTTACTTAGAGACAGGGTCTCACTGAGTTGCTTAGCGCCTCGCTTTTGATGAGGCTGGCTTTGAACTCGATATCCTCCTACCCCAGCCTCCCGAGCTGTTGGGATTACAGGCATGCACCACTGTGCTCGGCTCTCCTATTCCTTTTTATTTTTTACTTGGAGACAGGGTCTTCTTAAGTTGCTTAAGGTCTCAATGAGTTGCTGAGTCTGAACTCAAACTTGTGATCCTCCTGCCTCAGCTTCCCAAGTTGCTGGGATTACATGGGGGCACCACTGCACCCAGATTTTTTTTAATAGTGCTAGAGACTGAACTTAGAGCCATGCACATGCTAGACAAGTACTCTACACTGAGTTACGTCCCCAGCCTTATGGAACTTCTAATGTAGACTTTTAAACTCTGCAAAAATAACTTTTAAGAATGTACCTGGTGTTAGTTTGCTAGAGTTGCCATCACAAAATACCACAGACTGGATGACTTAAACAACAGATATTTTTAAGTCAAAAAATCCAAGCTCAGGCTGACGGAAGGTTCCATTTCTTCTGTGGCCTTTCTCCTTAGCTTGCAGACAGCTGCCTTCTCACGGTGCCCTCACCTGCTCTTTCCTCTGCCCAGAGTCTGTGTTCCCTTGTAATTTACTTGTCTTATAAGGACACTGGTTGGACTGGATTAGGGCTCACCCTAACCAACTTACTTTAAATTACCTCTTTTAACGGCCCTATCGCCAAATCTGTCCACATTCTGAGGTACTGGATATTAGGGACTCAACATATGGATTTTGGGATTAGGGGACATAATTCAGCCTACAACATATGTTTTCATATTTCATTGAATGTAATAAAATTTCAATTCTCTTCACACAAGTAAAATATTTTCAGACCACAAAACAGAGTTTCTAACCATCAGATCTTCATTATGGAAAATTATAAAGGATATATGTGGGCAGAAGACAAGATACCAAAATAGAAGGTACCAGAAAGAAGAAAGAATGAAGAAACGGGTCCATACGCGCATGAAATATAAGAGAACATTTTTCACTTACAATAGTAACATTAGCTGGGCTTGGTAGTGTTTAACTGCAGTCCCAACGACTCTGGAGGCTGAGGCAGGAGGATTGCTTAAGTCCAGGAGGCTGTTTTTCCTTCCTTTCTTTCTTTTTTGTTTTTGTTTTGATACTGGTAATCAAACCACCCAGGGGTGCTTCAGCACTGACCTATATCCCCAGTCCTTTTTATTTTTTTGAGACTAAGTTGCTGAGGGTGGCCACCAATTTATGATTCTCCTGTCTCAGCCTCTCAAATCACTGGAATTACAAGCATGCATCATTGTGCCTATCAAGCCCAGGAATTTGAAGCCAGCCTGAGCAATAGACCAAAACCCCATCTTAAAAATCAACTAATTAAAAAACAGTTATGTCTAGTGGGGAAATAACATAGAAGAAAACAGACTTAAAATTCCAAACCTCAGTAACATATGAATTGAAAAGAAACTAAATGAGTTTAAGGTGTTCTAAGGTCTTTTTATTACCCAGGAATGGGTAAAGTTTTAAAATATAGACTTCTGCATGAAAACTACACATTTGTAATTCCTCAAACCCCTGAAAGAACAGAAACATTTATAACTTTTAACCTGGTGGTGGTTGTGGGATTTAGTGTTTTTAAAAATAAATAAATAAATAAACAAAAAGAGACAAAAGGGCTGTGGCTGTAGCTCAGTGGTAGCACACATGTGCCTAGCACACATGAGGCCCTGCATTCCATCCCCAGTACCAAAAAAAAAAAAAGAATAAGGAAAGAAAGAAACATATACCAGGCCAGCTCCTAGCAGCTCAGGAGGCGGAGACAGGAGGATCGAAAGTTGAGCCCAGTCTCAACAACATAGTGAGGCCCTAAGAACTTAGCAAGACCCTGTCTCAAAATAAAATATAAAAAAGGGCTGAGAATGTGACTTAGTGGGTAAACACCCCTGGATTCAATCCCCAGTACCATAAAAGAAAGAAAAGAAAAGAAACATATACCAGGAAGAACAAATAAAGGTATAAAACAAAACAGTGTTATTTAACCTCAAATATGTCAGTAATTACATAAAATATAAATGGATAAATACTTTAGGTAAAAGACAAGGAATGTTGTGGAATTTTTAAATAAGATAGTTCACTGGATACATCTCTGGATATGAATGACTGAGATTTTCTTTTCTTAAAACTTTTTATTTTGAAATAATTTCAGGTTGACATAAGGTTTTTCTAAAATCCTGCAGAGTTCCCACATATCCTCACTCTGCTCCTTCTAATTTTTTAAAATATTTTTAGTTGTAGATGGACACAATACCTTAGTTTTATTTATTTATTTCTCTGTGGTGCTGAGGATGGAACCGGTGCCTCCCACGTGCTAGGCAAGCTCTCTAGCCCTGAGCTCAAACCCCAGCTCATGCTTCTTCTAATTTAACATGTCATCTAACCATGCTAGGTTTATCAAAACTCTGAAATTAACGTCTGAAGTGAAAGTAGAAAGTTTATTCAGATCTTTGACAGTTTTTCCAATAATTTCCTTTTTCTGTAGAATCCAGGATACGCATTTCATTTAGTTTTCATCTCTCCTTTGACTCCTCCAACTTATAACAGTGTCTTGGTCTTTCCTTGTTTTTCATGACCTTGACACTTTTGAAGAGTACAGTGTTAGAATGGTTGTTGTTGTTGTGGTGGTGGTACCTGGGATTGAACCCAGGGGCACTTAACCACTGAGCCATATCCCCAGCCCTTTTATGTTTTTCATTTAGTGACAAAGTTTGCTTAGGGCCTCGCTAAATTGCTGAGCCTGGCTTTGAACTTGAGATACTCCTGCCTCAGCCTCCTGAGTTGCTGGGATTACATGCACACACGACTGTGCCTGGCACAGAATGTCTTTTGTAGAATATCCCCCAATTTGAGTTTGTCTGATAATTTCTCAAGGAGACTACAATTATGGATTGAAGAGAAACATGAAAAAGCCAAAGTGTCATTTCCATCTAGCCTGTGGAGCTACACAGACAGCATCAATGTCAGTGAGCACATCACCTTGACTGCTTGGTGAATGTGGTGCCTGCCAGTTAAAAGTACTATTTTTTTTCTCCTTTTCACACTCTAATTTTTGAAGTTAGTACTTGAATAAACAATAGCTCAGCTAGCAGGAGCCTGCATGAAACCCCAGCATCACAAAAACAAATAACAGTACAACTGACAAAAAACTGTAGATTTGGATACTTTAAGAAATAAAGCTAAGTCTGGGGTGTAGTTCAGGGGCAGAGGGCCATGGGCAAGTCCTAGGGTCCATCCACAGTGCCCCCCAGCCAAAAAAAAAAAAAGTACGGTCTGGGGCTGTGGCTCAGTGGTAGAGCACTTGCCTGGCATGTGTGAGGCACTGGGTTTGATCTTCAGCCCTGCATATAAATAAATGAATAAAATAAAGGTCCATCAACATCCAAAAAAATTTTTTTAAGTACATACGTAAATCACCAGAATCAGGAGAAGCTGATTGCAGTCTCCACCGAATAAGTCTCCTCCTCCCTTTGTCCCCATTTCCACCCTCCTCTACTTAATTTTGCTGTCTAGGACTCTGGGTGGTTGCAATAAAGCACAAAGTAGCTCAAAATAAGGCTTCCTCAGAGGAAGGAGCTGCCTTGGAGGAAGGCTCCGAGCCCAGGCTGCAGTGGTTAGTTCCCACCCCCACCCTCCCCTCTTCTGCCCCAGTTTTGGTCTCATTCATTTTTTTTTTTTTTCTTTTATTTATTTAGTTAGTTAGATAGTTCTCAGCGTACACAACATCTTTGTTGGTATGTGGTGCTGAGGATCGAACCCGGGCCGCACGCATGCCAGGCGAGCGCGCTACCGCTTGAGCCGTATCCCCAGCCCTCATTCATTTTTCCAAAGAAGGTTTCTCTGAGTGCCCAGCCCTGTGCAGGGCAGTTCTGGGGACACAGCCATGACCAAGGTACCGGTCCCCAGACAGTGATAGCCTAGAGTGCTCAGGACGGGGATGGAGGAGGCATGTGGAGCGGGGGTGGGGGCTGACCCAGCGTGAAGACCAGGAGGGCTTCCTGGAGGACAGGAGGGGGCTTCCCAGTTGATGTTTGAAGAACAGCAGGAAGGAGTGGGCAGGAGCATTTCACACAGGAGGAGCACACACGCAAGAACCCAGAATGGACAGGAAGTGGGGAGTGTCTTCTAAAGCTCAGGTATGACCATGGTCCCCCACTTAAAAACCCTCTTTGGCTCCCCAGTGCCCTGCTCAGCACATAGTTCAAAATCTTCAGCTTGACATTCATATGTTTACTCATTCATTCATTCATTCATTCGTTCATTTGCTCATTTGTTCAACATTCACCTTCGGTAAGCTGACAGTGGGTGTTACCCTGTGCTGGGGGACAAATCCCAACCAGACCTGGGTACATCAGAATTAGGGATGGGGAAAAGGAATCACAATGACAAACCCCCAACCCATCTTGAGTAAAGAGGGCGATGCACACAGACCAGAGTTCTTCACAGGCACCCAGGAGATTTGGACAGACATTGGTTTAAACCCCAGCTGTGATCTTGTATCATTTGAGCCAAGTGACATCGGCTCTCAAGCCTCAATTTCTTCATCTGGAAAATGGGAATAATTTTCTCCCTCTATAATCTCTCCCGACTCCCTTCTCAATCCGTCCAAACCACACTTGCCCCCTTGGTGACCCCTGAAGACATCAGCCACACGCTGACCCCAGGGCCTCTGCAAGGCTTCTTTCTCAAGTCCTTTAAGATTCTCCCCCAATGTCGCCTCTTCCAAGAGCCCTCCCTGTCCACTCTACATCCTATTCCCTTTACTTTCTCTCCATTGCTCAGCCTGACATACTATTGTTCATCTGTCTATACTATTTGCTATTTAACTTAATTCTCGGGGGAGGGGGGGCAGGGATTTTCACCTGTTCTGTTCCTGGGTGTATCTTCAGCACCTCTAAAATGCTAGACACAATCAGGCATTCAGCAAATATTTGTTGAAGGCTAGGGTTGAAATAAAGATGTTGTGTCCACCTAAAACTAAAAAATAAATATTTTTTAAAAATTGTTGAATGAGCAAATATTTTCCATCTCTCTGTGCCCCAACAATCTCCATCTTTCCACTTAGAGTTCTTCAGTAAACCGTTACGGCAGAATACAATTAAAAATAACAACCAACCCAGGTGGCACAATCCTGTAATCCCAGGGACTCAGGAGGCTGAGGAAAGGGAATCACAAGTTCAAGGCCAGCGTGGTTGGTAAACTTAGAACCTGTTAAAAAAAAAAAAAAAAAAAAAAA